>NC_091857.1:32302780-32605810 GCF_037783145.1 Equus przewalskii | reverse complement strand
AGATGATGAATGTTAACTAAACTTATTGTCATCATCATTTCACGATATATGTAAGTCAAATCATTATGTTCTACACCTCAAACTTATACACTGCTGTATGTCAACTATATCTCAATAAAACTGGAAAAAAAACCAGTTTAAAAAAATAGAAAGTAATATAAAACAATACAAATTAGTTGGAATAACTGACAGTTGAGAGATCAAATATGATTATAGGGTAAGATAAAATATTCTCTTTTTAACCAAGAGCTATCAACTTGATTGAAAATTTTGCTGATAAAATTAGATACATGTCAACTATATTTTAATTTGAAAAATTAGATACATATAAAATAGTATATTATTCCCAAAAAAGCATGTAAAAAGCTCCAAATTTGCTATCAAGAGTAAAATATTTGTACTTACTAATTCAGAGACCATTATTGGCCACAATGAAGTCAAATGTTGGGCAGATATTCTTAGCAGCAAAACTCTGAAAAAAAGAAACATCTGAGCAGCAGCTATGGGTGTCTGTCCAACTCTGAGATTGTCTGTCAGGCGTTCTAAGGAAAGAAGAGTTTAAAGATGTCACACAAATACGCAGTTTGGGGTTTCTCATTAGACAAAGAAGAAAAATACAATAGTAATTGACACTTGATAAGAACCCAGTATGAGAAATGGGTGTTGGGAGAACGGTTTTGTGCCCCTGGTTTACGCCCTGCCCTCCTCTTTGTGAAGGGCAGCAGCTCATGGTCTTTGCTAAAGGAGGTGAATCAAGTGGCTCTCATTCCTCTGCCACAGCTGAGTAGAGAGGCATGAACTTTGACTCAAGCCCAAAATCCACTGGATGATCAATAACCATTTAAATTTTCTCCTATGGATACAAAACATGAGACACAGAAACCACAGACAGTCCTTGGTGAGTGATGGAACCAGAAGATCATACAGACTGGCTGGCAGATGACATCATATTTTGGGGTGAGGAGTGGGAAATGGAGTGAGTGAATAAAATAGATTTATTCAGTAAAGTTTAGATTTGATGGCCATGATAAAAACTTTAAGTCTTGCAAGAAAAAAAGTTGTGAGTTAAACTCTCTAGTCCCTAACAGTCTTCCTCACTGCTCCACTGAAATAACTGTTTGTAGAATGTGACTTTCCCCATAATTTAAGGCTTCTTAGGAACATAACAAACTGCTACAGCAAACAGCTGAACTGCAGTCATGCCAGTTAAGATTTGCTGCAGCACATTATTAATAAACTTCTCTTTATTTGGGCTAGCCTGAGTAGGTTTTTACTTCTTGCCTTTAAAAGTGCTCTGATCAAATGAAGGAGCAGGCATAGCTTAGACACTTGAAAAACAAGCTGGCATTTTTTTTTTATTTTTTCCTTTTTCTCCCCAAAGCCCCCCGGCACACAGCTGTATATTCTTCATTGTGGGCCCCTCCAGCCGTGGCATGTGGGACGCTGCCCCAGCGTGGCCCGACAAGCAGTGGCCCGTCCGCGCCCAGGACCCGAACCAACGAAATTCTGGGCCGCCTGCAGTGGAGCGCACAAACCCAACCACTTGGCCACGGGGCCAGCCCCCAAGCTGGCATTTTTAAAGACTGTTTTGTGCTTCTGGTTCTGCACAGATGGAGTTAAGTATCTTACATCCTATTTACCTAACTGTAATAAAAACAAACAAACTTTGAACAAAATACATAAACCAACTATCAGAAAACTGAAAGAGGATGAAAAGAAGGCTATACTGGCTAGGAACCTTGGAACTTAAGGAAAGACCTGGAGGTGAGTTCCCCAGAAGTTTTTTATTTTTCATTTTATTCTGGCCTGGGCATTTGAGAAGACCGCAACCTGGAATGCCAAAAGTCTCAACTTGAATGAGAAAAGATAACCAAAAGACACCAAGTGGGGGATAATATGGAGGGTGGAATTATTAGAAAAGTATTTTAAAGCTGCTGCCTAAAAATACCACAACAATCAGCTATGGACGCTTGAAACAAACAAAAAATAGAAAGTCTCAACAAAGAAACAGAAGATACAAAAAAGAGCCAAATGGAAATTTTAGAACCACAAAATACAATCATTGAAGTAGAAATGCTCACTGATGAGCTCAACAGCAGAATGGAGATCACAGAGGAAAGAGGGACGCTGAAGACAGAATGAATAGAAAGTATTGAAACTGAACACACAAGAGAAAAAAGATCAGAAAAAAAATGAACAGAGTCTCAGAGACCACTGGGACAACAAAAGATCTAATATTTGTGTCATTAGAGTCCCAGGAGGAGAGGAAAAAAGAGTATAGGTTGGAAAAATATTTGAAGAAATAATGACTGAAAACTTTCCAAATTTGGTGAAAGACATAAATCTACAGATACAAAAAGCTGAGTGACCTTCGAAAAACATAAACCCAAAGAAATCCAAATGCAGTCACACAATCAAAGTTCTGAAAACTAGAGACAAAGGAAAAAATCTTGATAGCAGTCAGAGAGAAATGACACATTTCCTAAAAGGCAACAATGGTTCGAATGACAGCAGATTCTCATCAGAAAGGAGTGGCACATTTCTCAAGGGCGGAAGGAAAGGAACTTCAACCCAGAGTCCTACTTCCAATGAAAACATCCTTCCAGAATGAAGGAAAAAAACCAAAACCAAACTGAAAAGAATGAAGGTGAAATAAAACGTCTCAATGAAGGAACACTAAGAAAACTTGCTGCCAGCAGATCTGCACTAAAGAATGGCTAAATGATGTTCTTCAGACAGAAAAACGATAATGGTAGGAAACAGAGAACACCAGGGCTGATAAAAAGAGCAATTCAAAGAATAAATACATAAGTAAAAATAATATTCTTTCCTCTTGAGTTTTTAAATTATGTTGGTCAGTTGAAAGCAAAAAGTGGACCACTGTGTGGTTCCCAGTGTACGTAAAGGTAATATTTCAAACAACTATATCACACGAGAGAAGACAGAAGCACTGTAAATGCTGATACTAGTAGACCATGTAAATATGTATAGTTTACATATACTGTTGTCCCTGAGTAACCACTACAAAAAGCTCTATCAAGAGACATACTCAAAAAACACTTTAAATGTGTTACATCAAAATAGAATACTAAAAAAAATGTTCAAGTAACCTCAGGAAAATAGAAAAGGGGAAACAGAGGAATGAAAAACAAGGAACAAACAGAAAATAAATTAAATGGCATAGTCAATCCTAACATGCCAATAATTACATTAAATATACATTGTCTACACACATCAATTAAGAGAGAGAGATTGGTAGAATGAATTAAAAGAAAATGACCCAATTATATGCTATCTTACACAAAACTCACTTCAAATATAAGGATATAGTTAAGTTAAAGGTAAAAGGATGGAAGAAGATATACTACACAGACATTACCCAAAGGAAGCTGCAGTGGTTCTCTTAGTAGTAAACAAAATAGAACTCAGAGCAAAGAAAAGTACCACGGGCAAAGAGGAACATTACCTAGTGGTAAAAAGGGCAATTCAAGAAGAAGATACAACAATCTTAAATGTGTACGCACCAAACAACAAAGGTGTAAAACACATGAAGTAAGAACTGCCAGAACTCAAAGGAGAATAGGCACTGACAATTACAGCTGGGAACTTCAACATCCTTACCCCATAACTGATAGAATGCCCAGGAAAAAAGTCAGAAAGGATAGAGAAGAATCGAGCAATATCAACTAACAGATGCTAATCAACATTTATAGAACACTCCACTCAACAACAGTAGCAGAATACATATTCATTAAGTGTTCATGGAACATTCACCAAGATACACTATATCATGGATCATAAAACAAACTTCAACAGATTTACACACTACAAAGAATGTTCTCTGACCATAATGGACTCAAACTAGAAATTGATAACAGAAAGATAGGAGGAAAATCCCACAAACACTTGGAAAGTAACAAACTCCTAAATAAGATATGGGCTGAAGAGGAAGTCTCAAAGGAAATAAAACCAAATACAAAGAAATGAACAAAAGTAAAAGTACGTCATGTCAGATTTTGTGGGATACAGTTAAAGTATTGCTGAGAGGGAAATTTATAGCACTAAATGCTTACATTAGAAAAGAAGAAAGGGTTCAAATCTATAATCTAAGCCTCCACCTGAAGAGACTAGAAAAAGAACAAAATAAACCCAAAGCAAATACAAAATAATAAATAGCAGAAATAAATAAAATTGAAAACAAAAAACAATAGAGAAAAATCAGTCAAACTAAAAGCTGGTTATTTGAAGAGAACAATAAAGTTGATAAACCTCTAGCAAGACTGACAAAGAAACAGAACAAGGCACAAGTTAATCAATATCAGGAATGAAAGAGGGGATATGCCTACAGACCTCAGAGACATCAGAAGGATAACGACATTCGAATTACCATTTAAATGGGAATGCATAATGGGACACCCATTCTGGAAAACCACTGGGCAGTTTTTTACACAGCTAAATGTACATTTACCATAGGATCCAGTAATCATACCCTTGTGTATTCATCCTAGAGAAATGACAACTTAAGTCAGCACAAAACTCTGTACACGAGTGTTTATCAGAGGCTTTATTTGTAATAACCAGAAACTGGAAACAACCCAAATGTCCTTTAGGTAAATGGATAAATGAACTGCGGTACATCCATAAAATGGAATATTATTACTCATTAAAAAGGATCAAACTCTTGATACACCCATGGATGTACCCCACTTGCCTTTGGATGGATCGCAAAGGCATTACACTAAATGTAAAAAGCTACTCTCAAAAGCTGTATGACTCCATTTACATAACATTCTCAAAGTGACAAAATTGAACTGATGGAGAACAGAGCAGTGGTTTCCGGGGGTCAGGGTTGGGTGGAGGGTGTGACTATAAAGGCGGTGACATGAGGGAGTTGCTTCGTGGTGATGGAAAAGTTCTGTATCGTGGTTGTGGTGCTGGCTACAAGAATTTGTGTATGTGATACTTTCATACAACTAAACACACACACAAACATACACAAAAAAGAGTGCATGTAAAAACTGGTGAAATCTGAAAAACTCTCTAGTTGAGTTATGGTAACATTCCAATGTCGATTTCCTGGTTTTGATAATGGACTATGCTTATGGGAGATGTTATCCCAGGGGAAGCTGGACTGAAAGTACACAGGAACACTCGGCACTATTTGTGCAACTTCTCATGAGTCAGTCTATTTCAAAATATAAAGTATTAAAAGTGGTTTGTACACATAAGGCATATTTCATATTGCAGCTCCCAATAAAAACTAAATTCATGAGATTTTTCTTCAGCCAAGATGATCTATTTCAGAATCCCTAATTTTTTTTTCAACGTCTAATATTCCTTTCTTAGCTGAGTGATAAACCTTACAAGCTTAAGGAGTCCTTATGAGCAGAGAGCTGGAGGAAGCCTGGGCCAGAATCCTTGTACTACTGTTACAAGTTGCAGTGCCTCGTTTAGGCTGGCCACTTAATCTTGCTGAGTCCTCATTTCCCATCTGTGAAACAGGAGTAGCGCCCTGACTCCACCTACCTCAAAGGACACCCACTAAAGAACATGGCCTATTGTTGGGAGCCAAAGGGCTCAGATTTCACTCCAGGTTTTGCCAGTTAGCGGCAACACAACTTTAGGCAGGTGCTAATCTCTCTGAGCATCAGTATCCTGGTGTAAAAATAGAGCTAATGGACAATAAGAAAGACTTAAAAGATGGACAGTACCCCAATGGACCTAGGATGAGCCATACTCATTGGGCTTAAAGGGAATAGAGTGTTGCCTCTAGATCTTTCTGATCCCAGAGTCAGGGGCCTCTGTTGGGGGGTGATGCCTATCCCCCTCTCATTTTAGACAAACAGCATTTTGTCATTTTTTAAAATTTTAAATAATTGCTTTGGGCTTATTTACCAGTTCTTCTGTGATTGTCAAATGAAAACTCAACTAAATCAGAGTCAGGAAGGCCAGTAGGGGGAGCTCTCACGCCCTATTGTACATTGTTAGTTACCCCAAATAATGCTGAAGGAAGATTTCTCTAAACACCCAGCAACAGCCCAGCCAATGAGAGCCCACAGCTCAGCCAATGAGAAGCTGTTGCTACCCTGAACTGTTACTTTGTTCCAATGGACTTTCGTTTAGAACAGCCCCTCCCTGTTCCTCCTTTTGCTCTTTCCCTTGTCTCCAGATTTGCCCACGGTTCCCCATAGCGTGCACATACCAAATTGCAATTCTTTTGGCTATTCCTGAATAAACTTGGTTTAAGGGTAAAATTACTGGCGAATTTGCTTTTTAAGTTGACACGATCAATGTAAAATTTACGTCACTTTGAGCCAAGATGCATGGAGCTGCTCAGTTCCCCACCCTGTGCACATCGACCTCTTTTAGTGCTACTTGATGGTGCTATAAATCAAGGAAAAAGGACCCAGAAGGTATCCCAAAAGAGAAACACTAGAAATTCCCTATTCCTGCCTCTTATTAGGCCTCAACTATTTACCATGGTGTGCAACCTAGAAGCTTCTGGAAGCATCTACTCCCCTCACTTGGGCATCACTGCCACACAGGGACCAGTCAAGTGTCCCAAGACTGTGTCAGAGAACACTCTGAATTCTATCATCACAGGACCTCATGGAGGTTTGGCTTATCAACAGTCCTGGGGACAATGACAAGATAGAGGAAACTGTCAGTTAATAAAAAATTAAAGGGGGTAAAATGTTTATTTTTCTAACATAGTATTTTTAGAAATACAGCACTTGAGCTATCCAAATGGAGGATACTTATTTAGAGAAATTCCTCCTTCCCTAAGAGCACAAAACCCATCTCCTATTTAAGTCAGCACTATGCTGACTTTATTTTATATACAAATATATATTATATATACAATATAAATAACGTATAGAGTATTATATTGCCCCTACTTCTCTCTCCCTCTCAGAGGCATGGTTTCTCAGAATTGTTGGATGTTTAAATCCTGCAATGTCAAATTCTCCACACCACTGTTTGAGAAAGGCTGTTGTCTCTTCTTTTCCTGTTCTACACACCTAATACTGTCTCTTTAGCTTTTTTGGGCCTCAGCTCAAATTTTAGGGGAGTGAGTGATGGGAGATGAAAGAGAAGGAACAAGTATTTGCTCTCAGGGTAAGAAGGCACTGAAAGGATAGCTGGGTACACTGCTCAACATGCTCTCCTTTTTATTTTCCTCCTCTTGCCTCTACCGAGAAAGTGTGCTTCAGACCACCGTCCAGTGGCCAGGCGCATAAAGCACTGTCACGGATGCTGCGCACGAGCTGGAGGAAACACGACCCCTCTAGTTGTTCTTTCTCCTCTCCCGATTGTGCAGGGATGCAACAGAGTTCAGCTTTGCCTGCATTCAGCCGAAGTCTTTGGAGGGCTGCCATCGCCTTTCCTGGCATTCCTGGTCGTCATCTGATTGAATCAACCTCTTATGAATAATTCAAGAAAGGCATGCTACTTGTATTTGTCAATATCTGAATATCTGCTTTCACATATCTGAAGTACTCAAGATATTATGATGTGAAAATCTTATGTGCTGTACATGTTGAAATTGTGAGCTGAAGGATAAAGGTATTTTATACTGTAACTATAAAATATTGTCACAATTAATAATTGTGAAATCTGTTACTGTTTCGAACTGAAACAATAAGACCTCTCAAATAGTTAAACAAGCAGGGAAGTGGACTGACAAATAGTACTGATATCAAGAGTCATCAAGATGAGAAGAAGCACATGCTTTGTGAGCTGACAGATGTTTACCAAAAATTTTTTTAAAAGGGCAGAGTAAGAGATTTATATCATAATTCTACCTGGAAACAACCCAAATGCCCTTCCATTGGTGAATGGGTAAACAAACCACAGAATGGAATACTATTCAGCAAATGAAAAGGAATCAGCTACTGATAAATACAATAAAACAGATGACTCTCAAATATATTATGCCAAGTCAAAGAAGCCAGACTCAAAGGTTACACACTATCTAATCTCATTTATATGACATTCTGGAAAAGTCAAAACTATATGAACAGAAAGCAGATTGGTGGCTGCCAGGGGCTGGGGTAAGGGGAGGGGATGATTTCTAAGGGGCATGAGGAAACTTTCTGGGGTGATGGAAATGTTCTCTACCTTAACTGTGGTGTGGTTACAGGACTATATGTATTTATTAAAATCCACAGAACTGCATAACCAAAAGGGTTACCCTTACTGTATATAAACTATACCTTAATAAACCTGATACCCTCCAAAAAAATTTTACACCATAAGTCTAATATTTGTAGAATTGTTTGTTAAACTCACCTTCATAATATTAAACAAAAAATCCTTTGAGAATTGTATTAATTTTATTTGATCCCATTGAGGCTATGAGTCTTAAGGAAAACACATTCCTATTTGAGAACTCTTTTCTATCTTGTAGGAGGGCAAATTAAAAACAGAATGTCCGCTTTGCAGCTTCAACATTTTATAAGGAGGGAAAAAACCCTTCAAAATCATGTATAATATCCACAATAATTCATTTTTGAAACAGATGATATAGTGAGTACAAAGAAGAGAAAAAACTGTTATGGGAAAATTAGGTACTTCTCCAAAATCTTGCTCCTTCCCTGGCCTCAGTTAGTATTGTAAATTCGAAGTATCTTGACTATAGGAAGAATCTAGCAGAAGACTGCTGCGAAAGTACTGTCAGACTTTTAAAAACTACCTAATAAAAATTAATAGCATTATAAGAATTGATTTTTAAAATAAAGTTTCAGGTTTACTGACATAGAACTTTCCAGCTTCTTCTCCGATCACTCCTGCTGAGCACTCATTTTAACACTTGACTATTCTGCCAAACATGCTGTGGGCCCCTCCAGCAGCAGCCCATCTCAGCCAGGCGTGGGTCCGCCTGTGTGTGGGGATGGGCTGGGAGTGAGGGAGGTGGCCTTACCTTGGATCAGAGGGAGGTAAAGGTGGTACTGATCAAGTTCTCCACTGAAGACAGCAAAAGCCTGGCGCTTTAGCAGCATGGCTTTCTGCTCAGAACTTGAGAACAGTTTTAAAGAACTGCTCTGCATGTCTAGAATAAATACAGCAAATAAGTTTCACTTCGTGAGAAAACGACACTTAGAGGTAAGTGACAGAAAATTCATACTAGTGTAACTCCCATCTTCCCTGGTGAAAAAGCATCGCCTTTATTAAGTGAGGGCATATGGTTATTATTCATATTTATTTGTAAAAATACTTATTATTTAGTGATACTTAACGATAGGGTATTAGAAGAGGATATGAGCTGTACAAAAGTACTCCTAATAAATTATGGTAAACTTATCACTGGTTTCAAAAGTATTTCTCCACTATAAAGCTGTAGGAAAGGCTGTTAAGGCATTCTTGTCAATAGATCAGAACTGAAGGGCTCATTCATTTTGTCCCGACCTTGTGCACATCACGTTAGTTTGTGGCTTAGATGGCACCAGAAAAGGCTTGAGCAGGGTTCTGAAATATGTGCTAAGAGCTGATTATGATGGCATTGGTCCTGGAAAGTGTGACTTATGTACAGGTAACACAGAACTTACTCATTAAATCTTTAAACATTGTTTTCTCATGAGTCAGAAGATGGTCAATAATGGACTTCCAACTGGATATTAAAAAAACCAAAATTAATCAAATATGCAAAGGATGACAGTATACTTAAAAGCCTCAAAAAAGAACATGCCCCTTTAGGATCTATTAAAAATTGCTTTCTGAAAAGAAGTTAGTGAAAAGAATAGTTTTCATATACGAGAAAGCTAAGCAAAAGCTTCTCATTTACAACCTTAACGCGGGAAATGAATACTGGAATGAATAACATGGGAAATAATGAATACTTCCCAGCTTACAATAAAAGAAAATATAAGTCGTCAAAGTACTTTGGCATTTTCAAGGGTTGCCCTTGAATATGTGCGCACAGGATGATATTCATATACTTGTGTTGATGGGAAGAAATGGTGGGTAGTGAAGACAAAGACCACTAGTTTTCAAACGGGCTCCCCCAGAGAGCAAAAGAATTACAGGGTGAGAGCCACAGGGCTCTGGTGGTGGTTGGGCTAACTTTCAGGCCATACAAAAAAGCTGACCAATCTCTACCCTCTATCCCTACCATTAATAAAGACACATTAGCCAAGCCCGGGGGGGAGTCATGGAGTGGTTTTGTTGACCTCCAAGAAAAAGGCATAGGAAGTTGATCTCCCAGCTGTATCACAACGGATCTCTGCCGCCAGCGCAGAGCCTGGCCAGCTGCAAGGCCTCAGTAAGAACTCATGGAGCGTAAGCTGAGACATGGGATAGGAACACTGCAGTATCACCAGCAGGCTCTGTCATCTTAACATTGGTCAGGATAAGAATTACTAGACCAAGTACCACTGGAAGCCCCTATTATGTTCTTTAGGAATAATATGCTCTTTTAATTGAAATTCTTCTTCTTCTTCTTTTTTTTTTGGTGAGGAAGATTAGCACTGAGCTAATATCTCTTGCCAGTCTTCCTCTATTTTGTATGTGGGACATTGCCATAGCATGGCTTGGTGAGTGGTGTAGGTCTGTGCCCAGGATCCGAATCCATGAACCTGGGTCGCTGAAGTAGAGTGCGTGAACCTAAGTACTATGCCACTGAGCCAGCCCCCTGAAATTCTTTTTGTGAAAAAGGTGCCTTTGTATTTTCAAAAGACTTAATTCGTCTCCCATGAATACACACTTAACATATGAGCTTGTGACAGTGATGCCCTATGATTTGGGTTGATGCTATCTCTGATCCCACTTCACGTATGAGAATTAATTATGTAAACTGAAACACTTTTCCTCTTGAAGATTCAGAGCACGTTTTTATCAGGACAGCATTTCTTACTGCACACAAGAAGTGTCCATCTGAAAGAAAGCAGGGTCCAAGAATAATTCCAGGACTTCTTTCTTCCAGGCTCGTTTTGTGTAGGCATAGCCACTCAGAGAGCTCAGCAGCTGAGCGCCAGCCCGGAAACTGGGAGCGTTGTAGGCGCTAAATGGGGGAGTAAAGTAAAAGGGGTCAAGGTCAGAGACTGTCCAGTGAAGACCACTTGATGCTCTCCCATCACCTATTTTTCTACATTTGGGTGGGATACGTGGAGGACACAACATTACCTGTGATTGCGTAAGTAAGGAAAAACGTAATAGAGCAGGCGAGAGACCAATGGCACCGCTTTCTCTTTCTCATCGCTTCGATAAACCATGTCCAGGAGAGATGCCAGAACCTAAAAGAACGGGATCGCAAGATAACAGAAACCTTCTGAAGCAAGTGACAAGAAGAAATTTAGTTGTGAAGGTGGAACCTAACAAGAGAACTCCATGGTGCAGCTCGAGGCCAAGACTGACTGACGAGCTCACTGGCACCTGAGAATGGACCACCTTTGCAAAGAATCAGGACGGCAGTAACTTCCATAAGGGGTGACAAGTCAGCTGTGTGTTTACCTCTGCCAGGAGAGAGAGGGCTTGCACACTGTACACCGAAGGGGCAGATGCGGACACCATCGCCGAAGTGGCAGCAGCAGCATCTGCTGACAGAAAGAGCATTGGGTTTTAATCGTGGTGAGTGGGCCACCATTTATGCCCTCAAAGCACCACATGAACGTGAGTGGCTAGCCCCCACCTTTCATACTGATTATGTATATAAATATATGTTTGGTATTCTTCTCTGTTAACGTGTTTAATTTTAGCACCTAAGAATCTGGGTATTTTGATCAAATAAATTAGGATTGACTCACTGTCTTCCTCCCCATTTCTATTCTCATCATCATTTTTGGAACTTCAACATCCCTCGGGATGTTATCCTGGCCTCTGAGCCCCTTGACCTTTTCTCTTCCAACAATTTTTTACTCTGTTCCAGCTCAGCCACCCACTGTCACCATCATACCCTTGACCTCACTGATTTCCAAAATCTCCACTTCCGGCATCCTACTCTGACCACATGTTATCTTTCCTGCTCACTTACTCCTGAACTCTGCTCTGACAATTTCCTGACTCCTTGTACAGGCCTCCCATCCCTTGAGTCTACCACCTTAACCACCCATCAATCCCATCAATTCCTCCAGCCCTTCTGTTGTCTAATTCCCCACCTACACCCATGATGTATCATCTAACTTGCAAACATCCGGAACTCTTTCGCTTCTCTCTCCCCTTGAAGCACTCACCTAAAAAAATGCCCCGCTGGCTAAACTGAATGATGTGCCTATGTAGTTCTGCGTAGCTAAACGCTCTGGGGAAAACCAAACCACTATGAAACTGATCTCACTTTATTTCATGACCATGAATCTCAAAAGGACCTGATGCTACCAGATAATCCTACCACTTGTACCTCAGTGGTATGTTGGCTTTCTCACTCTCCAACATAATTCTTTCACATCCTCCCTCGATAAAACATCAATACCCATCCCTTCCTAGCTGATAACCTCACCTGATAATTTCATTGAGGAAATTAATGTAAACAAACGGGAACTCCCTCAGTCTGGCCACTATGAGTTACCATCCAGAACTTATATCCATGTTCTCAGCCTTGTCTCCTATTTTGATGGCCATGTTTCTGGCTCCTATTGAAGAACAATAATTCCATTTATGATATTAATCCTGGCCCTATGGCTGTCAAGGACTTTGCCTTCTAACTATCCTTTCTCTCTTGGGCATTAATTCCCTCCTCCCTGCTACAGTGTTTCATCACCATGCAAACATGCTTTGATATACTCCAATTTAAAAACAGACCAAATAAAAGATATTGTTTGGTCCTTTGTTCTGGTTGGTTACTGCCCTATTGACGACTAAGCTTCAAAGAGTTATCTATACTCACTATCTCCTCTTCCTCATCTCCCATCCTCTTCTCCATCTACTCCAATCAAGTCTTCCCGCCTCCAGTGACTTCCATATTGTCAAATCCAGTGACTCTGGCCTTATCTCACTCTACTTCTCAGCAGTCTTCCACTGGGTTCCTCCTCCCTCCTCTCGAAACACTCTCTTCTCATAGTTTCCATGACTCTATGCTGTCTTGGTTTTGCTCCTACCCCAGGGACCACTTAATCATTTTTTCTGGCTCCTTCTCTTTTCCAGACATCTCAAATTTAATCCTTGCAAAACCAAACTCAATTTCTCTCTCTAAAATGTTCTTGCTTCAGTCTTCACCTCAATAATTGCTTAAGCCAAAAACCTAAGTCATCCTTGATTGCCTTTTTTCTAAACCACTATATCCAATCCATCAGCAAGTTCTGTTGACCTTGCATTTAAATCAGTCCACCTTTCTCCATCGCCCTTGCCTCCAAGCCAACATCATCTCTTGCCCAAACTACTGGGAAATCCTTTTAACTGGACTTCCAGTTTCTGCTCTCATCTGATACAGCCCATGTTGCTCACAGCAATTGTTTTTTAAAGACTGAATGAGATCCTGTCACTGCTCTAAACACTTTAATGGCTTCCTGCACCAAGTGGGATGAAATTCAAGCTCCTAACCATGCTCTATAACAAGTCCAACAACCTTCAGCCCCCACTCTCTTCCTGACCTCTGCCGACCACTCATTAAGCTCCAGCCACACCAGTCTTCAGGTTTCTTGGTCTAAGCCCACTCTCACCTCAAGGACTTGCCATCCCTTCTGGGCAGTGCCTTCCCAGGTCTTTGTGCAGCTGCCCCCTTATCTTTCATTTCTCAGCACAACTGTCACTTATTCGGGCACGTCTTCTGGAACATCTAAAGTGACCCCTGTCCTACTCTCAGTCGCTGCCTCATGGTACTAAGAACCCCCCGAAATTCTCTCGGTAATTTACTTATTTTTTTGGCCCTTAAAAAATCTTTTATTTTGAAATAACTTTACATTTTCAGAAAAGTTGAAAGGAGCCCTTTGCTAATTTATTTTTTGATTATCATCTTCCACGCCCAGAGGCCCAGCTCATTTTGTTTGCTGCTATGGCACCAGTGTGCAGAACACAGTGTGTGCCACGTACCAGACGCAAATCTACACATAAGAACCTGCACATCCACTGCATGCATACAACTTTAAGTGGAGAAATATACTTCACTTTGAAGCCTCATTCTGTATCATGCTTTATATGGCCAATATGTACACTTAGTTTGTTCAAGACTGAAACATAAACAAAATACAGTTATGGTCTACACTTGGGTTTTTTGGTGCTTTATAATTTACTAATTAAGTTTTATTGAGAAGCTCAAAAATCACCTCCAGCTTTGGAATTCTATAATTTTTTTTTTGGTGAGGAAGATTGTCTCTGAGCTAACATCTGTGCCAATCTTCCTCTATTTTATATATGGGATGATGCCACAGCACGGCTTGATGAGCGGTGCATAGGTCTGCACCCGGGATCTGAACCTGCAAACCCCTGGCTGCCGAAGTGGAGCACACGAACTGAACCACTACAGCACCAGGACAGCCCCTATCATTTCTTTTTTTTAAAAAAATCTAGTAATTATTTTACCACAGTAGTGTCTTAAGGTTAAATGTAATTTTTGCACAAAAGCCAGGCCCAGTAACATTTGACTGAACACAGCCAGCACAGCTGCACTGGCGGTGGAGCAGCAGTGTAATCCCTATGATAGTATGTACAACAGAAATAACTGAGGGCAAGTTAGCCAAGGAGAAGCAAGAGCTCTCTTTCCCTAGAACCACAACTACAACCACAACCACAGCCTGAGAAAGCATAATTGTTGGTTTATATTAGCAAATGACAGTATACCACTTATAGTGTCTTCATTATAGAGTAATTACAGTGTAATTATTTTTCTTATGCAAACCACAACACTTCCTATCAAACAAATACGGCAAGAGTAATGGATGGGGGTACCACAGTTTGTCTGTCTAGCACACCACCCTTCCTCCTCCTGGGAAGAGAACCCCGCGTTCAGGTGGGAGCCCATTTCTCGTGGCTCCAGTGCACCAGCCCTTCTTCCCGTCCTCCGGGTCAGCTGCATGGCCCGAGAGGAGCCAACCAGAGTCTTTGCATGGGACTTGACTAACCTCCTCTGAGCACCTGCTATACCTGAAACCAGATACTGACGCCTGGGCTTTTCACTTACGTGAGCCAAAGTTTTTTATCTTGTTGTTTTATTTCTGTTAGTCTAAAATAGATTTCTGTTACTTGCAAGAGCAAAGAGTTCTGACTTCCTGACACTTCTCCCTTTGTATATTAAAAAGCACAAATTTAGCTTTGGTTCTGCTGCTGTAACTAGTGTGAATGTTTATGACAGAAGTCAGAAAGGCTAACGGTTTCGAACATCGACTCTGTGGTGGGTACTCTGCTATGGAGTTCATACTGAGAACTCAAATGCAATTTTTTGCCCCTGTGATAATAAAACTGAGACCAAATCTATTTTCTCGTCCGTTGTTAAGCAATACTGGGACTGGGCAGACTTTCCTGTCCCAGTGTTAAATAATACTGAGAACCAGCAAAAATAATTACTTGCTCCAAGATATACTTAATCCCGAAAGAAAAACTGTAAACCAACTACAATGGCTTACTTATGAAAACGAGCAGTGTGCTCACCCAGATTCACTTCTGGACCCTCACCTGTGCTGCGCCCAACCATCGAGAGGTATTTTATCATTAACTGCCTGATCCCCACCAGTTCTCCACCTTGAAAGATCTGCCACAAATGGCTCAGCCACGGCCCTACAACCCTATACACGTGCTCCCCCAAGGCCCCCCGTGAGACACTCCTGCCACTCTAAGTGTCTCCCTCACTGCAGTAGGTCTAATAAGCTAAGATTTGCTTCATTGACAGATTTGTCTGGTGGCCTTTGGGACACTGGCAATCGACAATCTACACTATTGAATTTAATCCAGACTCCTCAAGAGGACCTGGCTGATGACTGATCCTTCGAGTAAACACACGCGTCTCTTTTGCAAGTCTCCCGACTATTTTCATAGAGAGCCATAACATCATAATGCTGCAGTCCGCCTCGTCCACGCGACCCCCATTACAACATCTTCACACTTCTGCCGACGACTACACACAAGGATCACTGAAAGGCCAGGGCGTGCTAGTCGGAAATGAAATACACGACGTAAACTGCCTGACAACAGTTTGTTGGTTTTCTAAGTTCTCTCTCCAAGGTTCCACAAAAAGGAAAACATGCATTCTCATACTCTTTTTTCCCCGCACAGCTTTCTATCACTGAGTCTATGCAAATTATCTTGGCAAGTTACTTTCCTGGCCCCCCACCTAGGGCTTAACACAGTGGCACACGTCACTCAGGACACTATCAGTGAATCCTGTTGTTTATTTGTGAGAAATAAAAACAGACAGTTTATTTAGGAAAAATAAAAAATTGGACCCACTAGCTGGCAGCGAGAGTTATTTTCTGACCCTTCCACACCTACCATACAAATCTTCCTCGGCGTCAGATTCCTCCAGAGAGATCTGAGGCTGGGCCTTCACTTCCAGGTTTCTGCTTAGCCAGCTGGTTTGTTCCAAGGAAGAGCCAGCAATGTTCCCCACAGCTTCCAGGATTCTCTGAGTGACTTCCTGAGAGCAGTAGGAAGAAAGAGGAAAGAAAGTTAGTTAAGGAAAAGAAACTTAAGTGCCTGAAACAGCCCCATCCAACAGAAATATAATGCAAGCCACAACTGTGAACCATATAGGCCATATTAAATTTTCTACGAGCCACGTTAAAAAGTAAAAAAGAAACAAGTTAATAATGTTATCCAAAATAGCATCAGCATTTAAAAATTATTGATGAGATTTTACAGACAGGAATGGAGGAAGTTAGACCTGAGAACGAACACCAATCTCAGATCTGATTCTGCGCAGCGTTCACTATCTACGACATCCTCTGAAGACGGGCAGCTCCTGGAACACTAATAGTCTGTCCAACGCTTTCACATACAGACCTGAAGGTCTTTTTGATCCTTCTTGCTTTCTAGGTTGGGGGTTCTTGTGACAAAATCATTCAGCATGCTGTTGAGAGACAACCAACTTTAGACTCAGAACGCCCCAGAAATAAAGTAGGTTCCAGCAGAAAAATACAGTAACGTGAATGCTGGGACACGACAGATACCTGAGAAGCAGAAAATACCCAGGGGGAGCGAGATTCAACTGCACGGATTCCTTTAACACACCCAACAACGAAGGAAAGTTCTCTTGTAAGGCTGTGACTGGGAGCCTGTTTTTAAAAAACATAGGAAAAAATACCCAACCGTGAATAAGTCAAAACAAAATGTGTACTTATTATCATTTTTTGATCCAGTGGTTGAGAAGCAGAGGGAAGATGGCATATCTGACTGATCTGTTTGTTCTTTTTAAATTAACACATACACAAGCTCCATTTTGGTATTCTGGCAAGAACTTAGTTTGGAGACCTGAAATCCTGCTGCTGACAGGTCAGATGCTTCCCGTTTCCTCGTCTATGAAATAAAAGCCTTAGTCTCTCGGCCTGTCTAGCTCTAACGTTCAGCTTCCCTGGTGCTGCTGGTAACAGAGACAACTGCTCGAAGGTTGCAAAGCCTTGGGTCAGGGGCCGCATCCACCAGGAAGCTATCTTCAGCAGCTCTCCAGTCAAGCCCCACCAGGCATGAGGAGGATTCAGATTGCTGCTACAAAGTGAGGCCACACAGCACAATCCGCTGCCGCTCAGCTGCAGCCAGAGGGCCCCAGGTTCGAGTCCTGGTCCCCAACTTCCTGCCTCCTGAGTGACCTCGGCAGTGCCTCCTCTGCAAAAGGAGGACAACAGGCATCTGACCCACAGCTGCTGTGAGAGCTCAGACATCCCTGAGACCACTGTCACAGACGCCTGTGTTACAGTACTTATTAAGCTATCATGAGGAGACGCGACCAGTTCATCTTCAGCTCCTGGAGGAAAGAACAATGATGCTTATGGGTGAAGGGTGAACAGCTGGTCTGAACTTAACCCCACACTCAGGGACTCCCGGGGTCATGACCCTCGATTTACCTTCCTGCACCTTCAGCATGTGGTGAGTCACAATAACCACACAGAACATGAACTGTGTGAACCCAGGAGCCTGCACCTAGCTGTCAGATTTACTTATTGTGAAACTCCAGAAACAAATGTGAGGATATGAAAGCTTCCTTGAGAAGGTGTCTGTATCACCTTCATCCTCATTACGGCAACAGAGAATGCCCCACACGGTGGAGGGGTTTGGGAGCTGCCCCTGGGGCGTGCCATTGAAAGCTGTGAACGAGGCCCAGTCAAGTTCCTTCTCATCCGTGGAGAAATGCCTGGAGAATCTGCTTCAATACCTCCTGTCGCTGAGACTGCTGAATATGGATGGACGTTAAGCTCATAAACCCAAGCAGAAGCCATCCAGTAGAACACAAGGGATGTAGTGAGGACAGCACAAAAAACAAACACACCTCCTTTTTCTAAAAGAGGTCTTGAACGCATTCCTTTTCTCTTTTTTGGTATCAACTCAATGTGAACTGTTTCTTTTAAAGTTTACCAAGCCTCACATAAAGCTTTGCTAACACAGAGTGTTCAACATACAGCACACGAACTGAGAAATGTCAGATTAGGTCTCTGGAGAAGGATGAGTAAGATCATCAGGGCATGCCCACACCTCAGGAAGAAATCAGGACAGCGTTAAGGTATTTATGAACAAAGGCTTTCCCACAGTCAAGAAACACAATCCAAGTAATTATTTACAATCATTGCAACAGCACCCACAATTGGGAGGCGCTTTGAGGGGCTGCATTACCTCTGGATGAAAGCATAGCAGAATTGCAGCACGGGGATATCCACGAGGGGCGACTTCTGCAAATTAAAGTGAAACCCGTTACTCCACACTGGTAGGAAACGGGCTGAAAAAGAATTCAAATACAAAATGAAACAGATTCTACATCCTAACAAAGCTAAGGTTTTTAGCCAAAGAGTCTTTCAAATGTAATAATAAACATGAAAGTTCCCCCAAGGGTAACAACAACAAATGTATCCTAGGAGGTCTCAAATCATCAGGGCCCCATCAGACTGCCAGAGCCATTCCCTCTCTGTTTGCCGGCTTCCCATTCCAGGCTTTCAGCAAGCATGTGGGGAAAATGCGGCATTATAACCGAAACTTCCCAAACAAACAGCGGCCAGTGTTGACCCTCATGAGCGCATGTGACCAGCTACAGGCAGGAGACAACAAAATATTTTAACTCTTAGCTCAAGGAATGCCCTCAAACTCAGCCCAGACGACTTCCCTAAATTCCAAGTGGCTGGAATTACTTGCAAACTGGTTTTCAAAACACACATTTTTTTCCCTCCTTGCTGGTAAAAAGCTATTTGTAGAAGTTATCCAAGTTGAGCTAATTAAATTAACCACAAAATGTAATTTAGTTATCTGAGCAGCCAAAAACCAGTCAGCCAGGCACGATCTAGTTTTTTTTTTGGCCAAGACAAGACCAGAAGTTGCAGATATTTGTGGAAATTCAAATAACGTGAAGGAACAAGACCTAAAAGCACCTGTTGTGTGTATAAAAGCCGGCCCAGCGCCTTCTCCCAGAGCACAGCTCACCTGTGGGTCTGCATCCTAACGCCATTCCTAGGGGCTGACCACCGGCGTGGAAGGTCAGCTTCCTGACACCTGAGACTTGCTCAGAGTCATAAACACAAATCCACCAGGGATCTGGCGGCCCCTCCATCCCCACTCCTCTCTTCCAGCATTACATTACTTTAACACTGACGTACAAGAGTGACAAGAGCGAAAGGCAACAGGACTGTCAGGCATTTGAGGGAGACCCAGGGGCGCGTCTGATAAACCGTGTGGAAGTTGCCTGTGTCCACTTTACACCTGAGTCCTTCAGCACATCATACTCTGGCTTCATGGTGTTAATTTTCAGGCTGGCTTATCTGCTTTTCCCAACTAGGATACAGGCTGAGGAAGAGCAGGAACAGCCTCACTATTCAGGATTCCCCACCACGGATGGACACAGTTGATTTTCAATCAACATGCGGAAGGAAAGAAGGTGACCAGGGCCCGGGGTCTCACTGACTGGTTAGAAGCCCAAATGGGGCCAGGCCTTCCCAGCACAGACATTTCTATCCTGAGAGAACGTGCAAGAGGCCCTTTCAGAGGAGGAGCCCCAGACGGACAGTTCCCCTCCAGGGCAGGAAGAGTTATAAAAATGGCTTAAGATATTCTTGGTCAGTTTTCTCACTATAGGGTGAAAAACGGCCGAAACCATTTCTGATTCCAGGGTTCAGCCTCTCCTCACCATCCTGAGCATAATGACCTTAATATTTAAAAATTATATTCCTTTTATTTGTTATAAAAATGTTTTACTATGGTAAAATATACATAACAAAATTTACCACTTTAACCATTTTTAAACATACAGCTCAGTGGCATTCAGGACACTCACAAGGTTGTGTGACCATCACCACCACCCATCTCCAGACTTTTTTATCTTCCCAAACTGAAGCTCTCTACCCACTAACCACTAACTCTCCATTTCCCCCTCCTCCAGCCCCTGACCACTACCATTCTAAACCAGAATTTCTAAACTAAATTAAACTGTCTCTATGAATTTGACTACTTTAGATGCCTCATATAAGTGGAATCATACAATATTTGTCCTTTGGCGTCTGGCTTACTTCACTCAGCATGTTTTCAAGGTTCATCCATGTTGTTGCATGTGTCAGAATTTCATTCCTTGTTAGGGTTGAGCACTATTCCACTGTATGTGTAAACTGCATTTTGTTTATCCAATCATGCGTTGATGGACACTTGGGTGGTTTCTACCTTTTGCTATTGTTAATAATGCTGTCATGAATACTAGTGTACAAATATCTATTTGAGTAAAACCATATATGCCTTTTTTTTTTTTCTGAGGAAGATTCACCCTGAGCTAACAGCCATACCAACCTTCCTCTGTTTTTCAGTATGTGGGCCACCAGCACAGCATGGCTGGTAACATAGTGGTGTAGGTCCGTGCCTGAGAACTGACCCTGGGCCGCTGAAGTGGAACATGCTGAACAGTCCCACCGGATTATAGCTTGTAATGATCACTTTTTCCATTCTACTAATTTCATTTAAGGAATTATTCTTAAATTTTTCCTATCTGCACAATTTTAAATCACCAGATAGAAGGCAGTTATTTCAAGGCTGAAATAAATCACTGGTTTCTATCAAATTAATTAATTAAGAACAAAACAGCTCCTACACTTTCAATGAGGAGCTCTGCCTTGATAAAAGCAAAACCTCTAAGGGCATAAAAATATTAAACCTCAAAGTCTGTTCTGTTTCAAGACCATTGTGCATAACTGAAGAAGCTCTCTGTGCCTAACAGTCCCCCTCAACTCCTAAGCAGAAATTGAGCAAAAAAACCTCTGAGAGCTTCATGGTTCAGCCACATCACCTGTCAAATGCCACTGCTTTCACCACAGCAACACGAAATCTCTTCTTTCTCAGAATGTCTAGAATGAGTTATGTCCTCTGACACGTAATTTCTGCTTTTATAAAAACGACAGAAATTTTTAACCTGCCCTTTGACTAAGATGCTCTCCTTGGCCTGACTCTAGTCAGGCTCCTCTGAATTCTCTTCTCAACTAGGCCTCAACATCGTCCTGTGAGGGCTAAAACTTTCAGACAAACAATTTCATCCGCCTCCCACACTAAGAGACTTGCACAGACTCCAGCATGGTGCCCAGCAGCTCAGGGCCCCGTCCCTAGGATGATACCCCACCCCTCAAACCCCGGCGGGAGGAAGCTCCAGGCTGCCACAACAATTTGCCATTTGTTCAGCCAAGATCCAGGAGACTCCTGATCTCCTTTTTTCAGAGTGTTTATTAAGAAAAGTGTACAGTTCTAAATCCTTCCTCTGTCCCTTTGAGATATGTATGCATCTCCCACAACCCAGGAATGCCTTTCTCAAGGACATGGGAGCCATCCCTTTGAAATATCATCATCAAAAAAAGACAGGGCCCCCGTCTCCTTGTCTCCGTGGGAGTAGTTTCCCTAAGCACCAGCTGGCAAACCCACACGGTCTAATCACACTGACAAATGCCCCTTCCCACTTTCTTGTAATGTTCCACTTTCCTGACTTTGCTGGAGTTTCCCCTCCCTACTCTCTCACCCTCAGGTTAAAATACCCAGTTACCTCTGCACACCTCGGAATTGAGCTCAGCTCTCTCCACCACCGCAGTACTTACTGAATAAAACTGGTCTTCACCACCTTTAACTAGTGTCTGGCTTTGCTTATCTTTGACGCCTTCTAGGCTGCGACCTCCTGGAGGCAAGTGCCATTTTCTCTTTCTAAAGGTTTTATTCACTTTGGCACACAGGGTACTTGATGAGAACCCGTGTACCGGACAGGGCGCCCTGCAGCAGGGACGTAAGGACGAAAGACAGTCCCTGACCTCAAGTGGTTCCCACCTTAAGAAGGCAGCACAGAAGCCTATGAGGTACACAGTCTCCCCAAAGCCCAGTAAGAACACCTCCCTTTCACAACCACCAAAATTCCTAGTTGCTCCTGAGACCTCTATTTCCTTCCCAAACACAATTTATAAGATAGGAGGTTACGAGAAAGCCACGCATTCATCGGGAGGGTCCCCAGGCTCCTGACCTCGTCCCCTCGAATTTGTGGCGGCCTCTTCACCACCTCCTTCACCAGCTGCAGCACCCTTTCGGTCTGCAGGGTGCTGAGCGCACAAATCAGGTCGACGAGGGTTAGCTGGGATGCACTCGCTGCTGGGATGATCTGTTCAGGAAAAAACAATTCCTTTAAAGTATACAGAAAGAAAACAAAAGAGTGATACACAGAAAGTGTTCTATAATAGTTGCCCCTGGAGAAAGAGATTTGTTTTAATCTTTTAAACACATATATAAATGAGGACTGGGTAAAGGACTCCCTTGGTGGGAATAAAGAGCCAGTTATGCATTTAATCACAATAACGTGTCAGCATCTGAATAAAAGGTGCACTTGATGATGGGGCAGTAACCCTGGTGTTTTCGAGCTTAGAAAGCATTTTGGAAACAGGTATACTTAATCTGAAGGAAACAGGCTAGCATTAAGAGACAGCCCCAAAAGTATGAGGAAGTAAGAGAAACAGATAAATCAGGTTCACCCTAGCTGGCCTTGGCAGGAAAACCCATGTGGGAGGTACATTTTGATGACTGAAATCTCCATAACATGGTCACATGCACTTGGAAGTATCAGGTTCATCACCAGGACAGACTCCACAGGTGCTAAGCAGGGTGACCTGGGCCACCAACCTCTCATGCCTCCTCGAGGAAAAGGAACCCATGTTGGGCACTGAGCTAGTGTTCAGTGGGTGGGACAGACCTGGGACAGACCAGGTACAAGGTAGGAACCTGGATGGTCAAGAGAGGGAACAAAGGAAGAGGTGTGTGTTGGTTTTGCAGAAATGGGTAAACCAAACCCCTGGAGCAGTGAGTGGAGAAAGAATGCGTGAAAAGCAGATTGAAGTTATTTTCAGGGATAGAAATGTGATGACTTAAGTTTTTAATAAACTTTTGTTGAGTGTTACTATCATCATTATTTTTTGCTGAGGAAGCCTTGCCCTCAGTTAACATCTATTGCCAATCTTCCTCTTTATGCCTGTGAGCCACCGTGACAGCATGGCCACTGACAGACGAGTGAGTGGTGTAGGTCTGTGCCCGGGAACTGAACTCGGGCCATCGAAGTGGAGCACGCTGAACTTAACCACGAGGCCATCAAGGCTGGCTGGTGAGTATTATTTTTATAAATTGAAAAAGCATATGGACCCTGGGTGACAATGATGCGTCATTGCAGGTTCACTGATAGCAACAAGTGGATCGCTCTGCAGGGATGTTGATAACAGGGGAGGCCACGCATGTGTGGGGGCAGGGGATGCACAGGAAACCTCTGTACCTTCCTCTCATTTTGCTGTAATCTAAGACTGCTCTAAAAAAATACTGTCTTTTAAGAAAAATGGTTAAAAAAAAGCTCTAAGATGGTACTACAACCAGGGAAGGGCCCTGTAGGGGTGCTCCGGTGCTCACCGGTGGGATCATGAACCATTCCTTGAGCTGGGTGGTAGGCTCATGGTGGTTTTCTAATTCTTTGAAATGTACATGTGATATACATTCTCGTACGTATGCTATTAGATATTAGATTTAAAAGGTTAAATAGAAGCACTAGATATTCACCATAGAGAGATCAGAAAACAGAAGTCAGGGGTGGGCTCCCCTCTCCACCCACCCAACATGTAGTTCTAGTTGTAATCAGATGCAGCCAAATTATCTTGTGCAGGGGCCGGCCCGGTGGCGCAGTGGTTAAGTTTGCACATTCCGCTTCTCGGCGCCCCAGGTTCGCCACTTCAGATCCCGGGTGCGGACATGGCATTGCTTGGCAAAAGCCATGCTGTGGTAGGCGTCCCGCATATAAAGTAGAGGAAGATGGGCATGGATGTTAGCTCAGGGCCAGTCTTCCTCAGCAAAAAGAGGAGGATTGGCAGTAGTTAGCTCAGGGCTAATCTTCCTCACCAAAAAAAAAAAAAAATCATCTCATGCATTTGAAATGGTGAAACTACTTCAACAGCTTCCGTTGTCGGCCTCCCATGTCCCCTTTGATTACACATTACTCTGGCATTTTGGGCAGAGTAATAAGTTTAACTATTACTTTCGTTCCCAAATGTTACCTTCATCTTACTGTGACATTTCACCTTCTTTCTGCTCCATACTGCTGCAACGGCGGCCGTTAACTGATCTCCGAGATGGGCTGCCAAGGGGTTCAAGAAGTCCAAGATTTTTTGTCGTATGGTCTAAAAAATGGAAAAAAGAAGAGTGATAGCAGAGAAGTCCGGGGCTGTGGCATACTGTATACTCCACCACATCTGTAAATGCCGGGAGCAGGCGCTGTGTCGTCTCAGCGTTCCCAACACCGTGCTCTGGGTCACGGGGAGAGGAGTTGGATGCATGAGAATGTGTGATGCACGGTGGGGAAGCTGGGTGGACAGGGGATGGTTAGTGGAGCTGAGCAAGAAGAGACTCTGGGGAGACAATAAACATGCCCCTCAAGGAGCCGTGAGCGGGGCAGGTGCTTGAAGGAAGCCCCCGAATGCTTTGCAGAGACAAGAGAGAAAGGGAGGACAGTGGGGCTGGCGCTGTTCCCATCCTGAAACCCCCCAGCCTAAGTTTGTCTCCATCAGCCCAGGAAGGGCTTATACTCATTAGGAAAGAAGTTTTTCAATTTCCAGAAATTAGTATCATTCAACTAATTTTATTATGTGATTAATTTAAAATAAACCCACAACACGGCCCTGGACATCACTCACCAGCCTCCCTTTTGCTACACACGGATTTGTCTCCGTTCCTGGAACCTGCCATGTTCCTTCCTCTGTAAATCCTGGTGGTCTCCCAGCTTCTAACACCCCTCCCCTGGTCAAATCCTCTCACCCTGGGGTCTCGGCTCAGCCACTGCACCTCAGGAAGGCCTCTCTGGCCCCCAGATCAGGCCGGGTTCCTTGCACATGCTGTCAGGGCACCCTGCATTTCTTTGTAGCATTATCATCATTGTTTTTAAATTGCCAGTTAATGTCTGTGTCTGCCATGAGAGCAGGGACTTCCTCTATCCTGTCCACCAGCCTATAATCAGGGCCTGGGCCACAGCAGCAGGCACGCAAATGTCTGTGGAATGCATGAATTTACTGAGCGCTATGTCCCCACGGCCTACGTTGAGCATCACGTTAGACACAAGTGAACATGGGACGGAGATGTCTTCCCATTCCACCATGTTTTCTGCTCTAGAAAGATGACCAGGGATCCCAGCTCAAGGCCTTGGGTCCTTCAGGGAGGGTTAGGGTTAAGTGCTCAATAAATGTCAGCCATCATCAAAATGAATCTTGCCATCAGCCCCTGAGGCAGGATACTAACAACTCATTTAACAATCAGACTCTGGGGCCACCCTGTGGCTGAGTGGTTAAGTTCATGCACTCCGCTTTGGAGGACCAGGGTTTCGCTGGTTCAGATCCTGGGCGCGGACATGGCGCCACTCATCAGGCCACAGTGAGGAGGCGTCCCACATGCCACAACTAGAAGAACCCACAACTAAGAAAAATACACAACTATGTACCGGGGGCTTTCGGGAGAAAAAGGAAAAATAAAAATCTTTAAAAAAAAAAATTGGACTCATTTTGGATGAGGAAGCTGAGGCTCAGAGAGGTTGAGCACCTAAGGGTTTTCTGAACCCTTTTTAGAGCAGGTTCCTGTAGCAGCTTGAAATATAGCAGATTTCCCTTGGAGGGCACCCCTGAAACTGACAGAACATTCTGGAGGCCACCTGTGCATCACAGTACCTAAAAGCGCACTCACCTGGGCATCAGTCTGCCTGGGTTAAATTAAATCCCAGTGTTGCCACTTATCAGATGTGCAGTCGAGGGCAAACTCACTTTCTCTATGCCCCAATGTCCTCACCTGTAATCTGGGAATAATAGTACCTACCTCGCAGGTGAGGACTAAATACTCTAGTAAAGCACAGCACTCTGGATAGTGCCTGGCATCGTGCCTCCAAGTGAGGAAACCACAGCACAGAGAGGTTAATGAACTTGCCTAAGGTCCCATAGTGTGGCCGAGCAGAGAGCTGAACTCAGGCAGTCTGGCTGCCCTGCTCTAAACCACCCCACTCAGCCCAGGAAGCTGGATGCCCATGTCAGCCCTGAGGCTGTGCCTGGCACCAGGGGTGCTCAGTGGACGTGAGACACAGCCAGGTATTTCTGAGCCGCCACATGTGGCAATCTGAGATTGAGTCATGTGCCTGGAAACCTTCCAAGGCAGAGACTGTTACAGCCGAGGGGGAGTGGACTACAAAGGTTCTGCATTATACGCTTCTGGTTTAATAAAAAACTGAAAGATACCGCAACATTCCACCTTGACGTGCCCGTGTTCAAGGCACCACTAAAAGGCAGGACATAAGAAAGAAGCTGTCTTGGTAGAGGAGCTTGAGAAATAGGTAAGGACTTTCAGCACCCTGCCGGGAACGCCCAGCGACTTTATTTTTAGCTAAAAAAAGGCGGGGAGAGGACAAAGGGGGAAAAATAATAGGCTGAAAACCACCCACAAAGGCTTTCTTTATAGCAACAGAAAACTTATTCTAATAAACTGGAGATTTCTCCTTCTGACTTACTTCTAACTTGGGCTGCATCGAGCACACTGTTTGATTATTTACCTATATACTCCTGCACGTATTTCTTTTTCATGGGACAATACAAGACAAAGGAAACAATGCAACCACAGAGGAAGTTCTCTCACTTTGGTGGTTTTAAAGTAAACGGAAGAGGATCCCTTCATGGCTCCAAGGAGATCAATGGGTCTCTTCTGAGTCTCCTCCTTTCTGAGAACATTCCAGAGAAGGGCCATGGTGTTAACAATCCGGGGCAGCTCTTCCAGGATGGCATTCTTGGCATTTTTCAAATTAGTAGGATCACGTACGGCAGGGGTCTAAAGATGAAAATGAATGTGAGACTCTGCGGCAGCTGTGGCACCGTCCCCTTCTGGTGAGGACAGCGGTGCTGGGGGGACGAAGTCTGGGCTGTAGCACTCTTCTGAGCAAGACCCACCTGTGGTGGTCTGGAAGCAAAACGCTTCCCTGTGCATTTAAAACCCAGGGTTTTCTTTCAAAAGAGGATGTCTGTGAGTCTGAGGCTCCACGTGACAAACTCTTTCAGTCACTCAGCCACAGCATTAGCTGCATTCTACAATTTAAATTCCAGATAGGGTAGGGCAATTAACAGCTAAATGTCTTCCAATACAGACTCATGAACACCATGAGGTCAAGTAAAAATACACGGGGGGGGGGGGGGGGTGAAGATTACTTTTTATCCTATTTAGTTACTTAGTTACTGATGAATAGGCAAGGGCAATAGGGGCCCAGAGGGAGTGCCAGAAGAACAAAACCACAGGGCTGGGGCTGGCTCTGTGGCCAAGTGGTTAAGTTCTAGCGCTCCGCTGCAGCGGCCCAGGGTCCGGGTCCTGGGCGTGGACATGGCACTGCTCGTCAGGTCACGCTGAGGCGGTGTCCCACATCCCACAACTAGAAGGACCTGCAACTAAGATATACAACTATGTACAGTGGGGGTTTGGGGAGATAAAGCAGAAAAAAAAAAAAAAAAGAAACATTTATCAGGGGCTGGCCCCGTGGCCAAGTGGTTAAGTTCGTGCGCTCCGCTGCAGGCGGCCCAGTGTTTCGTTGGTTCGAATCCTGGGCGCGGACATGGCACTGCTCATCAAACCACGCTGAGGCAGCGTCCCACATGCCACAACTAGAAGGACCCACAACAAAGAATATACAACTATGTA
Organism: Equus przewalskii; assembly: GCF_037783145.1. Classification (NCBI taxonomy): domain Eukaryota; kingdom Metazoa; phylum Chordata; class Mammalia; order Perissodactyla; family Equidae; genus Equus; species Equus przewalskii. Next base: position 32,577,568 of record NC_091857.1, on the reverse strand, counting down.
CCAGGGGGCTTTGGGGAGAAAAAGGAAAAAAATAAAATCTTAAAAAAAAAAATTTAAAAAACAAGAAAAAAAGCAAACCACAACTGCATTACTTACATACATATATTTGCATGCATAAATTTGCATATATATTTGCATTACTTACATATGTATATTTCTTATTTGAAACAGACATAACCCAATGAAGACAAAACAATATATGAAAAACACCTCAAACTCAGGAAAAAAAAATTTACCTTTTTGTTTTGGTTGGGTTGTTCCAAAAGACAAAAATGACTAATGGTTGTCAGACCCTCCAAAAGAGTGAGTGGATAATCCGGAGAAATGTTTTCCCTCTTGGAGGTTATGCTTTGGTGAAGAAATGAGAAACCAGTTTTGAGAATTTTTAAGAATGAGGACATAAAATTTTTAATCTGACATATAAGCATAGAAACCAGAGAGATATCACTATCTTAAAAAACAGGGGCTCTCATAATGAAATACGGTTATAATATTGGGGCTCTCATAATGAAATATGCTTATAATACTGGGGCTCTCATAATGAAATATTGTTGCAATACTGATAGGCATCTTTTGTGATATTTTACATTTACATAGTTGCTTTGGAAAAACATTTTCAGATGTTTTAGAATTTCTGTGAAGGTGATTAACGTTTTTATTTTTGTTTTGCAGAAATAATGGAGAGTGACTGACTTGTTCTGCAATACTGAGCTAGCCTGGGGAGCGGTATGGAATTAAAAATAAAGGATCTGAACGTTCAGTTCCTTGTTACGTCTCCTGACAATAAAGAGGCTTCTGATTAGGCTGACATTATCCTCCAAGGAGCTTCTACAGCCAGTCAGCTCTTCATTATAAAAGCTGTCATTAAAGCAATAAAAGCCATCATTAAAGCCATAATAATGCATCAAAGGGTCAGCATACCTAGTAGAGAGCTTCACAGATTCACTTTCATACTGCTTGATCAGCTCGTCCAAGTTTTTGCAAATCTGGACGATGAAGGGCGTCACTGTCCAGCCCAGGGACTTCCCGAAGTACTGCAGGGAATGCGTGACCAAGCTCACCCAGGCTGGGTGCATGCCGTAGCCGTAGGCTGGCTGCAGGCCTCTCACCACAGCGGACACCAGCAGCCCCTGGGAGGTGAGGGGGTGGGGCTGCACGTACTGCATGGCGCTGATGGCCTGCTGGAAGTTAAGGGCCCTCTGCCACTCCCGGGACAGGTCTGGCTGATTTTCCGCTTCCTCTTGGACCTGGCCCAGGTGGTGTTCCAAGACAATCAGCACCTGAAGTAGCTTCAACAGCTCGATCTGCAGTGGGTGCTCACTCCAGATCTGATCCTGGCCCAAGTTGATGAGACTCTCCTCCAGGAGGCTGTCCTCCCGTAGGGCCCGGCCCCGCTCTGCGGTGGCCAGTCCATAGCGCTTCTGGCTCGTGTACATGGATGCTGATAGCGAAAGCAGGACAAACTCCTGAACTCTGCACCTCTGCAGTAAGCTGTGGATGAACTCCACGTTCTTCCCTTCAGCAGACTTGGCCACCGAGACCAGCTGCGTCATCATTCTAATCAAAACCTCCACACTTTTGACCTGTACATCCCGGTTGCCCAGGATGTCCCGGTGGGAGACCTTCAAGTAACACGGATAATAGCTGCGCAGGAAACTCAGGCACAGGTAGGTGAGCAGCTCAATGAGCAGAGAGTGGGGGCACACGTTGGGAGACTGGGTCTGGAGTTTTCCGTAGAAACTCTGGCCAACGAGGGCCTCCTGGTGGCGAGCAAGAAGGTTGGAGATGAGGTTGAGGTGTGCGGTGGAGCTGGTGTCCATGCTGGTCCTAGACACAGCCTCGATAAATTCCTTGGGGTTGGTTTTGAGCACGGCCTCTAACACTGAGAAGGCATAAAGGACTCGCCGGGAGTCGTAGGGCTGCAGGTAGAGCAGAATGTGCTTAAACAAGGCCTCGATCTTCTCCTGCTTTTCCCGCTGCTGCTTCAGCAGCCTGGACGTGGTGAGGGCCTGGAGCTCCAGGTCAGCTTCCTCGTCACTGGAGAATGACTCTGAAGCCTGGGTTCTGTCTGAGTCCACACGTGTCAGGTTTAATTTGGCACTGGACTTGAAGCTTTCTGCCTGGAAGGCTGCCAGGAAGGCAGAGCGCTTGGGGTAAACTCTGCCTCCCATGGGGATGGGTGCACAGCAGTTCTCTTCATTGCTCTGCTCCTGCGGGTCATGGGAAGGGGAGGAAAATGAGGATGTGTTCTCACTGTCCGTGTGGGCAGAGCTCGTGTCTGCAGACTCGGTGTGCTCACTGCTGTCTGGAGCGCCACAGGCCATCTTGTCGGGAAGGTCCACGTAGTAAGGAAGGTCATCTTCGCTCAGCTCGCTTCCCGGTGGGCACTTCTCCGGTTCCTTCTCCACCTCGGCCCAAATGGCCTCGCGGTCCACGGTGGTGAACTGGCTCAGAGGTGCGCTCTCTTCAGAGCCGCCTTCCTGGAGCTCAGGCACTCCATTTGCCCCTTTGAAAGAGGTTTTCTTTCTGTTAAACCAACGATGCAAGTCTTCTGAAAATTACAAAATGACGGATGACTTCAGAACAGAAAGGCCAGTTAGGACAAGTTAGTTCTAAAGTGGTCTTTGTCTTAAAGCCAGGCAGAAAGATCAATATTAATAAAATTCCCCCATGAAACTATGACACCAGAGTCTAGATTACATTACAGACAGAAAGTGGCCAAGCACAGTGAACAGGTCTTTTAAAATGCTCAAGGAATCGGATTTAGTTACATTGTCATAGAAAATATAAATATCACAACGTTGGGGTGAGGGTGAGTTAAAAAATGCATACTATTTTGTCACAGGAGTTTCCTTTCAAGAAACATTTCCTACAGAAATGTCAGCAGAAGGTTTTCAAGGCTATAAAGGGTATCCATTGAAACGTTATGTGTAAAGACAAGCTGGGACACAAACAAAACAACCACAGTAAGAAACTGAAACAATCACGACCATGCATGAAATGGAAATTATTTGGATTTTTAAAAGATACATCTACATGTACAGATACAGAGTAATGGCAGGATACATTAAGTAAGTAAAAGAAAAAAAATCAAGCTGCAGAATGGTATGTATAGAATGAGCCTATGTAAGGGAGTGTAGCCATAACATGCAGCTATGAAAAAGTCTGGACGAATATCTGCCACACCATTAACAGTAACCAGCTCTACCAGCTGGCATTACAAGGGACTTTCACTTGTGTCTTTACTTCCTTATTACTGCAGTTTTAAAAATAAGCATGTTGGTACTTCTGTAATCATAAAATCCACGACATTTAAAAACATTCAGTTCTCTTTAAAAGGGAGTGAAAGCCAGAAGTCTTTGGTACTGCTGAACATTTTTAATGTGCACCTTTCAACAAATCTATTCCATGAACGTTAAGCGAGATTAGGAAAAAAGGAAGAATTAAGATATTAGAAATAGATGAGCTGCCTGATGTGCATATTAATATTTTAAAAACAGACTTCTACAGGATTACAGAGGTAGGACGGTGGGTAAGCAGCACACTTTCAGGTGCTTCCGGGGAAAGAACAAGGCAGAGAACGGCCTTTTTCTCTTACGAGGGAGGTAGCGGAAAACATCAATGAGAGGAAGCAGCAGGGAGTGCCACGAGCCATTAAAACCCAATGAGCCCTGGAGTTAAAACTTTCTTCTTAAAACAGACAGAAGAATACTAAGAAATTTAGCCACCATAAATGACAGCCAAATTTCTAGAAGGTGCTCAGTTTTCACTTCCTGGAATTTTACTCTCCTTTAATGTAGAATAATAAAATACCCCCTCTTTGAGAAGGCAGCCAGCTCTCCCTACTAAAGGAAAACCAGAAGTTACAGTTTTAGGCAAGGAACCCTGTAAACAGAGGAAGCCATCTCAGAAATCTGCTCATTTAGGCATTAGGCTGTTTTCTCTCCAAGAGAAGACTGAGACAAACAGAATATTTACATCCAGTGTGCTAAATGAATGAACTCAAAGCTTGTAACACCATCACTTAGAAAATTGCAGGAAGTCATAAAACACAGCTATTGTGGGAAGTGATGTTAGTTCGCAGACACTGATCCTAGTTTAATGAACTCATCAGGTTTATCTCAGTCTTTCTTTTTTTCTTTCTTCTTCCTACCTATGTTCTTTTAAATTTGCGTTAAAGATGCCTCTGGAAGTTTTTGGAACCCAAAGGTTTATTTCTTAGGCATTTCCGATTATATGTTAACAGAATTTTACAGCTGGAAGGAACCTTAGAGAGCAGGTAGAAAAGAAATTAGTTCCCTTGTTGAAAGTTCACAAATAAAAGTTGTTTTCATAGATAAAGTACAACTGACCAGATTACAGGCAAATTTCGACATTCTGGGTCACTCATGCCTGGAGGCAACCGCAACTCTCCGCTCGGTCTCTTCTGGAGAGAACTGCCAGCCTGGCCACTCAAACTTAACTGCATGCCAGACATCAAATTGCAACCCTCCTTTTCTAAGGGAAGGCTCTGCTTTGGAGACATGTGGGTAGATGCTCTGTTATTCTCTCCTCCTGCCTTAGATGCCCCTGAATTGACTTCTCTAGCAAAAGAATCAAGAATCAGCTACTTTTATGGAAACATGGGTTACTATCATTTTCCTTTTTTATAAAAAAAAAATCTAACTTTTCAGTGAAAAAAACAATCCCACTACCTAGTGTTTCTACGTGCTGGTTCATCTGATCTTTAAATTTTAAAAGTCTCCACAAATTTACAAAGTACCTTCACACTGTTTGAATCTAGCAAAATCACAAAGTGGGTCTAAGTGCCTTGATTATCGCAATGGGCAGTGGGGTCCACGTTGCCCCTTCCTCCCTCCCAGGATGGGGGAGCCTGGGGTGTGCTCACCTGGTGAGTTCTCCTGCTTGAGGCAGTGGATGGAGGTCCTCTGGGTTTTGGGCTGGAGCAGGAGCAGAAGCACAGGTTCCAGGATGCGCGCCACGTCGCCGAGGGAGAGTGCCCGCACCAGCCAGCCCTGGGCTGCAGCGCCAATGGCGCCGTCCGTGCAGGTCAGGCTGTCCAGCACGACGAACAGGGACCTGCGGGTGGGAAGAGCACCACCAAGTCAGCATTCAGCACCCCTGAGTGCCAGGACACCCTTAGGGAGCTTCACCCAAGCTGGGCTTGTAGACCCAAGCAGACAAGGACAACAGGAGTTCAACCTTGGTTTCACACTAGAATCACTGGGGGAGGTTTTAAAATCTCGATGCCCAGGCCTCACCCCAAATCGGTTAAATGGTACTGTGGGAGTGGGTCTCAGCATCAGAACCAGCTGCATCTAAGGCTGCGTGTCTGGCCCCACACCTCAAGTTTCAGAAACAAGGTAAGGAATTCTTTTTAAAAAACAACATGGAATATAATGTATCTACAATGAAATTCACATCTTAGGCACACGGTTGATAACATTACAAGTATATAGAGCCAGTGTGGCCACTGCCCCACTCAAGATCCACACCATCTCCATTTCCCTACCAAGTCCCCTCATGGGGCATGTTCTAAAAGCTCCTCAGGTGATTCCAGGGCATGCTGGGCTTCCTCCCTCCACGAGCAAATTAACAAAATTCCTGCCATGTATTCATACGTGTCTGGCCTAAATTCACTTAGGAGATTATGGGAAACATCTGCTGTGCATCAAGAAAATGGGGTCATGCTTTCAATTTCCCTCCCCTTGTCCAGCCCAATACGCTGACCGGGGGCCTCTGCAGTTTCCTTTGGGTTAAGGGTAAGTTATAAGAAAGATGGCCTCACCGGTCAAAGGAGCGGTTGTGAGATGTCACTCGACTGCCCTGGATCTCTCTCGTCAGGTGCCAGATGACGGAGAATCTAAACAGAGCTTCCAGTCTCGTTCCCTTGATTAGGAAACAGGAGGGAGTAAGGAGCCTGGTTTCCTAACAGAACACCGTTTTCAGTCATTGGGTGTCTGACTCGGCCGGGAGGAGAGGAAGACCTGCATCCTCTTTCCTTGTTCACTGTAACACGGATGCAAAGTGCAGATTCAAGACTCGGGGTTAGCCCATGCCCAGGGTCACACCCAGGCCTGCGGTCAAAGGAAAACACAGGAGAGCAGGGGGTTCTCACGCTCCTGGGAAATGCCGGGCCAAATGGCTTAGAGAACAAGGACACAGCGTGACTGCAAAGGAGAGCTAAGGCTGAAGGGGATCATGCATCCTCCACGACTGCCTACTTCACCAGTAGTTCTAGAAGCCCTTGCACCGGTACTTACAGGTCCTGCCAACACCACACGAGAGTTTGGGTAGATTTCCCTGGGGAGCCTTCATGTAGACACATACCACACTGTGAGGACTCTAAAGGAGACGGCTCGTGCTTCCAGAGGCCTTCCAGCCCCGGGGTTCTCTAACACTTCTGCTCGTTACTCAGGATGTCCACTGAACTCCAGAAGCGCATCAGCTGGATATATGTAAGTCTGTCCTGGGCACGTAAAGTGACGGCAGCCCAGCATTTGGGACCAGTGCAGGATGGAGGTTACAGGCCGTGACGACTCACCTTGTCAGGGTCCAGGAGGGCGTGGCAGATGATGTCCTCGCAGATGTTGGCTGTCGGGGCCAGGCAGTGTAGCCGATAGAACAACTCTACACAGGTGACATGATGTTCCCGGGTCTCCTTGTTCAGCTGATTCCAAAGCACACGAGCCACCCTCTGGGACAGAGGGCAGACCGTGTGAACACAGGCAGCACCTGCTCATGTCTTTGCAAATAGGTAAAAAGCCAGCCTACTGCGAAAGCCTTTCAGACAACAGGCTGCCAAAACCTATAAGGACAGTTTAGTTCCAGTATCTCATTCACATCTAAAATGTCTAAATGTCTCTTCCTTAGTGTCTCAGACTTTCCAGGGTGTCTGCTGACCCTACCACCTCCAGGGGAATTTGTTCCATCGACAGGCCCCAGGAGAGGCAGCATATCTCTATCTGTACCACATGACCCCTAACCCCTTGGTCCCCATCACTGCTGTGGGGGACTGGACAAGAAGGCACCTGACCCAAGGGTGGCTCACTGACAGACTTTAATAGCCTTGACCAGTTGGTTCAGAATTATAAGAAGGAGATACAAGCATCACTAGCTATGAGAACTAAGCTTACGGGTCACAAGGCCGACAGAAGGCCAAGTGGCAACCAAGCTAGTTAGGTGACCCCTGGATGGCAGAGGTGCAGGACAAGCAGCCTCAGGATCCAACAGCTTCCAGGGCGAGATGCCAGGAGACCCCGCATTCCACTCCTGACATTTGACTCCCACAGGCTTGCTCTATCTTTATGATAAACTGCATGTTTCTTCATGAGCTAGCTGGAACAGCTTTCAGCTTCTTGCAAATTAAATGAGCCCTGTAATATATAACTTTAAACTACTTTCCTACTTTTTCCCCAAGAAAGATGGACAACACCTGCTCACTACCTTCAGCAATAGTATTTATTCAATCTGACAAGTGCTAAGTTTCCCTGGAAGCTACAGAGCCCCAAGCCTTTAACCTTACAAATTAGGGCACAAGTCTGGTCAGCCTAGAAGTGAACACAAATCTTTACTGAGTACTTGCTGCAGGGCCAGAAACTGTGCCAGAAGCCTGGGACAGAGAGATGGACAAGGCAGCCACAGGGCTTGAGCAACCCTTTCTGGTTGTCACCAGAGGTGCCATATTCCTTATCACAGTGACTACAACCTTAGGGATAACTTCAAATAAATGGTCTGGGAAGGGGCTGGCACAGTGGCGTAGTGGTTAAGTCTGTGCACTCTGCTTTCGTGGCCCAGGGTTCATGGGTTCGGATCCCAGGTGTCGACCTACACACCACTCATCAAGCTGTGCTGTGGTGGCGACCCACATACAAAATAGAGGAAGACAGGCACAAATGTTAGCTCAGGATGAATCATCCTCAGCAAAAACACCCACCCACCCACTTCCCGGTGGGAAATACCTGATAGAAGTCTGTTTTCTCTGCAACAACTTTCAATATTCCTGGAGCAATGGGAGGAACTGTCACCATCTGCAGCTTGCCAAAAAATGGGTTGTGTCCAGAGCTTTTATAGCGTTTCATCTTGTCTTCAATGACAAGTGCCAGGGACTGGGAATGGTTTATCACTTCCAGCAGAGTAGAGATGGCCACGTTCTGGAGGTAGCAGTCAGTCACACAGCAGCAAATGGTCATAAGGGATTTCAGCCAAGATGGAAAACTGGAATCGCCGGCTCCTAAAAGGAAGCCGACCAGAGAGGATGGAAACACACAAAATCACATGAGAAGGGCTCTCCAATGTGCAGATTCTAAGACACCCTTAGATTCGGGAAGTCTCGTGGATAGCAGTGTGATAACCCTCTGGCGGTAATGCAATATGCCGCCATCATTCAGGGCCAGAGGACAAATGACAGTGAGCCTGGTTTCATAAATTTATCAGACTCTTTGAATTCTGCAAATGTCAATCTCAGAGATTTGAGATGATTCAAAATGTACGTTCCTTTTTCTTTTATTTTTTAAATTTACATATGGTAAAATTACATTTTTGGGCGTAGAGTTCAAAATGTTTTTTCAAAGCTCTCTTGGTGGCAGGGCGCATGGCATTAGCTTTAAAAGAGGCCAAAACTACATGAGGCTATCAATTCTAAAAGCAGTCCTTCCAAGTATACTGTCATTGGCAGCTAATGAGCCAAGAGACAAATTGCACCAGCAATATAAGGTAATGACTACACGAGGGGAAATCTTTGTCCTACATTCCCACCAACTAAGTCACTCTTTCTTGTTTTCCATCTTCCCCTCTATCCCTTTTTTTCTTTAAAATGTTCACTGCCTACTACGGACGGAACTGTGTCTGCCCAAAATCGCTATGTTGAAGCCCCAACCCCTAACATGATGGTATTTGGAGGTGGCGCCTTTGGGAGGTGATTAAGTTTAGATGACCTCATGGGGGTGGAGCCTTCATGATGGGATTAGCGCCCATATAAGAAGAGACACCAAGCAGATCCCCCTACACACACTCCTAGGATGTGAACACACAGTGAGAAGCCCGCCCTCTGTAGCCAAAGGGAGAGCTCTTACCAGAAAATGCTAGTACCCTGACCTTGAACTTCCAGCTTCCAGAACTGTGAGAAAATAAAGGTCTGTTCTTCCAGCCACCTGGTCTATGGTATTTTGTTACAGTGGCCCGAGTTGACTAAGACACTACCTGTTACGGATTGAACTGTGTTCTTCCCCACAATTCTTACACTGAAGTCCTGACCCCACGACCTCAGAATGTGATCTTATCTGGAAATAGGGTCGATGGAGATGTGATTAATTAAAATGAGGTCACAGTGGAGGAAAGTGGGCCCCAATCCAATGCAACTGGGGTCCTTATAAAAAAGAAATTTGAACAGACATATACATAGGAAAAATGCCATGTAAAGACTGGAGTTATAACGCCAAGGAACTACCAGAAACTGGGAGAAAGGCCTGGAACACATCCTTCCCTCGCATCTTCAGGGGGAGCATGGTCCTGCCAACACGCTGATCTCAGACCTTTGGCTTCAAGAACCATGAAACAACAAATTTCTGTTGTTTAAGCCACTTAATTTGTAGCACTTTGTTATGGCAGCCCGAGAAAACTAACACACAAATCTTCAACCAGTCTCATGAAATAGCCTATTTACTGACTATTATTAGGCACCTCTTATGTTCCAGACCATTTAAAGGGCTGTGCTGAAAACCCAGAGTTTAAAAAGTACAGGCCCCGCCTCATCCATCTGCCATCTGGTGAGACACACGGCAAAAGCACACACAACTAATGACAAGATAAAGAAGGAAACAAACGTGGCAGACAGCTCCTTCTTGGCTGAAATGAGTTTGGTGAATCTCTACACATGAGCTGTCTGAGCACTGTGACTCTTTAGGATGGACTTCAGTGGGGCCGCCCTCTCACCTGGAGGCTGGAAGAGCGTTTCGCAGAGCCGCTCCGTCTCCTCCTGGGACAGGTAGACGGGGAAGGTGGCGCAGTCCAGCAGCAGGTGGCAGGCGGCAGCGAAGGTCTCCCTGCAGCCCTCCCGTGAGCTGCCCAGGTCAACGACCACCTGGTCCACAGCCCATTCTCCCTCTTTCATTCGGCCACGGCTACTGCGCAAAGGTGATGGCGACTCCACGTTCCTTGTCTTAAACGGGGACCCTCGAACCGTGAACAGGTCTGAGAGCATCTGCTTAAACTGGGGCACACTGATGGGCTTGGCCTCCCACAAGCTCTTCCCACCGGACTCGCTCGCCGCCCCGCCCTCATCCCTCTGGCCTGCGGGCTCTTCAGACTTGTTTTCTTCTCCGGACGCTGTTAACTGCACTCCAAAAATGTTCTTGTGGGCAAAGTTGGCAATTAGCTCTTGGATGGAAAGAAATGCCCTCTGCATACTCCCATCCTTCTTCCAAACATCGTCTTTTTCAGGAGAAACCCTGGGGACCCGCAAGTGCTCAGAGAGCTCTGGCGACGAGGCACTGAGCCCGATCCCGCTGTCTTCAGATTTAAGGGGGGGAAACGAAGCATCTTCATCACCCGGAATCACGATCTTTGTGTCCATAATTACATGACCGTTTTCACCTTTCACTGGACTCTGCAAGAAATGGAAGTTTGTATTGTGTATCCCGTAAGATGAAGAGATTCAAATACCAACTGCATCAGGCTAACTATGAATGTGAGCTTCCTGTTTTTAAAAATCATAATTCTCTGTGTACAAGTGTATAATAAAATGAAGAAGGCACACCAGGGGCAGGGAGGGGACCAAGGAGGAGGACGGCACACGGCCATGCTCTTCTGGTAGGCTGGCTTTGAGCCCACTTTGTGTTATCTATTTAGACCCTTCAGGGTTCAAAAAGGCCATTTAAAAACAGTTTCTGGGGGACGGCCTGGTGGTGCAGCGGTTAAGTTCACACGTTCCGCTTCGATGGTCCCGGGTTCACCGGTTCGGGTCCTGGGTGCGGACATGGCACCACCTGGCAAGCCATGCTGTGGTAGGCATCCCATATAGAAAGTAGAGGAAGATGGGCACGGATGTTAGCTCAGGGCCAGTCTTCCTCAGCAAAAAGAGGAGGATTGGCAGCAGTTAGCTCAGGGCTAATCTTCCTCAAAAGAAAACCACAACAAAAACAGTTTCTGATAGATTTAAAAATATGAATGAGGAAGCTGGGCTGAGAGTAGAATAAAGGCATGAAGAAATAAGACGAGAAAGCTAGAACAAAGAGTTTATATGTGTATACCTATAAAATACGTTCATATTTATGCGTATACACACACAAACACACACACATATATTTTGGCTTTTCCAAAGGGATGACACTTCAACCTTTAATGAATCAATCTCGTTTCTTATGCTGTTAATTAGCTAATATTACATTAAATTTAAAACTCTTCAGTGTTTAATCTCCGGTGCTAAGGAAAAGGAGAGAGTATTATGCAATTTTTGAAACATGGTTATAGTTGTAGACTACACATGCTTCAACTTTATATATTAAATCGTTCTTAGGATATTTTTTCCTAATAGCTACAGCAACTAAGAAAAAAAAAAAGACTAACTTGAAATTGAGGCAACCATCTGTAATTAGTCTGTAAATGGAGGCTCCAGGTCCATCAGGCAGCTCACCGGCCCCCCAGCACTAACTAATAGACACAGCTCCCTCAGGATGGCCTTGCTTTTAGTCTGTTCACACACCTGTCTGCCATTGCAGTGGACGGATTTCAAGGGCAGAATTTTTAAATCTCTAAACGAAGTAAAAAAAAGCAAGTCAAGAGCCAGCTCTGATGACCTAGCAGTGAAAATTCAGCATGCTCTGCCTTGGTGGCCCGGGTTTGGTTCCCGGGAACCACACTACTTGTCTGTCAGTAGCCACGCTGTGGCAGTGTCTCGTAAAGACAAACTACAAGGACTTACCACTAGAACATACAACTATGTACTGGGGCTTTGGGGAGGGGGACAAAAAAAAGAGACGAAGATTGACAACAGATGTTAGCTCAGGGTGAATCTTTCCCAGCAAAAAAATAAGTAAATAAATAAATAATAATAATAATAATTCAAAGACTGTGGGCCTTACACTGCTTGTGAAACAATAATTGTTATTGTTGTTGATTGCAGCCCATTTCTAGGAATTGATCCTTCTGAAACATTTGCAACCATGAACAAGTTGTGCAAGGATGCTGCCTGCAGCACTGCTTGTAACAGTGAAAACCCAGAAATAACCTAAATAACCTCAATAGGGGAATTGGTGAAGAAAGAGTAAAGCCATTCCACAGACTATCATGCAGACATTAGGAAAGAGTAAGATACCTCTGTGTATACCAATATAGAAAGATACCCCAAAATACTGTTTGGATGAAAACAAAGCAAATCAGAGAACAGCATATGTTATCTAAAAAAAGACGATGAAGTCCTAACCTCCGGTACCTGTGAACGTGACCTTATTTGGAAATAGGCTCCTTGCAGATGATCAGGTTAAGATGAGGTTATTAGGATGGGCCCTGATCCGACATGAGTGGTGTCCTTATAAAAAGGGGAAATTTGGACACACAGATATGCACACAGGGAGGATGCCATGTAAAGATGAAGGCTGAGATTAGGGTCATGTGTCTATAAACCAAGGAACGGCAAAGCTGGGAGAGACGCCTAGAAAAGATCGTTCCCTCACAGCTCTCAGAAGGAACCAACCCTGCCGACACCTTGATCTTGGACTTCTGGCCTCCAGAACTGTGAGACAATAACTTTTTGTTATTTAAGTCACCCAGGGTGGTACTTTGTGACAGCAGCCCAAGCAAACTAGTATCTCACTTATATTTTTAAAAAGGCCCAAAAGTGCATGTACACAAATATATAAAAAGACATAAAAAGGCCTAGACGGTGAGCTGCATCGAGCCACGAGCTGTGGTTATGGGTTCTGGCAGGGAAGGAGCAGAGGAGTGAGCGAATGAAGGGGGGTTAGCCTCTACGGCAAAAACTTTAATGAAGTCTTTGAGGATTTCAGAAGCATAGGTTAGATATTATCTGTATCTTCTAGTCTTTAGTCCTATCCTAACCAACACTAGCTACTTTCGACTCCCAGGAAGGCACAAGCTTCTTTGAGCCCGAGAACCATTTCAGCTCCCCCCAGCACGCACCGAGCTTCCACTTGTGGACTCCGTGTCGACGTAGGAGGGCGGCATCTGGACTTTGCTGAGCACTTTGAAACACGTCTTCAAGGCATGCGTGAGTTCGGGCAAGCTTAAAGTCTCCACTTCCTCAGCCAGAGGCCGCACCAGGCAGCCAAGCACCTGCGGCAGGTACTGGGTTTGCACCTCTGAGTAAAGTTCCTGTGAAATAAAACATGGGCTGAACTCATGTGCTTTCAGTTTACAATCAGAAGAAAACACACCTTAGAACGGCATCTTAGAAAATTCAGTTTTTTAGAGTTAAGTTTCACGTTAATTCCCAAATCAGAAAACAAAATAATAATTCTTTTTGATCTAGACAAATGGACGATCTTCCTCTCCTTTCAAATGGCTTTACTTTTTCTAATAGAAAATAACTGTCACATTTGTTTCTATATTAAGGTAATTAGTTTCCTCGGAGAAAATTAGCCAACTGCACAATTTTAACTAGGAAATACATTTACACATACGTAGTGATGTAGGAAACACATCGCTCCTAAACACCAGAGAACAGGGATGACGCCCAGTTCATCATCTGGTTTACATAACTGTAGCTCAGTGGCTTACAACTTACCACTGGCTCAAAAGTTACAACCCCTTTTAAATAAGACATAAAAGACGTAGGAGATTACATCCAGCTACATCTTCCATGCTGAAACAAACATTAAAACAGTGCCATGTGTTGAAATAAAACTACTTTCCACCAAGTTTCAATTTATAAGACAGGCCAACACCACTGATAAGAACATAAGTAACAGCCAGCGTGGAGCCATCTCTGCAGGGTCCAGGACCTCACCAAGGGAATGACGTCGAGAAGGAACACGAGGAGGGTGCAGAGCTCCGAGACGGTGGGCGGAGGGCTGATGCTTCTCCCGACAGTGTAACTCTTCTTCGCTGGTCTACGTAAGTCACAGGAAAGAAAGAAAAACATCAATTCTTTGTCCAATACTAATTTCAAGCATTTCTCATGATTTCCAATAAAATTACTTATTCTATTTCGAACATAATGAAAGACAGCTTCTGTAGCTCTGACCATTAAGCTTTGGTACCTAAAACTACCTAACACAGACAAGTGTCAATAAGTGTCTTGAATCTGCTTGTCTCCAAAATAGGTTCACTCTGCCTTGAACGTCATGAGTTCAGATGAGGGTGGTGCCACGGCCGTGTGGGATTCCATATCCAGCAGATGTGTGCCGTCAACAGCAGCAATTCCAGGCCCCCAGCTCTAAACCAAGGGCATGTGCCAAGGGAAGAAGCCAGAATAGAGAAGACTCAGGCGGAAGAGGTGTCCAACCAGCTATAGGAGCAAACTGGGACAGCCCTTCCCACGTCGCCCCATGAGCTCAGGCACACGACTTGCTGAGAATTCTTCAGCCTCCAGAGAGGAGTGTAACTCCACTGGTCAACTCTATCAGCATCTGCTTATCTTATACTGAAACCCAACACTTCTTTTTAAATAAATAGGCAACTAGTTAAACAGGTAAGTTAAAAAGTATATATACACTCAAAGCCCAGTAATTTTGGATTCATCTAGCTATGATGGTACCACTCAACCTGAGCTAACATTTTTCATTATAAATTATCACTTCGTTATCCTGCAGTTTATCTTAGCAAGAGAATGACTTTGAAGAGCTGCACAGACAACATCCCAGTGATTCTAACTTTTAGGTGACTACTCTGAAGAAACCTGTGCAAGTGTATATAAAGAGACAGGAAAAGATGGTCACCAGAGCACTATTCACAACAACGCAAGAACTGCGACTGGTTTATTCACACAATGGACTATTACACCTAGGACAAATGAACTAGATGCATACGTTCCAATACAGACAAACCTCCAAAGTACTGCTGAACCCCTAACACAGCACACTGCAAAAAGTTATATACCACTTGATACTGACGTAAACCTGAACACAGACTACCATTTCTGGAGACACACTTGACATAAAAGCACAGACATCACGGGCAGGACAGACACTAACTTCAGGACGGTGATAATGTTAGGATGAAGGACGGAAAAAGTGCCGGGGAGGTGGGGAGTCAGCTCTAGCTGGGTGGCAACATTCTATTCCTTTAAAAAAGAGATGTGAAAAACAATGGCCAAGTGTTGTCCGTAATTTCAGCAATGGGTACATGTGTATCTGACATTATTTCCTGTTCTTTCTCATATTTGAAATGTTTTGTGGTTAATTTTTTTTAAAGAAAGCATACCCCATAACTCTGAAATGAAACTAAGCTGACCAAAATATAGCCTAGCCTCCGTCTAACATGGCCTTGCTGTTGCCCATGGATCCAGTTACAATTAATTTACTCATCACAGGTTTGACACCTGCTGGGGCCTGGCTCTAGAGGAGGCAGAAAAGCAGGCAGGAGCAGCTGGGAAGTCAGGCATTCCTGGGTCCTAACCTTGGCTGCTGCCAATTTGCTGTGCAGTGCCACACAAGGTACTATGTGTCTCTGGCCTCCCATTTCTTATATGATAGAAGTGTTTCCTTCTCTTGGGGGTGTCCTGAAGAGTTAATGAGCATGTCTGTAAGGCTTTCAGGCAGGAGGACGGCCCATAGCAAACATTAATAAGTAAAGCTTCTATTACAGCTGCTAGGTACACGATGACGGTGTTGACAGCACAGAGCGTTCCAAAGGAGACGGACAAGAATGAAGTTTTACAGAGTGACTCACAGGGCAAAACGAGGTTTGAGAGATTACATTATTCCTCCTTTACACGGAAAATGACACTGGGAAGGGGGCTCCTCAGGAAAGCAGGTTATCCCTGGTGCGTCCCTGCCCACAACTGTGAGGTGGTGCAGTTCACGAGATCAGCGTGACGGTCAAGCTGGGTACGGGAGCTTAAAACATTAATGGATGCTTTATCTGCCCAGTTATACACTCATTTCAATAGGAATCTAAGAAGGTTGATGATTTCAAAACACTCTATGCAGCCACAGAGCCACAAAACTCAGCTTCTTTAAATAGATCAGGCCCCCAAAAGAAATGTTGGAAGAAAGCGGATTTGATTGATGTGACCAGAAAATGCACAGAGGATTTTCTTAAGCTAGAATTAATAAAGCAGCTTCACAGTTATGTGGCAAAGATGCTGAGAACCTTCTTAATGGCAATGCTTTTTAATCTATTAAAATTTTAAGTGAACTCCTTCCAGTCATCTGCTCAGCAGAGACCACCCAACGTCAGCCGGTTATATATAATCTGACACAATAAGCAGCTAAGAAACCATGAAACCCTGTAATCCTTCCTAAATATTCCATAATCCTGAACTGGATACTTACCTAAAGCAATCCTCAAAACACCTCATCATGTAATCCCAGAGAAAGTCTGTGCTTAGGGAAGTGATCAGCAAATTCACCGTTTTAACAATCTCAGAAGCATTTCTATTTTCTTTTATTGTACTGAAAAGGAAGGTAGACGTTTATAAATATATCTCTGAAAGACCCTGTATTATGAGAACACTATGTCTGAAAAATTGTAATTCATTTTACCATTTACAGCTTATTTCTAGAGAGACTGACAAACTTGGATAAAGATAAAAATATTACTGTTCCTATAGAGGAAAGAGTATGCATAACGCCATCCTAAACAGTATTTATTGATACATTCTCTTAGAAGTGAGCTTACGAGCTACTGAAAAGGAACGTGACATAGAAATCCAATTTTAGTCCAACTGTAGATAGATATTCTATTGGTGGAATAATATGGTACAACCATTCAGGAGGGAAATTTGGCTAAAATTTAAAGGTGCATCTTCTATGACTCAGGAAATTTATTTTAGGGATTTATCCTACAGAAATCCTTGCACAGGCACACAAAGATGTATGCATAAGGATACCATTGCAAGGTTGTTTAAAAATACTGAAAAAGTGGAAACCACCTAAAAGTCAATCAATGGGATTGGTAAATCAGCCAGGATTTATTAAACAAGTGATAAATCCCTCCCAAGGAACCTAAGGCAACCACCATATTCCACAGGAGAACCAAGCAGAGAAACTCACAATTTGCATCTTAAAAAAACAGGCAACTAAATAGTGTAATTCCATCTTTAAAATAAAAGACAGGCATCTACATATTTATATATGCACTGAAAGTCTGGAAAGAAATGAAAATGTTTTATGCTTTTCTCTGAAAGGTGGTGGGATTCTGGGTGCTATTTTCTTCTTTAGTACCTTCAAATACTGGCATATTCTACAATGAACATAAATTGCTTTTGTACTTAGAAAAACAATAAACTACTCTCATTCTGGGAGAAAAAAGCAAACACCAAGAACTCGGTACACTTATAATTAGTAAACCAGAAAAATCTTGGAATTGACTTAAATTTTCAATATATCTGATGCCAACTCAGGCAGAAGGAAAGGTAAGAGGAAGGTAAGAAGGACGAGGTTGTACTATCTTAATAAGAACAGAAACAACAAACCCACAATAACTCCATACTTTAAGTTGACGTGTCTGCCGTATCCTGAACGCCACTCACTCTGCCTTCAGGGTCCTGGGGCATGTGACCTCACGTGAAGACTCCTATCTCCTGGCTCTACTTCCTGACATTAACCCCTCCCACCTGCCCCCTCCCTGTAAATCACCACGTGGGTACACTAGATCCAACTGCCTTTGTTCAACAACTTTCCTACTTGATCAATAAATACGGTTTGTGCATCCCAGGCTGGGGCAGAGACTAGATCACACTCCTTTTAAACTCTTCACCTTATTTAATAGGGAAGAGACAATTCATGATGATTGACTTTGGAGCATAGTTATCTTAACGGGTGGTCTGATCTGCTGCATCTCCACTTTCTCCAGCACTTCACAATTTATGGTGAACAACAGAGAAAAAAAAAATCATGGTTTTCGGGAGGGATGGAGGACAAAGCGTGAAGCTGGAGGCCAAACCCATACCTTATCAGTGAATTTCCACTCTGCGTGTAGCTAAGTTTAAGCTCGGAGCCGAGAGCATCTCTGCAGTAAGAATAAAACGCACGGATGACTTCCAGAAACAAATTCCCAACCACCGGAGGCCCTGGAAGGAAAATGGCCAGAGAAAGATCAGTAATCCATTTTTAAATCAATAAATGACACAGACACAAAACACAAAGAGAGTAACTCTGTACACACAGACGATTTATAGTCTAAAATGTACAGACACAAGTTTAGTTGCAACAACAAACTTTAGCCGGACAAACAGCATCCACAAAAATAAACAGTATTTCTGTAGAGCTTACCATGTGCTGGGTACTCTTCTAGGCATTTTATATCTATTATCTTACTAATCCTGACAACAGCCCCATGACCGGGTTCTACACTACTGTCTTGATTACACATAAGCTGACTGAGGCAGAGGTTAAGTTACTTGCCCAAGCCAGATTCTGCGGGGTGGAGGCAGGGCAAATGCTCCATGTTTTAAGTACACAAACTGCTTGGCCAGAGAGAGTCCTCAATACAAATACGGACAGAGGAGGGCAACTTGCCTACTCTGAACTCTCTTACTCATGAGCTAGAACACCACAGAAGAAATAACACCAATCCGAAAGAGTTTGTTAAGATGGCAGAGAAGAAGTGGACCAGCTCTGCACATTAGAGAAGCATCACTGCCAATCAGGCAGGTGGAAGGCAGCTGGACATTTCTGCTCCACAAACAGAGGCCACCAGGCAGCGAAGGGAGCAACTCTCGGCCATGTATACAGAGGGATGAAAACAGCATCAATTCAGAGAAAATGAGAGCTCTGCCAACGCATCTGTGTAAAGCACAATCAGCAGATTAACCTTATCTTTTATGCTTCTTTTTCACAAAAACAAAAGATGCGCTTCTGAGAGAACTTTCTTCACGATAAGCCCCACGTGTACCTTATCTACAGCATAAGAACACCGAATGCTTTTTGTAGATGATTGCAAGTTTGTTGCCACAATTCATGGAGCAGAAAATGGGGCAGCGGCTGAAGCCTTGTGGCCAAAGAAGAGACAAGACCGGATGCCTGTCCTCCACCTTCTAGTTCGGTATCATCCGCTCCCTTGCCCTTGAAGTATATCGTCCCTCAGACGATTACCAGACAGCAAATGAAACGACTCTGAGATTGAGCAAAAGCCTGCCACTCATGTCGTTCCAGAAACTCTGACCGTGAGCCCAAGCGAGCAGTAACCTTCTGCCTGGCTCACCAAGTGCACGGCCTTGATATAAAACACCCGTCTCCAAATGCTGGGTTACACCTGCTTCTGTAAATAGTTCCCCAAGTTACACAGCAGGCTCCCAATACGTTTATACAACTCACTTCATTTTTTCAGACGAAATCATGACTTTTCAGACTTTTCCACACTAAGAGGAGAATGTTCTAGAGCCATCGCCGGTTGAGTGAGACAGAGTGGAAGGGAGTGGAGAGAGGGGAGGTCTGCACGACGCACAGGTACCTTAGGCAGCACCTGAAGGGCAAGCTTGGAGGGACAAAGGCTTCATGCGCTGACTTTGGCTGAGAACAGCTAGAGCTGCCCACGCCACGAAGTCGAAGTTCACCTGCGTTAATGAGTGAGCGTCTTGGTACGGTATGTCTGAGTGCAATGAGAGAAGCAGCAATGCCCTGACGAAGAGAGCTGAGGGTCTGGGGTCAAAAAGACCGAGTTTCGATCTCAACAACAGGGTGGCCTCGGGCAAGTGACTTACTCTTGCTCAACCGCAGTCTCTCCATCTGCAAAATGGGTATACTAAGAAAACCCTCCTCAGGGTTGTCGGAAGCGTGGCCCGTAGGGAAACGCACATTAAATAATCTATGCACAAATCACACCTAGCTGAATTAGAAAAAGAAGAACAAAGCCCAAAGTCAGCAGAAGGAGAGAAATAATAAAAATCAGAGAAGAAATAAATGCCATTGAAACAAAAAAGGCAGTAGAAAGGATGAATGAAACAAAGAGCTAGTTCTGTGAGAAGATAAACAAAATTGACAAACCTCTAGCCAGACTTACAAAGAAAAAAAGAGAGACAGCTCACATAAATAAAATTAGAAATGAAAGAGGAGAGATAACAACGGATACCACAGAAATACAAAGAATTATAAGAGAATACTACGAAAAGCTACATGCCAACAAAATGGACAATCTAGAGGAAATGGATAAGTTCTTAGCCTCTTACAAACTCCCAAAGATGAATCAAGAAGAAATAGAGAATCTGAATAGAACAATCACAAGAGATTGAAACAGTAATCAAAAGCATCCCAAAGAATAAAAGCCATGACCAGATGGCTTCCCTGGGGAATCCTACCAAATTTTCAGAGAGGATTTAATACCTACCCTTCTCAAGCTATTCCAAAAAGTCTAGGAAGATAGAACTCTTCCTAACACATTATACAAGGTAAACATCACTCTGATACCAAAGCCTGACAAGGACAACACAAAAAAGGAAAACTACAGGCCAATATTGCTGAGGAACATAGATGCAAAACTCCTCAACAAAATTTTGGCAAACCGAATACAGAAATACATCAAAGAAGATCATACATCATGATCAAGTGGGATTTATACCAGGGACACAGGGATGGTTCAACATCTGCAGATCAATCAATGTGATACACCACATCAACAAAGTGAGGAATAAAAACCAGTGATCATGGGACAAGATACAACAGAGAAAGCATTTGACAAGATCCAACAGCCATTTGTGATAAAAACTCTTAACAAAATGAGAGTAGAAGGAAATTACCTCAACATAATAAAGGTCATATATGACAAACCCACAGCCAACATCATACTCAATGTAGAAAAACTGAATGCCATCCCTCTGAGAACAGGAACAAGACAAGGATGCCCACTACCACCACTCTTATTCAACATAGTACTGGAGGTTTTGGCCAGAGCAATTAGGCAAGAGAAAGGAATAAAAGGAATCCAAATAGGGAGTGAAGAAGTGAAACTCTCGCTGTTTGCAGATGACATGATCTTATATATAGAAACCCTAAAGAATGCATCAAAAAGCTATTAGAAATAATTAATAACCACAGTAAAGTTGCACGGTGCAACTTTTTTTGTTGATTTCACAAATTTTTTTACAAAATCAGTTGCATTTCTATACTTTAATAATAAACTTATAGAAAGAGAACTCAAGAATACAATTCCATTTACAATCACAACAAAAAGAATAAAATATCTGGGAATAAATTTAACCAAGGAGATGAAGGACTCACACAATGAAAACTATAAGACATTATTGAAAGAAAAAGATGATGACATAAAGAGATGGAAAGAAATTCCACGCACATGGATTGGAAGAATAAACATAGTTAAAATTCCATACTGCCCAAAGCAATTTACAGATTCAACGCAATCCCAATCAGAATCCCAATGACATCCTTCATGGAGTTAGAACAAAGAATCCTAGAATTCACATGGGGCAAGCAAAGACTCTGAATTGCAAAGCAATCTTGAGAAAAAAGAACAAAGCTGGAGGCATCACAATTTCTGACTTCAAAATGTACTACAAAGCCATAGTGATCAAAACAGCATGGTACTAGTACAAAAACAGGTACACAGATCAATGGAACAGAACTGAAAGCCTGGAAATAAAACCATACACCTATGGGCAGCTAATCTTTGACAAAAGTGCCAAGAACATACAATGGAGGAAAAAAGAGTCTCTTCAATAAATGGTGCTGGGAAATCTGGACAGCCACTTGCAAGAGAACGAAAGCAGATCATTAGCTCACACTATGCAAAAAAATAAACTAAAAAAATGGATCAAAGACTTGAAGATAAGTCCTGAAACCATAAAACTCCTGGAAGATAATATACATAGTACACACTTTGACGCTGAACTTAAAAGAGTCTTTTCGAATACCATGTCTTCTCAGATGAGGGAAACAAAAGAAAAAATAAACAAGTGGGACTTCATCAGACTAAAGAGCTTTTGTAATGCAAGAGAAACTAGGATCAAAACAAAAAGACAACCCACCAATTGGGACAAAATATTTGCAAATCATGTATCTGACAAGGGGTTAATCTCCATAATATATAAGGAACTCACACAACTGAACAACAAAAAAACAAACAGACTGATCAAAAAATGGGCAGACGATGTGAACATTTTTCCAAAGAAGATATACAGATGGCCAATAAGCATGTGAAAAGATGTTCAACATCAATAATTATCAGGGAAATGCAAATCTAAACTACACTAAAATACCACCTTATACCTGTTAAAATGGCTATAATCACTAAAACTAAAAATAACAAATATTGGAGAGGGTGTGGAGAAAAGGGAACCCTCACACGCTGCTGGTGGGAATGCAAACTGGTGCAACCACTATGGAAAACAGCATGGGGATTCCTCCAAAAACTAAAAACAGAACTACCATATGACCCAGCTATCCCACTACTGGGGATCTACCCAAAGAACTTGAAATCAACAATTCAAAGAGACTTATGCACCCCTATGTTCACTGCAGCACTATTCACAATAGCCAAGATGTGGAAGCAACCAAAGTGCTCATCGACTGATGATTGGATAAAGAGGATGTGGTATATATATACAATGGAATACTACTCAGCCACAAAAAACACAAATTCATCCCATTTGCAACAACATGGATGGACCTGGAGGGTACTATGCTAAGTGAAATACGGCAGACTGAGAAAGACAAACACCATAGGATTTCACTCATATGTGGAATATAAACAAACACATGGACAAAGAAAACAGTTCAGTGGTTACTGGGGGAAGGAGGTGGGGGGGGTGGGCACAGGGGGTGAAGGGGAACACTTATGTGGTGTCAAGAAATAATGTACAACTGAAATCTCAAAATGGTGTAAATTTTTATGCACTCAATAAAAAAAAATCAAAACCCAAAATGTATGCAAATCACTTTGCACAAAATAACTGCTCAAAAGATGTCATCCCTTATTATTAACAACAGTGAAAATGCACCAGCACCTCAGTCTCCCTTCCATCTAACTTGACCAGAAGCCCTTCTTTTTCCTTTCTACCCCCAGAGCCTAGCACCATCCATGCCCCGCATGTTCCACGCCTGTCTCTGAATGAACAGACGGAGGGTCTCCATCCTGAGGCCAGAGGGACACAGAACTTCACTAAAGCCCTTGGCTCTTGCTCTCCGCCAACAGCAACCAGGCGGTGGGCACATCTGGGCACTCAGATGATGTCATCAAGGTTGAAATTCCACGGAGAAGGTGGGACTTTCTTCCCCATTATGGTGTTCAAGTGATTAGATGTGAAGATTGTACGGTCGATGGATGTTGGAGCAAATTCTTTTGTTTTAAAGCAAGGGAGAGAAGGTTACTTTTCTCAAATGATGCTCAGAGATCCACAGTGTGTAAGGGGAACCCTCCAGGGATCAGAGTCTAGTTCAGCCCCTTTCACTTGAGAGAGGCAACGACTGCGGCCCAAATGGCAGAAGTGGCTTGCCTGGGGTCACAAGGCAAAAAGACGGAGGAGGGTCTCCTATTTACTTAAAAATAAAATCAAAGCTTGTTTGAAGTGTGACATTTGATTGAAGAAACGTTCTTACAAAGTCAGCCCTGTGTGTATGCTGCAGGCACATACGCAGACATGCCCAATAGAAGCTCAAAGGTATTTTCCTAACAAAAACATTCAAATTTATCATGTAAGACTTTTAAGTGGTGCCTGGATATGATAACTAAACCACATAATACATCGACCAAAGTACTTCAAGATTCTGAAATTCCAAAGATTAAATTATATTCAAAATAATGCGCTGACTGTATCTCACCATGTTTTAATTGCCTCAAATCAGAGAATCTGTATTTGGCATATGATGTGTAATGGCATTTCTAAAGTTACCTATTTCCGGCTTGTCAAGCAGACTGACGAGGATGCGGAATGGCTTCAGGTAGGCGTGATGGCGGTCGTCTGCGTCCCCATCGGAGAACTTCTGGTGCAGTATCTCAGCCAGACCCTATTTTTTTTTAAAGCCACATATTAGAATATTGTACATAGTAAACTATGACGTCATTGGTTGTTCTAATGGTTAAATACTCTGGGGCAGAAAGAGAACCAGTCTCACAGCATGAAACAAGCATGCTGGAATTCTCCCAACCATGTACCGGGGAATAAGCCCAAGGTCGACTCTGAGGTCCTGCACAGAAATCCACTAAGAACCGTGGTCAGGAATGCTCTGTGGGGTCTGCTGCCCAGAAACGCTCCTTTACCTCAACCAAAAGATCCTTGGAGTATTTTTCAAAAAAATACAAGGACGGGTCTTCGTAAGAATTTGAGATTTCAGATTCTGGCACAACAGTATTTCCTTTAATATCTGAACCTATAAAAGAACAAGCACCATGAGCTGTAAAGAGAGCTATACTTTTAAAGTACATCATACCGTGCAAAGGTCGCATGCTCCGATATTTGTCAAAATAGGATTCCTCCAACAGAAACCCAAAATCAGATCCAGCAAGACCAAGCCACATTTTCTCTTCGGACGTGGTGTGCTACGGATCAGACAGGCAGAATTCCATCTCAACGGGCATCAGTTTAGCTTGTCCCAAGAATTCACCCTAATTGTCAAGTATGATTACAAGGATCTAAGGGAATGAGGATCATTTTGTTGTTGCTGTTCTTATTTTATTATTTCTAAAGACTGGCACCTGAGCTAACATCTAGTGCCAGTCTTCTCTTTTTCCTTCTCTTTCTTCTCCCCAAAGGCCCCCCCAGAATATAGTTGCATATTCTAGTTGTAGGTGTTTGTGGTTGTGCTTTGTGGGATGCGACCTCAGCGTGGCCTGATGAGCGGTGCCATGTCCGCACCCAGGATCGGAACCAGCGAAACCCTGGGGCAACAAAGCGGAGCATGCGAACTTAACCAGTCAGCCACGGGGCTGGCCCCCAGGAATGAGGATCATTTTTAGAAACCAGTGTTTATTTGTTTGCCACTATGTGAAATCAAGGTATTCTCATCTCTAGGCCCTCATTTTGAGCCCTGGATAAGTCTGTGAGGTCCTCAGGGCAAGAAACAGCATCCTGACAGCACAGGTAGATAGTCTGGACTCCTGGGGTTGTAGCTAAGTGAGTTGGAGCTGGTAGTGAACTTGGTCCTCTCTGTACACAGCAAGTCAAGCCACAAAGGAGGTAGCTGTGCATTTAACAAAATCATCCTTTTGATAAAAATGCTTAAGGATCCTGTAAATATTCTTGAAATCCTTCATAAGTTCCCATGCAATGACTTTTGAAAGTTTTATAATGAGGGAGAGGGGGGAAAAGAAAAGGCTAAGAGGACTTTCTGACTTTGGTGTGGAAGATCTATATGCTGAGGGTTAAAAAAAGCCATGAAGCAGAGGATTTTTAGGACACTGAAAACACTCCATGATACTATAATGGTGGACACATGTCATCATGCTTTTGTCCAAACCCACAGAATGTACAACACGAAGAGTGAAGGGTAATGTAAACTGGACTGCGGGTGATGATGACGCATCTGTGGAGGTTCATCAACTGTGACCAATGTGCCATTCCAGAGAAGGATGCAGACGATGGGAAAGGCTGTGCGTGTGGGAGAAGAGGGGGTAGATGGGAACTCTTTGTGCCTTTGCTGTGAACCTAAGACTGCTCTAAAAAAATGCTGGGTTGGGGGCCGGCCCTGTGGCTGAGTACTTAAGTTCATGCACTCCACTTCAGCGGCCATGGGTTCACTGGTTTGGATCCTGGGCATGGACCTACACACTGCTCATCAAGCCATGTCGTGGTGGCATCCCACATAGAAGAACTAGAATGACTTACACCTAGGACATACAACTAGATACTGGGGCTTTGGGGAGAAAACAAAAGTGGAAGATTGACAGTAGATATTAGCTCAGAGCTAGTCGTCTTCACCAAAAAAAAAAAAAAAAAAAAGAAAAAGAAAGAAAGAAAGAAAAGAAAAGAAAATGCTGTGGAGTCCTTTCCCAATTGCTTTGTGTATCATCTTTCCTTAGGTACATGAATATGGCAATTGATAAAATTCAGGAGGTGCTGTCCTTTAAGCCTTGCGATTCCCTGGACTGTGAACCTGTGAAGCCTTCCAACAGTAGTCAAGGGCTCTTTACCTACAAGTTTACAGGCTGTCCACAAAAACACACACTCGTAGAAACACAAGCCTGGGGTTCTCATGCTCTCCCAAACTTACCCAAGTACCTGGCAAAGCACGTCAATGCCACCAATAGTCCCATCCACAGAAAACTTTCTACCCAGATTCCATGTTGGTGGGTTTTTCCTTCATGCCCTCACCCCATGAGACTCCACAGCAATAGTGTTCCACCTGAATAACGTTTAGCTAAATTTTTTATAGGATTTTAAGCTTCTTAGAATGGAATTCAGTTAGCATTTTTTAAATCTCATTTATTATTTCCCGTTTTTTAATGTAATAGCTGCAAAATAACCAAATCTGCAGTGTGGGCAGTAGAATTCACTGCCATATTCAGTCGGTGTGCTATCTTTCCACACTTCAGGATTCAGAAACGTATCACCAAGATCGAAACTTATCCCAAAAATCAGCACTAAAAGGTTTCATGTTAACTTTGACTTTCTGTTGCTGTGAACTACTCGGTACCTAGTAACCACGCATACAGCCTCCTGTTCAGAGACATATCTCTTCTCAGCAGAGTCTGGGTGGCAGCAGACAGGATGTGTACGATGTCGGATCTGGGCAAGGGGATGGCTCTCTCACTGGAGTCCTAGGACGGGGAGAGAGAAAATTTTACTGAAAGAAGATGATTAAGTAAATTATTGGCTTTCTGACACGCGGCCCTTCCTTACCAGTCTACAGAGCTTTATCTTAAAAAGGCTGCTCTCAAAAGGGGTTGGTGCTTCAGATGCCGCCCATGAAAAGAAGCTATTCAATTTTTGCCACATACACACCATCCTCACAAAAATGAACAAGGACCCTTAATTGGCTGAAAGAAAATGGTGATCACCAAGTGGGTGGTCTCCTTTCAAGATAAAATGCCTGAGATCTATCGCGCCTACCCCACATCCTTGGGAAATACCAGTGACTTCCCCAGAGGAACACGATCAACTTACCAGACAGGTATAAAATGGGAAGAAGAAGAGAACAATTTCCAGATTATTTCTTTGCACCAGAACATTTGAGTCCAACAGTGACGCGCACAAAGACTTTACCTGTAAATGATAAAACGGCATGAACACTCCATCCCTAAGACAATGAACATCAGCTGCAGGCTTCTCTTTATGGTCATAAAAATGAAGGTAACCTTTCCTGGGAATCTTGAAACCACCATCTTAAATCATGCGGAACGAACAATAAGGTATAAGTGTGGGAAACTTGGGTTCTTGCTCCAGACCCTGGGGGCTGTGTGATGGGGAAGGTGGTCAGCTGCAGCCGTCACTTGTCCCATGTGAGAGCTGGAGGGGTCTGGACCACATGATCAAATTCTATGATCCCAGAAAGGCATGTCTTTAGGTTCCAATAAGGACTTTCAGCTAACCTAAAACTCCAAAGACATTTAATCAAGTGGATTCCAGACCACTTCAATACATATTTCGAGAAACTTCTCTGAGTACAGAAGGTATAATACAGATGCATAATAGATAAGAGCTATAAGACAAATGCTAATAAAACGCTATGAGAATTCAGAAGAGGAGAGGGAGAGATCTTTCAACTGGGGAAAACGACGAAGCTTTGTGAGAGAGCTGAGCTTGAAGGATAGGAAGGATCTACGCCGAGACCTGTAGAGAAGGGACGGGCAGTAAGTGCAAGAGGAGGAGGGAACAGCTGGAGCAAAGAGGCAGCTCCACAGAAGAACAAGGCCAGGCGGGGCAGTCAGTTCTGGGAGCGTAGCGGGCCTGAAGGGGAGAGCAAGGTATTTGTTGGGTTGGGAACAGACTGTTAGAATACTCTTGGGTTTGGACTTTATCTGTAGGCAACAGGAAACCAGGTATTTTTCAAGCATAGAACAGATATGAGCCAAGCTGTGCTTTGGAAAAGCAAATCTCTTAGTAATCGAAGAGGACTGGGTGGGTAGAGGATGGGATGGGAAGAAACCAGTTGGAAAATTATGTTACAGTCCAGGAGCAAGACAAAAAAAGCGCAAGCTGGGCAGTAAAAATGGAGAGAAGGAGACGAAAGTGGTACTGACAGGGCAGGAAAGAAGGGACCTATTTATGCGGGTCTCCTATGTCCTGAATATGTGCAAGGTGTTTTCATCAGTGTTTTCACATAGTCCTCAGAGACCCCTGTGAGGAAGGTCTGTTGTCCCCACTTTGCAAAGAGACAAACTCAGAGGGTTAACTAATTCACACCAAGTTGCTGACGTTCTCACTGAGGAATTCAATTTTGAACATTTTAACGTCAAAGCATGGGTACACCACTAGGTGGCGATAGACAGCAGGCCATTAAACAGCAAGAGTTAAGCTTGGGGAGAAGAGACACAGGTCTGGAAAATTCTCATTTTTCAAGGTCATGAGAAAGGATGTCATTGCCAGGGAAGAGAGCTGCCCTTGAAGGATCTGAGGATGGACACCTGGGGAACCCCGACAATCTAGGTTTGAGAGCAGCCAGAGGAGAAGATGACAGCAGGAGAAGAGCTGGACCAAGACAGCAGCCCGAGGAGGAGCGAGCGTCACGTGTGGGCAGTGGTCAGCGCGACACAGGGCAGGGGGAGAAAACAAGGCTGTAGCTGAAGCAGCAGACTGTGCGAGGCCCTCTGGAGGGCCGTTTGCAGCTAACCGTACTGCTGAAGCTTTGCGGAGCCTCCAGAAGGGCCCTTCTTGGGTGTGAACAACACTTATTTGCATATATAAATCGTGAAGCATATGTTAAAAACAAACACCACTACCCTGGGTTTCACCGTGTGCAGTGACGCCTCTCCTTGTGCTCAGCAGCAGGGGACATACACTCTGACTCTGGAATGCCTCCCTTTTCCACTGCTCCCTGAGGGCTCTTTGCAGCCCCAGGGACAACCTGTGCGAGAGGAAGCCACACATGCATGCCCCCCTGCCTCCTGTGAAGAGCAAGGCACCCACCGTGAGCTGGTAATCCGTGCCCAGCATGTACTTCTGCTCCCTGCCGGGCGAGTCCCTGCTGATGTGGCCCACCACAAAAAGCGAGGCAGGAAGGCGGATGGACGGGCTCACCAGGACGCTCCCCCAAAGGGCAGAGTAAAACACCTCTTTGCCAACCACCAAGGACAGCCTCAGGAGCAGAGCGTCTGTTCTGTGGACAAGAGATTACAGACTTCAAGGGTGCATTCCGCACATCCACGGCTCGCTGTTCAATGTTCCATCAACACTTCACGGACAGCCACAGCTCATTCTCCCCTGGCTGTGGAAACACCACCTTCCTCATCACTTCGAGCTGCTGCCATCTCTTGCCCTTCTGTGTTTGTCCACCTGTCAGCTGTCACTGAAACTGAATTTGCTAAAACAAACATGTCACTGAGAGGCACATCTTCTTGGCCAACAGGAAGCATCTGACTGGTGTGTCACTGGCGCACAGATGTCCATCTCACCTCTGGCCTCACCACGGATGCCGCAGTACTTGCAGGAGGCAGTTCCACCGCCAAAAAGGGGATGAGGAGACCAGTCATTTTATATCACAGCATAAGGAGTCATTAATGTGTCAAAAAAATAGAGGTTGATGTGACTGAGTGGAGACCTGAATAATGATAAAGATACCCGAGCACAGCCAAAAACGTGCCATGTGACATTTGACTTCAGAAACACTGGGGACAAAATTTGCCAGGGCTTCCCACTCTACTGCAAATTCCATAAAGCCCGGAACGGTGTTTCCTGTCACTCTGCCCACAGCACCCCCATAAGCTGACTCCCACTCCGGGAAGCTTTCCTGCTGATGCCTGACATTTATTTGTCTCTTATCTTTATCTAGGTCTCCTATGTCACGTCAGCAACTTCGCACATGTCCTTTAAGAGGAGCGGCACCATCAGCGGGTCCAGGCTTATGTCTGCACTCAGACTGACCCAGGCCAGGCCCATCTCTGCTCGGTGGTGAACCTACAGCTGACGAGGGCACCTTCCCTGTCAAAGGCGAAAATGAAGCTTGCAGGCCGGGTGATGATATCTGCCAGCAAAGCAGCAGAGGCAAATGCCCAGGAAGGAATTTCACCTAGGGGGTGATCTAACCTACAGTCTGAAAGAATTCCACTCCTCACATGCTTCCTACTTGCAAAGACAGAAGAAAGTTACAGAAGGACTGGTTCAGTGTGGTGCAGTGGTCTACCCAGGTTTCTGGGGTCAGCCCTCTGGTGTCTAAATCCTACATCTGCTTCCCGGCTGTGGTCCCTAGCACAAGCGTAACCCCGAGCATGTTCCTTTCAGCTATGGGATGGGGAAAAGAGGTGGACGTGTTGTGAGAACGACGTGAGAGCCTCGTGTAAAAACTCAGCACGAGATAGAGAACAGGTGCTCAGGCCACACCGCCTCCCACTACTACTAGGTCTGCTGTTTCCTGCTGTGTCCTCAGTGCCCAGATGAGCATCTGACACACAGCAGGCACTCGAAAAAACTCAGATGAATGCCACTCTTTCCCTTTTATTATAGTAATAAAATAATCAGTTCCGTGTATATGAAAACATTTAATACAAAAAATATCTACTGGAGCTGGCCCGGTGGCATAGTGGTTAAGTTCACAAGCTCTGTTTCAGCAGATAGGGGTTCACAGGTTCAGATCCTGGGCACAGATCTGCATGCTGCTCATGATGCCATGCTGTGGCAGCATCCCACATACAAAATAGAGGAAGACTAGCACAGATGTTAGCTCAGGGACAATCTTCCTCAAACAAAAAGAGGAAGACTGGCAACAGATGTTAGCTCAGGGCCAATCTTCTTCACCAAAAAAAAATAAATAAATAAAAGAGAAAAATATCTACTACTTTTTCATATTTAAAAATGAATTTTGTTCTCCTCAAAATGACTCTGAACCTTTTGTCTCATGAAATACTTGTAGCAAATGATGCATGGTATCATATTTTCAGAAAAAACAAAAATGAAGAGGCATGAGTGACAGCCAAACGTTTAGGAAAAGTATACAGAATGGTTCAGTGGCTGAAGATATCGATTGGTCTGCTAGCAAGGCTGAGCAAACAGAAGAGCTCATCTGTGCCCAGTTCTGAGAACAAGGCAGCGAAGGCCCTAATTTGGGGCAGAAGCACCACTCAGCAGCTGAGTTACAGTGAGTCAGGCAGATGGGGAGATGGGTCACTGTGGCCCCTGGCAGACAGGATGGTCCTGAGCTAGGAAGAGAGTCCTACAGAAACAGATGAACTTAGGAGGCGCTGGAGCACTCCTCTCTCTCCAGGATCCCTCTCACAAGAAGACCGACGCTCAGGTCAAACCCACCGCAAACACTACAAGGCACACACTGATCTCACGTCCCCCTAGAATGGTGTATTCCCAAAGTACGTTCCACGGAACACTGGCCAGTTCAGCTGTTTCACAGAGGAGGGGTTCCACTGTCACAAAGCCAGGGAAATGCCAAGTACACTGTCCCTTCTTCAATACTCAGAGTACACTGGCTAGTTTTCTTTAGTAAAGAAATGCAGCTTTCAGTCTTATTTTATTCTTAAAAAAAAACCCTAGATATTAGAATTTTAAATTATGCCACAGTTCAGAAAATGGCAATTATGACAGGACTTTGCAATGGAGAGTAAAGTAAAGAGCAAGACAACTGGGGTTAAAAGTGACATAAACAAGAACTACTCATACCATCTTAGTTGTGAAATTCCAAAACTAGCGTGCAGTTTAGAGCCCCAAATACTAAGCTTTTCCCTTCAAGACCAACTGACAACCAAGAGAAATTAAACCAGCCCCAAACCCCTACTCTTCCCATCCTTCCTCTTTCACCCTGGCTGCTGCTCTCCTCTGGCTCCTGCACGCAGGATCATTCAAATGACACTGTCACTCTCTTCTTCACTCAACAGAAAGCAAGTGAGCGACATGGGGCCACTCGCCATAAACCCCAAGCATTTCACAACTTTGCTGAATGGACAGTCACGGAAAGCTGAGCTGTCACAAGACCGAACAGCTTGGGGTGTGATCATCTGCACAAAGCAGAGCAGTATCAACAGCACCCTGCACCATCAGAGCTCAGATACATGCCCCCAAAGGGGTAAAAAATCCTAGGACCAGTGGAGCCCATCATCATGGTGCTTGGAATCAACCAAAAAGAAATGTTAGTAAATATTTTTCTACTACTATTTAAATACGAGTTTCTCAACTGTGACGCTGCTGACACTTGGGGCTGGATCAGGCTTTGCTGTGGGGGTAAGCGTGTGCATTGCGGGATGCTAAGCAGCACCCCTGGCCTCCACCCACTGGATGCCAGTAGTACCCTCCCAACTCCAGTTGTGACAACCAAAAACGTCTCCAGATATTGCCAAAAGTCCCCTAGGGGACAAAAATATCCCAAAGTTGAGAACCAGTGATTTAAACGATTATCTGGCGAGCTAGTTCCTGCTTGCTGACAAACCACTGAGGGCATTCACATCTCCTCCACCTCCTTAGAAGAGAAGTTAGTATCTTCCTCCTCTAACCTCATTTTCTCAGTACAGCGAAACACAGCTAGCTACTGATTTCACGGGCACTTTCAAAAAGGAGTTCTGGCCAGGAGTAATCTGTAGGCATCAAAGGGTTAGAAAGGCAGGGTGGATAACAGGTCCTAACGCCGGCCAAAAGTCCCATTCCTCACGGTTCAATAAAAAGCACAAACCAGGGACTCTCTCCGCCTACAGGAAACTTGTGAGTCACTCCGCCTTCATCAGCCCAACCGAGCACACCCCTTAGCATTTCTACCAATGTGGACAATAGGACGCCACCGCACCCTCCTTTCCTGTCTCTGCACAGGATTTGCAGGGGCTGTTTGACTCAATTCCTGAGGGTTTTGGGGGACGAAATAGTTGCCAGACTCTCTCAAGCTCACATGGATACAGCAACAAAAAAATCTTCTGCAGTCGCCTCAATGACTGTGCCCACACACACCCGCTCAGAGATCCTACTCCGTCCCCTCAACCAGCCTCTACCCTGGAAAGCTGGTAACTAACAACTCGTGATAACTAATAACTCTGGGTGCTGCAGACAGTGGACCTGGTTTTCTGCCACAGCTACATCTTCTCAGTGATTCATGCAGCTTTACTCAGCTCTTGGTTCAATGTCAAGAAATCACAATGTTAGGGGAAAAACACCCATGTTGAGCAACGTTAACAACTGTTCAAATGAACCCTCATTTATCAACTAAGAGAACATAAAAAAACACCACAACTATTTACGTGCTTCTAGTGTGATTCACTCTCACAGATCTAAAAAAGTGTAACACACTTTGGGAACTGATGTGTTAGTCTGTCAGATGATGGAAGAACATTTTACACAAACACATACACATACACACAGACACACACACATCTGTTAGGAGAACATGAATGGACTAGAACTTCTAGAAAGAGCCTGGGACTAGCAGTTAAGAGAGAGAATCTGGTAAAGGTCCTCTTGCTGACCCCTATGTGACCTTGACCTTTCATTAACCCACACACCTACTGGGCCTCACAATGTGCCAGCCACAGGGCATGGTGCCAGGCTTGAAATGGCAACGAGACAGACTCTGCCTCCTAGGGAAGTGGATCCTAGTGGCTCAATCCATTGCAAAGATAGATTCCCCCTTGGGAAATGGAAAGCCACCACGCAGTCTATGTGAAAGCTTGAAATGGCTGAAGTGGAAATTTTTGGTTAGGTTTGCCAGACCCCAGTAAAGACATTCATGCAGTGCACCTCTGGTCACTAGCCACAACCCCTCAAACCATTCTGATTATTTGGTTTCCTTGAGTTTAGGGGAGCACTCCAAGTAGCCCTTGGATTGATTCCTTGCTTCCACCCCACCCCCTACCCCCTCCAGTCACAGCCAACACAACAGCAGAGGCGGTGTGGCTGGGGCCTCTGGCGTGGGGAAAATCTGAGCAGTGTATTGTGTAATCAAATGGAAACTTTTGCAAGCACGAAGGTTTCCAAACCTCCCAGTCAGGCTGCACAGGGGCTCTGAAAACGGGTCCTATTAACAGAGGTTAATCACTGTGGCATCACTCAGAGTGATCAACACACTGGAAGAGGGTTCTCACACTCTAATTCTCCAGGAAAACATGGCACTCTGTACTCACTAGTCTCATCGATATACGCCTTCTGCTCCCACGCAGTGACCAAAGCAGCCCGCATCACCTTTTACGCATGGGAGCCTGAGAAATTTCCCCAAGGTGTTGCTGAAATTTGTCAAGCTACTCTGCTTAGCATCACCTTTCGAGCCTCAGGAAGAAGCCAATGAAACCTCACTTCGCTTTTTCACTTAGAAGCAGCCCAGTGTAATGGCACAGAGGACTTCAGAATCTGACAAACGTGGGGCAGAATCCCATCTCTGCAACTGGCTGACTGTGTGAACCTGGGAAACTTTCTCGCCTTCTGACTCTTCCCTGCAAAGGGAGGTAACTCCCAAGGAAACACAGTACTCTGTCAAGCAGAGAGCCCCCAGAGAAATGTAAAACATCAAGCCCACTTCTGCACGTTTCCCTTTTCCTATGTCTCTGTACTTCTTCCCGTTTCTTATAAAGCAGTGAAATGAAACACAAGCTGCTTGTCCGCCGGCCTGGATGCGGCACAGCTGTCTGCACTGGCGGGAGCACACCCACCTGTCGTAGATCTCCGAGCCCTCCTCGAGGCCGGGCAGCAGGCCCACGATGAAGGCCTGGAGACTGGGCAGGAGCAGCTTCTGCAGCGGGAGAAAGTACTTCTCATACAGGCCAAGCAGCACGGGCCTCACCGACATGGCTGCGTTCGCCAGAAGAGGAAACAACCCACAGCTTTGGGAAAGGAAAAAGAGGAGGGATAAGTGAGACGCCTCATCAGAAGTTCCAAATCATGAGCCAGCTGAAGTGGGTTTCCAAAGCAGCCAGGCCGCCATTTAAACTGGTGGAGGAGATGCTCACTTGTCGTGGGATGGTCGCACATACTGTTAGCAAAGAGCAGGCACCTGGGCAGAATGGACATTACGCTCCTAGCTAAAACAGACTTGAAGGAGAGTCTGGGGGGATGCACTCCAGAGGGTGAGCCCTGGTTAACCTCCTGGTGGTGGCTTTATGACGAATGGCTGCACACCCCTCCATATTCTGCTTGTATCATTTTTTAATCTTGTGAACTGAAACAGGGATTACTTGGGTAATAAAAAAGTAGTACCGTGGGGAAGCTGTTGTACCTGTACAAGAACAAATCCTTGGCCAGCCATTTGGTCCCCACAATCTTGAAGACAATCTCATAAGTTTCGAGGGCTTTTAAGTGCACACCGCTGGGCAAAGCAGGATGCAGGCACTGGGCTAATCTCTTGCTGATAACAAGCCGTCTTGGCAACAAGGAATACCTCAGGTTACTCTGAAGAGCCTGGAAAACAAGAGGAAAAACACAGGAGGAAGAAAGTGGTGACATTTACAATGGAGAGTAAATGTGCCGAGGCCAGGAAGACACGAGCAGGCCCCAGTGTGGCTCTAAGAGATGAGACGTAACAGGACAGGAGGACAGAGGGACGGCCTGGGAGGGCCCGGGGGGCCACGAGCCAGGCTCCAGGGACACAGGTGCTGGGCAAGCCTCCAGCAATGCCGGAGATGAGGCAGGCTCCAGAGTCAAGAGCAAAAGAAATTCTGTCTCCCTTCAAAGTGACTCTGACACCATGAGGCCAGCTTCTCAGCCACACATGGGAATCCGTGTACAGGTGAGAGCTGTGTGCTTCTGTCTTGGGAGGCCTCCAGTCTACACGTGAGACCAAGCATAACACAGACTATCTCTGGGGGAGGCAACCTTCTGTCCCTGAGAAGACCTTTGCCTGTGTGCCGTGAAAGCCCCTGGATTTTTCCCCAGGGAGAGGAAGATGTCTGAATTATTCCATCATGCTCCCAGCGCAGCTTCCCAGTCAGGTAGCTGAGTGTGGGGGTCACTCAGAAGAGACTGGGGGGGGAACACTTCTGGGCCATGACGCCCGGCATCTTCACCAGTTGGTGATCCTGCCAGGAGGGACCCATGTTCTACAGGAGAAACATACCACCCTATTGGGATGGAGCAATGGTACTCCTGAGCTAGGCCTCCTCAATCAGGACACAGGCCTGGTCTGTGCTAAAGCATCCTTGGATATTTGCTGAACCTGAGAAATACAGCCCGGAGTGTGAGCAGATCAATGCTGTTTTCCTCGGCATTGAGTGACCATGGGCACAGTGCCGTGGCTGGGTGGGTCCTAATGAATCAATCTGATAATGCAAAGCGACTGTCATTATGGTGAACAACCCACGTAACGCACACAAATATTGACTGAAAGCTGGCGGGGTAAAGTCCACGCTTCTCAAAGAGCCACTCGAAGGCCTCCATCGCTCGACGCCTGCCTGCTTCGCCCGCCCCCTCTGTTCATCTCAGCTTCAAACTTTGTGAGAACGCAGATCCATCTGTGGCTCCTGCCTGCCCCTCACTGCCCCTCTACCTGGACGTCCTCCCCAACCGCCTTGCTAACCTTCTTCACGTGAGACTTGGCTCAGCGCCCCCCTGACGAGGCAGAATGGTCCCCCTCCCACACGCTGTTACTCCTCCACCCGGTTCCATGGGCATGTCTGTCATCGACCTACAACGTTGTTCTGATGATTATCCGCTGAAGGGTCTGGTTCAGGCGGCGAGCAGCTTGAGGGCAGGGTCTGTCCTCTTCCTCTCTGTTGTTTTTCCCACTCTGCACAGTGCCTACAACCCAGCAGGCAGCCAGGAAGAACGTCAGGACGTGTGCAATGCCAGCTGTACCACGTGTTAGAACTGCTGGCCCCTGGACCACATGGTCTCGGGGTCATTACAGCTTTCTTTTTATAAATAAAGAAAATGATCTCACCTCTAAAACATACACCGAGGTTAGGGAGGAGGTAAAGGGAAGAGACAGAAAATAATACTTTTTATCATTAGACTGTGATGTAATTGAACTCTGAAATTCAATAAATCTACACCTTAAAAAAAACAGGGGCCGGTCCAGTGGCGTGCTGGTTAAGTTCACGCACTGTGCTTCAGCGGCCCGGACTTTGCAGGTTTGGATCCTGGGTGCAGACTTGTGCACCACTCGTTAAGCCACGCTGTGGAGGCGTCCCACGTACAAAATAGAGGAAGACCAGCACAGACGTTAGCTCAGGGACGATCTTCCTCACCATTTAAAAAAAGAAACAGATATAATACAACTAGAGGTCATCAAGAAATACTCTAAAACATTACGAAGAGTTTGACATCTTAGAACAAAGGGAAAGCCAACAAAATAATTTTTTAAAATGTGCTTATATCCAACAAACAACTGAGGAGATGACTCGAAACACATGCAGTAGCAGAGGACAGGATGTAGCAGAGGATCAGAACAACCTGAGATGGTTGTGGCAGAGAGGAAAGAAACATGGGAAATGCACAGCAAATGGCACATTTTATCAAAGACATTTTCAAACGTCCACAAAAGCAGGTAGAACAGCAACGTCACCATCACCCAGCTTCAACACGTATCAACTCCCGGCCAGTCCTGAAGACATAGCTTTTAGAAAACAATACCTGTGACCCCACTGGCTTATTGATAATGTCGTCACCATGATTTAAGAGGAGGAGAGCTAAATTCTGTCTTCACCTGTTATTTTTGTCAGGACAGAGCTTTTGCTTTTTAAGTCACTACCAAATCTCTTTTTGCTCAGTGTAGTCTAAGGATGTCTGCTATTCAAGGTACAGAAGATGACCACACACCTCCTGTGATGGTCATCGAGGATTCACAAGCATTCGGTTCCCTCGGGTGTGCACGCAGCAGGACCCTGTCTCTGCACTTTTGAACCTGGGCATAGCAATCTGACTCACTCTGGCCAGTGAGGTCAGTGGAATATGTGTCACTTCTTGCACAGGCTTAAGAAGCCAACTCAAAGTGCATCAGGTTGTCTTTTCTTGCCTCTAAGATCACGCAAACATGTGTTGAGCTGAAGCCCCTCCCAGCCTGGCTCCTTGAGAAATTACAGAGAGCCAACACTCCTTGCTGACCTAGGGAGGTGGAACTCGACCGGTGTAAAAATCACTGAGACCAGGGATTTTTTGTTACCGCTGCACAACCTTCCCTGTACTGACTGATACTCCTCTCCTCATTTAAATGCAGTTACAATGAACCACAACTACTCGTTTCAAACGAATGAGGCTGGTTGCTATTTCTTTCTCATTTAAATTTTTTGCCCTACTTAATGTAATTTGAAAAAGACATAGAAAAAGGAACATAACCAAGAACTGAGGCTGTGACCAGTACTTATGGAATGAAGTGTTCACTGTATGCTGCCCATGTTAATCCATGCGAACATGGCACGGCTGAGATAGGGAAGTCAGTGCCTGTTGAGGGATAGATACCCAGTGATGAAGGAAGCTGTCTGATTTGAAAAAGCAGAAGGAACAAAGGATATAAACAGATAGTACTTAGAAAAATGAGAAGATGCTCACTCTTCCGATAAGAAAACTGCAAATTAAAACTACAATGAAATGCCATTCTTTTCACCCATCAGGTTGGCAAGCTAGATCAACGAACACAGATTCAGGTGCAGAGCAGAGCCACCCAGAGATCATGAACCAAGTTCACCAAACCCAGAGTCAGGATTCAGCCAAACAGAACTTGTTAGCCTCCTCCTTGGAGCAGGGATGACACTGAACTCTTCTGCAGCCTTTTTATCACTAATAACGGGGCTAAAATAGTGTCTGGGTCATGGTGATTGTGTTAACACACTTCCCACAGAGCCTGGCACTTAACAAGTGCTTCAAAATGAGGCTAACCAAGCAAGACTGAGGCTATGATAACGCCTGGTTTAAGTACATGAGCTTGGGGGTCAGAGCCTCGAATTCCAGCTCCACCATTTGCTTGTTGGGCTAATTCCTTGACCTCTCTGGCTGCAGTTTCATAGGGATGATGGTGCCTCACAAAGCTTCAGGCATCAAATGAGACACCACATGTAAACAATTTGGCACAGTGCCTGGAAAAGAGTGAGTGATCAACAAACATTACCTCTTATTCTAACGACAAACTGAAAATTAAGCACAAGATTTAGAGACGGAGACAAAATGCATTGCATTTTTAAAAGGATCAATTGAAACCCAGATGTTTACTAATAATGCCCTTTATTGTCACAAAAGCAAACAAGGATGCTAGTTAGATGTGTTAACGAGAAAGATTGAGAAATACACGGTATGAGAAGGGAAAAGCTCAAACTGTTGTATATCTGAGGGGGATCAAAGGCAGACTCAAAATCTGGTGAGACTTCCCAGGGATGCTGAGGTCAAAGAGGAAATCTGCTGTAATAAGAGGCAGAAGTGGAGAGCCTGATAGTTCCTTAAGAAGGCGAAGGAAAAGATAAATAGTAATTAACATTTAAGATTAAAAGGGAAAAGAAAGTACTATTTCTTACATGATATTTAACGGAACATTTCTTTTCTTTTTGTATTTTTTTTTTATTGAGTTAATGATAGTTTACAATCTTGTGAAATTTCAGTTGTACATTAATGTTTGTCATTCGTGTTGTAGGTGTACCACTTCACCCTTTGTGCCCACCCCTCACCCCACCTTTCCCCTGGTATCCACTAAACTGTTCTTAGTCCACATTTTTAAATTCCTCATATGAATGGAGTCATACACAGATTATCCTTCCCTCGCTGGCTTATTTCACTTAACATAATTCCCTCAAGGTCCATCCACGTTATTGCAAATGGAATGATTTTGTTCTGTTTTGCAGCTGAGTAGTATTCCATTGTATATATGTACCACATCTTCTTTATCCATTCATCTATTGATGGGCACTTAGGTTGCTTCCATGTCTTGGCTATTGTGAATAATGCTGCAATGAACATTGGGGTGCATAGGACTTCTGGGACTGCTGACTTCAAGCTCTTTGGATAAATACCCAGTAGTGGGATGGCTGGATCGTATGGTAGTTCTAGTTTTAATTTTTTGAGGAATCTCCATACTGTTTTCCATAGTGGCTGCGCCAGTTTGCATTCCCACCAGCAGTGTATGAGGGTTCCTTTTTCTCCACAACCTCTCCAACATTTGTTATTATTAGTTTTAGATATTTTTGTCATTCTAATGGGTGTAAGGTGATATCTTAGTGTAGTTTTGATTTGCATTTCCCTGATGATCAGCGATGATGAGCATCTTTTCATGTGCCTATTGGCCATCTAACGGAACATTTCTAAGGAAACATTTTGCAAGTTGTAAGACTGGAGATTAGAATGGCTAGGTGAAAATGCTAGGGGATTCGAAGCTCTTTTAGAAACAAAGGATTCCCCTGGACAGAGCCCCTCCTGCCGGAGAGTGGCTTAACACACGCGGGACATGGGGTTGTGGACCCTATTTGAAACCACCTTCTGGGCGAGCAGCACTCAGCAGCTATCTCAGAAACATGCTTGAAGGGGAACT
This sequence comes from Equus przewalskii, assembly GCF_037783145.1. Classification (NCBI taxonomy): domain Eukaryota; kingdom Metazoa; phylum Chordata; class Mammalia; order Perissodactyla; family Equidae; genus Equus; species Equus przewalskii. The sequence goes on along the minus strand of NC_091857.1, from coordinate 32,536,985 downwards.
TAACCCAGCTCTTATTTTTTTTTCTTTTTATTTGATGTGCACATCTCCTGGGCTGCTTCTCCTTTTTTTTTCTTTAGATTGGCACGTGAGCTAACGTCTGTTGCCAATCTTCCTTTTTTTTTTTCCCTTCTTCTCCCCTAAGCCCCCAGTACATAGTTGTATATTCTAGTTGTAGGTCCTTCTGGTTGTGGCATGTGGGACACCGCCTCAGCATGGCTTGATGAGGGGTGCCATGTCCGCACGCCGGATCCAAAGCAGTGAAACCCCAGGCCACTGACGCAGAGCCTGCGAATTTAACCACTTGGCTGGCCCCTTAAGCCAGCTCTTGATGCCATTAAGGTCACATGCTCTCTTCACCATCACCCCCACTCTCTGTGCGGAAGCTCAAGGACGGGACGAGGGAAGAAAGAACCAGTTGCCTCTGGTCAGTGGAAAAGGCCACCATGAAGGTCTCCACTCTGGCTCCCCGAAATTCTACCTTTATGAGACTTTTCCTTTAGCCTCGCTGAGGGCTAACGCCCAGCCACGAGGGGAACACCTCCACGTATTCAGAACAGTCTTCAAAGAGAATGGGAGTTATCTCATGATTCAGCCTCTGCCTCCCGCTGCTAAAGATTCCGAGCTCAGTGTGGGGTTCAGCCACGGTGGCTTTCTCAGTCAGACACCTTGACCTGGAAGATCCTCTCCCTGTGAGCTGTCAACTCAAGTGCCCTTGGGCACGAGCAAAGTGCGTGGCCAAGGCGGCCAGCCCACTGCCAGGCGCCCACAGACACTTCTCAGAGGAAATTGGAGGGGTTCTGCTGCATCCTCTCTGAGAGGTGGAATCAAGTCTGATGCCCACAGCTGCTGTGGCTTTTGAAAAAGAAAATGTTCTACTTAGAGCAGCCTTGGTCCAAGAGGTTTCAAAACTGAGTGCTGTGCACTGCTGGCAGGAATGCAAAATGGTGCAGCTGCCACGTAAACAGTATGGCAGCTCCTCAAAAATTTAAACATTTCATTTGTTTACCAAATCACCGTATGATGCAGCAACTCTGCTTCTCAGTACACATCCTAAAGAATTGAAAGCAGGGATTTAAATATTTGCACACCCATGTTCATTGTAGCATTATTCACAATAGCCAAGAGATGGAAACATCCCAAGTGCCCATCGATAGATGAATGGATAAACAAAATGTGGTACATACATACACTGGAATATTATTCTGCCTTAAAAAGGAAGGAAATTCTGACACATGCTACAAGATGGATGAAACTTAAAGATATTTTAAGTGAAATAAGCCAGACACAAAAGGGCAAATATTGTATGATTCCACTTATATGAGGGACCTAGATTAGTCAAATTCATAGAAACAGAAAGTAGAATGGTGGTCAGTAGGGGTGGGGGAACGGGGAACAGGGAGTTACTGTCAGGTGGGTATGGAGTTTCTGTTTGGAGAGATGAAAAAGTTTTGAAGATGGACAGTGGTGATGGTTGCACAACAATGTGCATATACTGAATGACACTGAACTGTACACGTCAAAAATAGTTAAAATGGTAAATTTTATGTTATGTCTACTTTACCACCAACAACAAAAGAAAAAAGAAATGAATATTGTGTTTCATGCAACGGCTCTTGCCGGTTAAGCTGTAAGAACTGGAGCGATGTGCACACATTGGACTGAATCTCTTTCCTGACCAGAAAAAGTGGGGCTCCTTTGAACAAATCCCGAAGGGACCCAGGGACTCGGTCCAGCCTCTCCTGAGTGTGAGTTTTTAACTCATAATTAGAAAAATAGCCGCCTTGAACTGAGTCCCACCTTTCAGGGCCTGGCTTCCTCTTCACACCCCTCCCCTCTGTTCAAGCTGCCAAGACTGGAACCCTGGCACAGACCAGGGAGTGCCACCCTGAGTCTGCCCTTCCCTTTCCCGCCTCTATCAGCATATTATGTTTGGCAAGACCCTTCTCCAGCGAGAATAGCTCACGGAATATTTCCAGGGAAGTTTCATTGTTTGGGCTTTGTTTTTCAGGAAACCAGAACCCCAATATGACTGGCCAGTAATTGCAATAGATATAAACACTTAATAAAAATGATGTATATATACTATATAAAAAAAAAGATTAGGAACGTTCTTCTTCACCTGTAGAATAAATACCTAAATATCTCAGGGAAACACATGAATTTGGGAGGAAAAACTAGCCGTGTTTTCAAAATCAGTTTGAAAAGTGCTAAACAGTCAGGAAAAGCTATGATTAAACAGGAAATTAAATTTCCTCATTTCTTTCACCTCAGGCACTATACCATTTTAAAAGCATTCCTTGAGCTATAAGTAAGATATAATTACTATATTTTTAATCTTACGTATTCACAGGCTCAGCAGGTTGACCTTAAAACAAAATAATAAAACACAAAATATAAGTTACCAAATAAAAAAGGTTGAACCACATCCGAGCTTCATCAAGAGAGACCAGGAAGTGCGTCACTCTGCACCACTGCCAAAGTCTGTGTTTCCCTTGGTTTCCCTTTGACATCACACAGTCTGACACTCTCCAGGACTCTTGGCATGACTTAGAATGGTTCCACGTAAGAAACATGATTAAAAATTCCAAAGGGGTAGACCATGGGCTCAACAAGTAATTTAACACACTTAAAAATGGTTAAGATGATAAATTTTATGTTATATACATTGTATCACAATTAAAATTTTTTTAAAAAGTAATTTAACAATATGGGTCGGGGGACAGTTGTAGTCGATTAAAAAATGTTTCACGCTGTAAAATAAAATTTTAAATGCTTCCTTCAAAAGTTCCTAGAAAGGAGACAGCGCGAAGCTGCTCCTGTGCAGATAATGCTGACTTCGGAGCGCCAGAAGCTCGTCTACAGAGAAACGTAAGCAAGCCAATTTAAAAGCCTGTCTCGCATCAGGCAAATGGTAAAATATCGGCCTATCTTCTTTCTGGAAGTCAGCCATCTTTATAATGATGCTCGTTTCATGCCATAAAAGCAAAGCTGCACAGTGAGTAAGACAGGCCAGGTGGCACAGCTCGAACACTCATTAAATACTTGCCAAGGGATACCAATGGTGCCCTTCGGACGAATGAAAACAGAACAGACACTGAGTAACAACAAACCGGCCAGGACTTCCCGCCTTAAAGTAGGCCACACAGTGATGGTGGCGAGCGTCACGCCTCACCTGAAGTGGCAGTGACTCTGCCACCGTGCCAGCTTGGGAGGGTGGGGGCTGGGGATGGCAGGAGACAGGTGGAGGAACAGGCACGTGAGCAAGGCCCCCAGAGCCCCTGCAGGGGGTGGGGAGTTCACAGGTAAGCAATGAGGTCAAGCTTTTGTTTAACTGGAGGAGTGACAGCAGTACAACTCCTTTGTAAACAAGAGGCTTCCTCCTCAGAAAGGTCACCGACTGAAATATCACCGCACTGCGTTCAGACGGTCTGCGGAACCCTGACAGGAAACGTGCAGGGCAGTGCCCCCCAAGAGTCCACTCTCATCGCGTTACGACATCCATATCCCGGATCCAGCTCACAATAAGGCCACTAGCAGGGCTTCTGCTTAACTCGACCTTCCGCATCAGTTAGAGACCAACTGGAAGACATTTTTTTCTTTTAAAAATTTCCTAAAATTATTTTCTCTCTTTTGAATCATCTTTGCCTTACTCTTGCAGCTAACAATCACTGACCCTTTCTGAGCCAATACCGTGCTGCTTGGGCAGGAGAAGAACCAAAGGGTGAGCACATGCTACAGGGATTTTACAGGGCACTGGCCGAGAGGTAAGGGCGGGGAGTGTCCCAGGCCAGGCCTCAGGGTGGGCACAGTGGGCCCCTGACCTGCGGCTGGCACTAGCTACGTGTCTGTGGGAAGACTGAAGCCTCGGGCCTTGGCTTGGCACTTTCAGAACCTCATTTTTTATCAGCTGAACCAGAGTTGGCTCTGCTGCAGAGGGAATGCTTTGCTGGTCTAGCTCACAAGAGGGCGACCAGAGAGGCAATGGCAGGGGGACGTGATAAAGAGCACAGGCTCAGAGTCAGCTGCAGTGGGGTCTGAGTCAGGGTTCCCCCTTTCACCAGCTGTCCAGCCTGTCACAAGTCACCTGACCACAGGATGCTCCATCTTCTAACTGAAATGTGCTGCCATCTACTCAAAGGCAGGTCATGCGGATCAGCCTCAAAAAGTGGGTGAAATATTCAAGGTCTCCATTCCATTTCCACTGCTGCAGTGTATTAGGATTAACACTGAATGCACATGTGCACACATGCGTGCACGCATACATGCACACGCAACACAAGCACCCGGGTCTGTCCCAATCCCTTGCTTACGATGACTCGGGAATCTGCATGCTGGGTGAGAAAGCTTCTTAAAACACAACACAACAAACTCGCTGCTATCTCAGAGAAGGCAAGCGACAGCACACGTGTTCAAGTATTGCTCTAATTACTTTTCCCCTTCTGAATTCATTATAACATTTAGATGGCAAAGGCCACTCACTCTCACCACTAACACCCATTTTCCCTGTCTTCCCATGTAGAAACTTTGCATGGCTGGCTGTGATGCTCTCCATGTTTCCAGATTTTACTCTTTTTCAGGCACAGTGCACCCCAGCGCTCCCTGACATCCATATACTCCCACCTCCAAAGTGGCCTTCGCAGTGGCGCTAGCTCAGCTGAAATACTGTCCACGTGACGGAGAAGCCTCAAGAAGGTCTGAGCTTCAGTGTCTTCAGCGGTAAAAGGAGCTGAATGGCACCAACTTTGGAGGGTTATAGGTTTGAAAAATAATGATTGACAAGCATATAACAGGCTCACTAAAAGGTATCACTATTTTTGGGGGGGCTACAGGCCAGTAGGCTCAGAAATGATGGAAAATGGCAGGAGACGAAGGCAACTGAGTTCTATTGGGAACCACCTGTACAGGCAAGAAAACGAACGTGTGGGGCAAACGCGCCCTTCAAAACATATTCTAAACCCTGAGTCACACACGATGCTGAGAATACTGAAACACTTAAGAATTTATAATCACAAACCAGAAGACCTAGTAAAATAATCATCCCATGAAGATATTAAATGATGCAGTGTATGAAAATGTTCTTTTTCTGCTTTACACATTTTAACCCACATACAAAATATTTAACAAACAAACCAACCAAAGCCTACTGTATGGAAATCAACTTGTTAGAGCCACAAGAGAAGGAAGAACATCTTGAGGATGGAGTCTCATTATTTGTAATGTTCTGCTGGTAGAACTCAATATTCTTCAAAATTCACACCCAGGAGAACAGAACCGGCACGCTCAACAGAGACTAAATGCTACCCTTCCACACAGAGCAGCCTTCTCTAGAGACCTCCCGAGAGGCCCTTCCCGATCCTCAATGCCGCAGCTGAATGGGTTCAGAATGGCCGTTTGCAGCTCAGGACGCATCCTCCCAGGGCGCTCTGGTTCCACCACCCGCAAGGGCCTCAGGCACTGGGAGTGTGCGACCAGCAAGTGCAGCATCAGCACCAGAGTAATTCATAATGGAATGTAATTCGGAGTCGCGGGTTGGGAGGCCAAGAACACACCTCCCCAACACTGCATCGCCTGCTTCCTCTGATCTCAGTGTGAGCCACAGTCCTCCTCTTTGCTTTTCCTTTGCTTCCCTGTCCCCAGAGACAAGCCATCTGCATAGAAGCAGTGACAGTTGAAGAATAAGCTCTCAGTGGCTGGGAGGGAAAGGGCCGCCAAGAAGGCACACAGGAACAGTGACCAAGGCACGAAAGCCTGGCTCTCTCCAGATGAATTCAAGCCCCAAGTTGGCTCTTCTCTCCAATATCCAGCAGCTATAAGACGGGCGGGGACACTCAGAACCAAGAAGCAGAACACGTAACTTGCATAAAGCTGGCACTGGAAGAAAACAAACTCCTCAAAAATACATCGGAAGTTCCGTACTTGGGACAAAACCTCTGCAGACGGGGAGACAGAAAATCCCCTGCAGTTACTCTATAAAGACCCTGGTACCAGCCAGAACCACGCCAACACGGACAGCGAGGGCGCGGACCGGCATGAGGACACACAAACAACCTCACTGTCCAGAAACAAGTGTCCTCGCATCAGCCCTCAGAGGAAACAGGCTCTAAGGGGTTAAGGATGGTCCAAGGTCGCTGGCTCAGTTAAGAAGCTTTTGGCTGTAAGGAATATGATATCCAACTATACAAGTCTAAAGGAAGAAATTCCCCACGTCACAACCAAAAGTCTAGAGCAGTGGTTCTCAAACTGGGGCAATTTTGCCCCCAGGGGACATTTGGCAACGTCTGGAGCCATTTCTGGCTGTTATAACATGGTGTGTTTGTGTGCGTCCTACTGGCATCTAGTGGACAGAGGCCAGGATGCTGATAAACCTCCTTTGATGCACAGTTCAGCACCCCCTCCCCATCACAGAATGTCAACAGTGCAAAGGCCGAGAACCCTTGGTCCAGAGGAGCATTATTTCTGCATTCGGTTAATGCGAGGTCTCAGTGGCATCCTACAAGGACCCAAGCCTTTTCAGGCTTATTTGCTCCCAACGGTGAGCTGAATAACCCTCAGCCTTTTCCTCTCCTGGCCTCAGAGTTGGTCCCACACAACAACAGAGAGGAGCAAAAAAATCAGTGCTTGTTCCTTTCCTGTCTCTCTGCATGAGAAGAAATCCTTTCTAGAAGCTGGCCTGCCATGTCTTGGGGGTCAGGGAAGGTCATGTGCCCCTGTCTAAATTAATCCCTGCCTAAGAAAATACAATTGCTAAGATCAAGTCCTAGAACAACATCTACCACTGGGGCTGGGAGACGGGGGCTACCACTCTGTAGCCCATCGCCACCTGATCCCCAGACAAAACTGGGTTCTCCTGACAAGAAAGAAGAGGGTGAATGGCTCTTGGGCAGGCAACCAGCATGTCTCCCCCAAACTCAGAAGTAAGCGGTGAGCCTGAACGTGAATCCAGGAGCTCTGCCGCCAAGCTCAGCGTTCCTTTATTCCACATCTGCATCAGCATATCTTCCAACATATTTACTTCCAAGGCCTATCTCAGGTGTTGGCAGAACCTGGCTTAAGTCAGTAATCACCAAAAGCATGAGTCAAATGTGAGGCAGAACTGCATTGCTTAGAAAAAAAGCAATTCAGCACTTTACAAACTGATCAGGTACTGAATGACAGACATGTCTTGCTATATAAAAATAAGTTATTAAGGCAGTAGATAAGGAATAAACTGATCCTTGATGAGACAAGCAATACGATGGAGCCAGCAGGGGTGCACGGATGGTGAAACACTAGAGGCGCTGTCAAAATTAGTGTGTGCTGCATGGGGGCAGGGACTGGAACTGTCCACCCAAAGCATGCCCCCCTTCTCCTGTGGTAAGGATTGTAGCGGAGCCATGGCTGCTGGGCCAGGGGATATTTTTCCCCCTTGAAGATATGAGTGGAAGTAACACATGCCATTAAGTCTATGCCTGCTCCTACATGCTCTTCCCTCTTCCTGTGGAGCAGAATGGCAGTGAAGAGAGCAACTCAGAAAGCCAGTGTTAAAGATGGCAGAGTCCCTGGAATGACCACATGGAAGAGAAGTGCCCAACCTGGAACACCATGCTGAATTGATACATGAGCGAGAAACTTCAATCTTATTGGTGGTGGTGAATTTTTGGACTTCTTTGTTACAGCAGCTAACATTCTAACTAATACATTGATAGTATCATCATTTAACACTGTTTCAGAAAATGTAGCAAAATATTAGGAAAAAACACAAATTCAGTATTGATTGATGGCTTGCCTGACTACCTGAAGAACTCAAAACAATCAACTGAAAAAACTCAGAAATAAATTCATTAAGACGGCCAGTTTCCAAATTCTCTAAGTTGATAGTTTCCTACATGCCAACAACCAGTGAAAATATATAGTGGAAAATAATCCCATTCAAAATAGCACAAATACATGTATAAAATATCTAATATATTTAAGAAATAGGAAGTACTTACATAAGAATAATTAAACTCTTAGGGACATAAGTAAATACTTTTTAATCAATGAAGGGAACTACCACTCCCAAAATATTCTGAAATTGTTACCTAATACCAATCAACACCCAAAAGATATTTTTTAACTCTACAAATGATTCTAAAGTTCATCTGGAAGAAAACAACCTGGGAATGGCGGAAAAATTCTGAAAGAGAAGGGTGGTTAGGTTAGTGTAGAGAACCTGTCCCGCCAGATAAAGACATTATAAATTACAGTCACGTGTCACTTAATGACAGGCACACATTCTGAGAAATGCATCATTAGGAGATTTCATTGTTGTGCAAACATCATAGAGTGTACTTACACAAACCTAGATGGGACAGCCTAACTACACACCTGGCTATGGTACTAATCTTATGGGACCACCATCATATATGTGGTCCATCATTGACTGAAACATTGTTATGTGGCTCATGACTCTACAGCAGTTTAAAGGCTGTGGCCCTGGCACCAATGCAGACAGATTAGTGGAACAAAATAAAGTCCACACACAGACTCATGTGTCCAAAGGTGTAACTCTATGACCAACGACACAGCAACTCCACCTCTGACAATATGCCTTGATAAAAACAGCCATGTGCCGAAAGACATTCATTAAAGCTTCATTTAGAATTATGAAAAACTAGACGTGAACTAGTCCAGCAACAAAGGGCTTCTAGATCTTGTCTACTCCTATACAAACCCCCCTCCCTTTTGCTCTCACACACACACAACCGAGAGAGCTATGAACTGTTCAACCTGTCCTTTTTTGCCCCCTTGATCCATCATGAGCATTTTTTCATGTTAGCAACTACAACTCTACTTTATTTGGGTGACTGCATATCTCATCATACTGTTGTATCACGATTTACTCCACTGCCACTTCCCTATTGAGGACGGTCATGTCTAACATTTTTGCCATTACATATAATAAAACAGTAAAGATTCTTATAGTTACCTTTGTGTTGTATTTCTAGAGGGTTAAAACAAATTCATAATAATCACACACTAACTCTCTAATCATTAGTTGTTTGGGAAATGCAAGAGTCACTAACACTGGCTGAAATAAAAAGACTGCCTATACCAAGTACTGGCGAGGGTACGGAAGAAATGGAGTTCTCGTACACTGCTGGAGCAGTGGAAAATGATGCGATCACTTTGGAAACTGTTTGGCAGTTTTTTTTAAAAGTTAAATATATACCTACTGGAAGCAACCCAAATGTCCATTAACAGGGAAATGGATAAAAAAAGAATGTATATCCATGGAATCCTACTCAGCAGTAAAAAGGAACGAACTGTCAATATACACAACAACCTGGATGACTCTGAAAATAGCTTTGCTCAGTGAAAGACGCCAGACGAGAAAGAAAAGAAAAGATTACATACTGTATGATTCTGTTTATGTAAAATTTTAGAAAATGCAAACTATAGTGATAGAAAGCAGATCAGCGGTTGCCTGGGGATGAGGGCTGAGACGGGAGCGGGGGTGGGGGGAGGCATTACAGAAAGACACAAGGAAACTTCTGGAGGTGATGGAGACAAGTCCCTTATCTTCATGTGGTGATAGTTTCGCAGGATATACATATCCAAACTCATCAAACTATACACTTTAAATATGTGCAGGGTTTATTGTATGTCAACAAAGCTCAAAAAAAAAGGGGGAAAAGACCATTTAAAAAAGATAAATGGGAATGCCTACATTTGGCTCAAATACAAGCTTGAATATTGGTGTTCATGTCCAATCAGTTGTCATTTTTGGAAAAATTGCTAAGTTTAACTTTTTCCTTCTACATTAGTCTGCTTGGGCTACTGTAACAAAATGCCGCAGACTGGGCGGCTTAAAGAACAGAAATTTATTTCTCCTGGTTCTGGGGGCTGGAAGTCCAAGATTTAGGCGGCAGCTGATTCGGGTCTCCTCCTGGTTTGTGGACGGCTGCCGTCCCGCTGTGTCGTCTCCTGCAGGAGGCAGGGCTCGCTCTCTCCCTCTTCTTTTACGGCTGGCCACAGCCCTATCGGGTTAGCGCCTTACTCTTACGACCTCACTTAACCTTACTTACCTCCTGAAGACCCTTGCTCCAGCTTCGGTCACACTGGGGGTGAGGGATTCAACACAGGAATTCCGGGGGAGACACAATTCAGTCCACAGCACCTTCCTGACCCCAGCCTGACATCAAGTTTCTAGTTTCACAACTTTTGTGGCAGAATTTATAAAATGTACGGAACCACAAGCCCCTTCCCCTACCCATAAACTCAATTCTGCCAGACAAGCTTCTGTCATTAGATTATTGGAGGAATAATTCATCCGTCCAAATCTAGACTATTTCCATCCCTCCAGCAGATGTGAAAGGAAGAATGATGAAAATATCCTTTGCTTACACACAAAATAAGGAGACCATCCTCACTATCAATCAGCGAAAGTATACCAGGCTCCTCTCAGCAAAGAGAAACGCTCTTCCCAAAAGGACCACGTCAGCCTACAGTGTTTCAAGCAGCTCTAACAACCCTGAATCAGCAAAGCCCTTGCCAATTCTCAGCTCCTTCTGGACAACCTGGGGTAGGATGTGAGCAATAATGCCCTCTGAGGCCCAATGTGTCACTTACCAAAAGGACAACAGAACCGTGGCAAAGGGTCTGGCAGCCTTTGTCACATGTTAGGCATCAGAGCTCTACCTGACGTTCTATTAGCTGCACTGTCTAAGTTCTGGTGCCAAGAAAATCAGAACCCTGCCAGAGACAAATGGACCTTGTGCTTACCACTCTCTCCTGCAAAGAGGTACAGGATCTACTTTATTTAAAAGTGAACGGAGTCAATAATTGCCAACAACATCCTTTCAATTTGGTCTCTTCTCAGAAGGCATTAAAACCCGCATCTTTCCAAAATGACCGTAACACTCTACTTGTCTACACTCCCCAACTTCTACCCTTAAGGTCACTGTCCCAGACAGCAGCACAAGGTTGCTGGGAAATGACTAAACTAATGCCCCAAACTGAGCTATCATACTGTAACAGATGGGGCCCTAAAGTGAGGTGACATGATGGACCCAGGCATCACGGAGGCTGAGAGCCACAGTTCATAAATAAGGAGGCAGAGAGGGGCTCACGGCCCTGCTCCAGGTCACTCGCTCATTAGGCTGGCCCAAAGGAGCAGTGATCTAAACCATGTCTCAGTGCAGGGGGAAGAGGTTGGGGAGGGCTGAAAAGGAGACACAGGGGAAAGCCCGACCTGGAAGGATGAACCCCACTGAAAGCCACCCCACAAACAGCCCCCATAAAGAAGTTGGTGCAGTCAGATGGGCACGAATCATCAGTGCTATGGTCTGAATGTCTGTGAACCCCCATGTGATGGTATTTTGGAGGTGGGGCCTTTGGGAGGTGATGAGGTCATAAGGGCAGAGTACTCATGAATGGGATTAGGGCCCTTATAAAAGAGACCCCAGGGAGCTCCCTCACGCCTTCCGCCATGTGAGGACATAACAGAAGATGCCATCTGTGAACCAGGAAGAGGGTTCTCACCAGACACGGAATCTGCCAGCACCCTCATGCTGACGTCCCAGCTCCGAGAACTGCGAGAAATAAATTTCTATTGTTTAAGACCCCAGTCTGTGGACTTTTGTCATGGCAGCCCTAGCGACCTACTACAGATCCCAAACTAAGGAGGCTTTATCTGAACTAATACTGCTTGACAGAGAAAAGCAGTTGACTAGGGCTAGGGTAAAATTCAGGATCCAGTTCAGACTCATCGAGTTTTCAGGCAGAAGTCGTCTTAGGGCTGATCTGTAAAGGGCCAGAGCAGTTCACTTGGTCTCCGAGCTCCAGCCCACGATCTTCCCACAATACCACAGCGCTAAGCCCGAAATGCCACAATAAAGAGGCTCTGCTTTAAAAAGGAGGCATGTGTAATTAAGTGGTAAGACGTTAGAAGCTGAAGCATGTAACAACACCCGAGACCTCCGACTTCCCCTGCTATTCACGTCACCTGCTTTCTGGTCATTTAGTAAAACAATAGGGTATTGAATAAAAGCAGCCAAAAAAGGTGGTTCACTTAGGACCATTATGACATTAAAAAAAAAGTTTTAGTGATAAAGTTGTTAAATGTACAGAGTTTTACTCATTTCTACTATCCTTCATTTCCATAATCAAAGTTGTAATCCAGGCTTGGTACAGCGGTTGGGTTCATAAGGGCTCAAAATGTACTTGATTAAAATTTATCTAAAAACAATTAAGGAAACATGATAGCTTGGAGTCTCTGATAAACAATTAAGCAAAAATTACCCTATTCATGTTGATATACCTAAAAACCATAAAGGATAAACTTTTCTCTAACACAGAAAAATTCTAAAAATGATACTGAAAGTTTAGCAAATTTAAAAAATGATGCAGTTAGAACTTGTCTTTGGTTGCACAAACCAAGACCTTCTGGGGCTCGGTTTTCTCATTTGTCAAGAGTTGAGCTCCGTGAGCCCCTGTTCTGAGTCTATGGTTGATGTTTTATAATCTATCACCTACCTTAATTAGAAAGCATCTTGAACTAACCTTTTTATACTACAGTATTGTTTATATTTGCATTATAAAGAGTTTTTACTAATTCATCACTTGCCTTCTCACTGAAATTTCTGTGTACACACATGAGTCCAAGAAATCTGGCCATCACTAGAGCCTTAAGAAAATCCTTTATTCACATCAACTCCTATCAGACAGCCCTGAATGCACAAGTTCTGTCTCCCAGACCTAAGTAATCACTAAGCCGATGGAGGCTTGCTCCCTCCAGCACCTTCCCAACCCTCCACGTCCAGTGACTCGACTCTGATGCTAAAGCTGCCCACTGCCACCCAGAAGCTCCTACCTCAGGCTCACTCTCCACGAGGCAGCCAGAGGGATTCTCCTAACACCTCAGGCAGCAGTCCCCTCGCTCAGAGCCTTCCTGGAAGCTGAATGGCTTCCCCTCCATCACAGAACCAAACTCCGTGATCTGCCCTGGCTACCTCCCCCATCTCCTATCACCTCTCCACCCCAGCCACGCCTGCCCCTACTGTACCTTGGACACAGGCCCACGCCCCAGATGGCCTCCCTGCCAGCTCAATGGCGGCATCCAGGCCTCTGCTCAAATCTCAAATGTCACGTTAACAGAGAGGCATCTCTGTCTGAACTAGCACACCGTCTTCCTTCCTCACCACCCCACTTCCCCGGGTTATTTTTCCTCTTGGCATTCAGCACCCAACATCACATATTTATTCATTTTGTCCGTCTTCCACCAACAAAGCCTTACATGCTAAGAGGGCAGGAACTTGGCATTCAATGCCATATCCCCAGCACCTTGATGTTTGATACATCTTGCTTCTAGCACTGTATCAGTCTGCTAGGGCTGCTGTAACAAAGCACCAAACATCGGGGGCTTGAACAACAGAAATGGATTGTTTCACAGTTCTGGAGGCCAGAAGTCTGAGATCAAGGCGTCAGTGGGGTTGGTTCCTTCTGAGGTTGTGAGGGAGAGGCTGCTCTTTTTGCTTCCGGCCGTTTGCCGGCAATCTCTGGCTTTCTTTGGCTTATAATTGCATCACCTAGATCTCTGCCTTCATCCTCACATGGTGTCTTCCCTCCAGGCATGTCCATCTCTGTGTCCCAATTTTCCCTTTTTATAAGGACATCAGTCATATTGGACCAGGACTCACCCTAATGGCTTCATTTTAACTTGATTACTTCTGTAAAGACCCAATCTCCAAATAAGGTCACATTCTGAGGTGCCGGGGGTTACAAATCAATGCGTAACAACCACTTAGCAGCCGTATCACATCGGGCAAGTCAGTTAACCTTCATCAATAAAAGAGGGCAAACAATTGCACCTACCTCATCTGGATAATGAAGACAGCGCCCCTGAGAGCAAAGAGGTGTATCCCTGTCCCCCTGTGTGAGCCAGACAGCCACTGACAATGGAAAAAGCTCAAGAGCGTGGGCTCTGGAGCCAGGCAGCCAGGGTCTGAGCCTTCCCTTTGCCACTTGCTGGCTCTGAGTGGCACAAGTTGCTTAGCCCGAGACCAACCTCAAGATATGCTGTGCATATTTTACAAGAATGCACGTCAAGTCCTTAGCACACAGTATGCTATGAATGTCAGCTGCCATGGGCAGGGCCGAGGGAGGGACAGATGGTGTCACCCTCATCCCACTGATATCTTGCAAATTTTTCAAGGGGGCTGCTCTCACTCACTGCCTAATCATAGCAGCAGAGAACAGGAAACTTGAGCCGCAAAGAGGACACAGTGGGATTACAAGGAATTGGGTACCAATTTTAATAAAAAGTTGTCTTTTAAAATTTTTATCCAATACTACTCATATCCAATTGCCTATAGACATCACACTGGGACACCCAGCAGAGGCCATCCCAAAGTGAAGCCCTGCTCTCCCTGCCCACCCCATGGGGCTGGCTCCTCCCGTCTCCCCATCGCATCCTTGAGGCTTCTCAAGCCGAAAACCTGGGAGAAAACCTGTGAGTCATACTTGACTCCTCTTTTCCTCTTATATGCCTCCTCCAATCCACCAGCAAATTCTGTTAGTTATTCCTTCCAAGTATATTCAGAATCCAAACCCTTCTCCACTGGCCCACCTATGTTATGGCAACAGCTCCTAAATGGCCTCCCTGTTTTTGCCTTGCCTGACCCCCATCTCTTTCCTACCCCCAGCAGAGCAGCTGGAAATGGTTCTAGCATGCTACAGGGGAAGCTAGATCATGCCCCTCTGCTCAGCACTCCCTCAGGGCTCCCCCGAACTGAGAAGTCACTGTCAGATTCCAGTTTTAAAGAACCTACAAGATTGGATGCCCTCCCCATCTCTTGCCTCTGTGGCCTTGTCTCCTACACTCTCTCCCTCTCTCTTCGTGACAACCTCACTGGCCTCAGACACACCAGAACCTCTATACTTGGTCAAACGCACCTTCTCAGCAAGGCCTTCCTTGATGATCCCATATAATATCACAATGTCCCCCCAACACTCACCGTCCCTTCCCTTCTTCACTGTTCCCAGGACACTCACTGCTATCTAGCACCCCCTGTATTTTGTTTATCCTCAGCTTCCCCCTGATCCCCCCCAGAAAGTGGGGAGCATCTTGTCAGTTTGGTTCTCTGCTATACCCTGATACCTAGAACACCGGCTGGCACATCGTAGGTGCTCATATCGCTACTGAATGAATAATGGCCAATGCTTTAAAAACTCCTTAAAGGGGTTCAACCGTACTTGACAACCTGCCTTTCAAAAGGTGAGTTAAAATGATTAGATGTTTTAGGAATTTTTTCAGATATACTGAAACAAAGCCTGTTGAACAGAATACCTCATTGCTTGAGAATTGCACTTACCAAGGTTATTGTTTTACCTAGCTCAAAATGCATGTGTTCCTAAATAAATGGAAAGACACCTTGTGTTCACGGATTGGAAGACTTAATGTTGTTGGCGTGGCAACACTCTCCCGGAGATTCAGTGCGATCCCTATCCAAGGCCCACTTGGCGTTTTTTTTTTTTTTAAAGATTTCATTTTTTTCCTTTTTCTCCCCAAAGCCCCCCAGTACATAGTTGTATATTCTTCGTTGGGGGTCCTTCTAGTTGTGGCATGTGGGACGCTGCCTCAGCGTGGTTTGACGAGCAGTGCCATGTCCGCACCCAGGATTCGAACCAACGAAACAGTGGGCCGCCTGCAGCGGAGCGCGCGAACTTAACCACTCGGCCACGGAGCCAGCCCCCCCACTTGGCTTTTTTGCAGAAATTGACCAGCAGATCCTAAAATTCACATGGAATTTCAAGGGATCCAGAATAGACAGAACAATTCTGAAAAGAATAACAAAGTTGGAAGACTCTCACTTACTTACTGTACAGCTTACTACAAAGCTACAATAATCAAAACATGTATGGTATTGACATAAGGAGAGACACACAGATCAACGGAAAAGAAAGGAAAGTTCAGAAATAAATCCATCTATCTACGGTCAACTGATTTTCAACAAGGGTTCCAAAACCCTTGAAAAAAAGAGTCTCTTCAATAGATGGTGCTGGGACAACTGGACTTCCATATGCAAAAGAGGGAAGCTGGAGCCCCACCTCACACCACGTACAAAAATTAGCTCAAAATGGATCAAAGACCTAAATGCAAAAGCTAAAATTATTAAACTCTCAGAAAAAAACACAGGCGCAAATCTTCATGACCTCAGATTGGCAATGGTTTCTTAGATATGACATTAAAAGCACAAGCAATAAAAGAAAAAATAGATAAATTAGACTTCATCAAAATTAAGAACTTTTGCACATCTAAGGGCGTTAGCAAAAAAGTGAAAAGACAACCCAAAGAATGGGAAATAAATATTTGTAAATCATATATCCAATAAGGGCCTGGTATCTAGAATATATAAAGAACTCTTACAAATCAACAACAAAAAGACAAACAACTCAGTTAAAAAATATGCAAAGCGTTTGAATGGAAATTTCTGCAAAGAAGATATACAAATGGCCAATAAACACATATCTATATGAAATTATTAGTCATTAGGGAAATGCAAATTAGAACCACAAGATACCACTTCACACGCACTAGAATGGCTATCATCAAAAAAAACAAAAAGTAAGTGTTAACGAGGATGTGAAAAAAATGGAACCCTCATATGTTGCTGGTGAGCATGTAAAGTGGTGTAGCGGCTGAGAAAACAGTTTGGTGGTTCCTCCATAAGTTAAACATAGAATTACCACATAATTCAGTAATTCCACTCCTAGATATATACCCAAGACAGGTGTTCAAACAAAAACTTGCACACAAATGTTCAGAGCAGTATTACTCACAAGAGCCAAAACGGAGACACCCAAATGCCCACCAACTGATGAATGGATAAACAAAACGTATTCTATCCAGGGGCTGGCCCCACAGTGTAGGGGTTAAGTTTGGCACGTTCTGCTTCAGTAGCCTAGGTTTGCAGGTTTGGATTCCGGGTACAGACCTACACCACTCGTTAGCCATGCTGTGGTGGTGATCCACATGTAAAGTGGAGGAAGATTGGCACAGATGTTAGCTCAGCGCTGGTTGTCCTCGGGGAAAAAAAAATGTGGTCTATCCATACAATGAAATATTATTCAGTCATAAAAATCAATGAAGTACTGAAACATGCTACATCAGGGGCAAACCTTGGAAACATGCTAAGTGAAAGAAGCCAGACACAAAAGGCCATATATTGCACAATTCCAATTTAGATGAAATGTCCACAGACACAGAAAGTAGATTAGCGGTGCCAGGGACTGGGAAGAGGCAGGGATGAGGAGGGTTTCCTTCTGGGGTGGTGACAACGTTCTGAAACTAGATGGTGGCGATGGTTGTGCAACATTGTGAATGCCCTAAAAGCCACTTAATTGTACACTTTAAAAAGGTTAAATGATAAATTTTATGCAATGTGAATCATACCTCAACAAAAAAATAATGAACACACCTCCTCCCAAAATAAGTATGCTATTTTTAGATTCCAGGAGAGTCAAGTACTAAAATAGTGAAACATTTAGAAGAACCTGAATCTGCCTAAATCCCATTTCAGCGCTTCTCTCTTTCCCCTAAAAAAGCAACCCACCTTCATGCAAGATGGGGAATATTATCTTTAGCTTGAGAATTCCTGAGTTAGGGCTCCACGACCAAAGAATTCCCAAGCTCTTATTTGCTGCTTTATTACACTGGTCCATCCCAGCCAGCACCCAGCCACGACGTTCTCATGTCGTAAATATACCTCGCAAGAGACCACGCAGTTTCTGGGCCACCACCTGTAACAACCGCCTCTCTCCACTGCCTGATAGCCATCTGTGGGTGCTGATGCAGCTTTCTGGCGGTTGGTGCTGGACTGCTGCCCAGGCATTACACCCGGGGTCAGGCTGCTGGTATTCTTCACCCTCCCCCATTCCTTGAAGAGGTCAATGGAGAAATCCTTTCTCTTCAGTGATGTCTGTTAGAGCCCCCACTGCGTGTGACCCGGGGAGTGGAGATCTGCAGAGCAGGGCAGGGCACCTCCCAACTCCCACATGGCACTCGGGCTCCAGAGTCACCTATCACAGCCAGGGGCCCTGGGCGTGGCCTCTTCGAGCCCAGATATCTTCTACCTATAGGTCATAGTGGTCACCTGAGGGCATGGGCATTACTGTGTCATTCTCCTTCTGGGAAGGATGAGAAAATACATTGGTCCCCTCTAGAGAACACAAGGTTAAGCCTACATGTGAAGAGTTTTGGTCTTCCTAGACCTGACCTCTTTCCCCTCATCCAACACACACACAATTTCTGAACAGATTTCAGTATTTATTTCATCCTTGATTCTTCCGGAAGTTACCAATCACCAGTAAAATGGTCAAAAAAGTAGACCAAAGAAGAAAACGCCATAAAAATCCTAAGTAATACGTGAAGAAAAATTCATCTTTGAATAAGTGACTGGATAATTTTAAAGTTGATCTTGTTTAGACCTAAATATGATTGAGAAAAAGACTGCTCAGCTATTCTAGTGACAGTATCCACACGATGATCCTACACTCAGAAAAAAAAGCTGGAATGAGGGAAGGGCTCTGAGAGGTTAACAGTGGATAATGCTGGGGGACACAATTACAGGTGGTTTTTCTTATCTGCATTTTCTAATTGTTATCAGCATGTAGTGTAATAATAAAAGGATAATTCCTCGAAATAATAAAAAGACAGTTGGGTCCCTTCCTCCACTCAATCAAAGCACTCTGTGCCTCACATACCTTGTTGAGCTTGCCCAGCGAAGATATGAGATCGGCCCACTCAGTCGAGGACTCAAAATTTCTTAAAGCCTTTTCAATCACCGAAGAGTAATTTCTGTATCGGTAATCAGTGGATAGTTCTTGCTCTTCTGGATCCATCTTACATTCTTGCAGCAGAGAAAGTATCTAAAAGTCAATCAAAAAATAAACAAATGAGGCAGCTATTCAAGGACACAAATGGTTCCCAGCCCAGAGATACAGAGGAAATGAGTCCACAACACTACTGGGCACAAACTCCCTTGGCAATCCAGTTCAAATATTTGGCAAGGCTTCTGGGCCAGGCACTACAGTAGATCAAAGATAAACAGTTCCGGCCCTCCTGGATTCTGAGAGAGACAAATGGATGGAGTGGCAAGAAGCAAAAATACTAGGGTTCCACTTAATTGACAAAATTAGTGCCAGGAGTGAAACTCATTAGGCGGCTGACTGTACTTTGTTGCCAATTGGTAATTCTGAAAGATCATAAGGATGTAAGAGCGTAGTGTCTGACAGTATCATTGTCAGAAATGTACCATGTGCCTGTTCAGTTACTAAGCTCCAATTACCCACCAGACCCTCTGACCAGGAGCTGCCCCGATGGCTTTGTCCTCAAAGTGTAGAGTCTGCGTGTAGGTGATTACACCAGGGCCCAAGCAGTCATCATTTTATTCTTCTTGCTCATGTATATTCTCTGATGGATTCTTTTATTTTTTCCTGCGGCTAGATGCATTCATTATATATGAACCATTACAGCTATTGCAAAGCCTGAAATGTAGATGGTCTAATGCCAACTCCAACAGCAACCATATCCTTTTCTTTTTATCCCCAATGTGACAAAAGGAAACAAAGAACAACAGGGGATGCTGTTGTTCAAGATCGAATGCACTGATTTGACCTTGTGAAACCATCCATCATTTATACGTTATCATGTACAATACAAATGCATGCTTACATCAAATTGTTTTTACTCCATCACAAAAAAAAAAATCTGAAGGTCAACTCATCAGTCTATTCAAACAAATTATAACTCTGAAAAATATTCCATGAGATACAGAAATGTTGAATTGTTCTCTTGGTCTGTCACCTAGTTCCAAGCTTTGGCACTTTCTCAAAAGTAATGCCTTAGGATTCTCACTTGCCTCCCTTCTTTAGTCTTCATCTAATTAAGATCTATTTAGAGTGTGGCAGGCACCTACCCCAAAACCCCTTGTCTCTCTTTTTCATACTAAGGCAACCCTAATTTTGCTCAGGCAGCACTACAGTTCCCAGCCTCCCTTGCAGCTAGGTGGTCATGTGACAGCTCTGGACAATGGGATGTCAGTAGAGGCTGGTGGTGGGGACTCCAGGAAAGCTGTTTGAAAAGAGGTGGACTCCTCTGGCATGGGCCTTTTGTCCTTCACTCTTCCCCTTCTTTTGTCCTGGAACAAAGGTTTGATGCTGGAAGTGAAGCCGCATCTTGCAACCAAGAGGATATGCCTCCTTTTGTGCATAAGTGAAAAGAGAGAAGTTGAGACCCTGGATGGCTTTAAGAAGGCATCATACCAACCCTGGATGCTCTGCCTCTGGACTTAAAGCTTTCTGCACGTAGCAGCTCATTTGTTTAAGCCACCGTTCAATCAAGCTGAACACAGGCCTGGCTGATATACAAGGCTAATTAGTATTTCACTAGTACACAGTCTGAATGGAGAAATGCTCAGGAACGTGATATGATAAAATACACTGAGCAGGCTGTAGTTTGCTAACCAAGTTGCACACAATCAAATAAAAAAGCAAACATCAAAGGTGAAAGAAACTGAACTGTAGGTACAACGATACGTTCTTTAAGCTTGAATCTCTCATTTATTGGCCACAGTGAATTTGCAAGAATCCTCTGATATCTTCTACTTCATTTTCTGATCACTCTTGGCCTGCTCCAGTCCACTCAAGGCCACCACAACTTTCGTGTTGCCAACGTCAGGGGACTCTTGTTTCCTTACAGTACCTCTCAGTAGGATGGGCAGCAGACCCCTGGCTCCTTCTCACAACAGCCTTCTCTCAGCCCACCACTCCTCTGGCCCACAGGCCCTGCACTGGTTTCCTCTTACCTCTGCTGTGCCTTCCCCTTTGCAAGCTCAGCCTCCTCTAGCTGACTGCCAGATGTTGGCATTCCCTGGCACTAGGCTTGGGCCTTCTTTCTTTCTCTCTTTATCCTCGGTGATCTCCCCATTCCTCTAACTTACAAATACCATCTTCATGCTAATGACCCACGGATTTACAACGCCTGCCCAAACCTCCCCGAGGTCCAGATTCATGCAAATGTCTACTTGACTTCTCCTCATGGATGCGGAAAGTGTCTCAAAGTTAGTGCATCCCAAACTACTCTCGAGTGCTCATCAACAAAATGTGGTCTAGCCATACAATGGAACGCTATTCGGCAATGTGAAGGAACATGGAACAGACATGTGCTACATCACGGATGAACCAGGAAAATACACGCTTGGTGGAAGAAGCCAGTCACAACTGCTACATATTGTATGATTCCATTTACATTAAATGCCCAGAACAGGCAAATCCTTAGAGATGGCAAGTAGATTAGTGGATGCCTTGGGTGGGGAGCAGGAACAGGGAGTAACTCAAAATGGGCACAAGGGATTTTTAGGGTAATGGAAATGTGCTAAAATTGGATTGTGGCAGTGGGTGCATGACTCTGTAAGTTTACTAAAAATCAATGAATTGGACACTTGAATGAATGAATGTTATGGTCTGTAAAGTATATCTCAATAAAGCTGTTTAGAAAAACCCTAAACTCTCAATTCCATCTGTTCAGCATGCTCCTTCTCCTGTCTTCTTTTCCTCAGAAAGTGGCCACACTACCCACAGGATCTGTGATATCACCCTGGACTCTTCCTTCTCTTCACCTGCCACACTCAACCCAATACCTGTTGGCTCTTCTTCCAAAACACCTGTGGACTCGATTGCTCACCATCTCCACTGCTCCACTGTGCAAGCTTACAGAGGCTTCAGAGTGGTCCTCCTTCACTCTCGCCCTCTCCAAAGTATTTTCACACAGCGCTCCAAGAATCCTCTTACAACATAAATTAAAGCACAACCCCACCATGTTTAAACTCTTCCCACTAAGCTTACAATAAATCCAGACCTCCCCCGCTTACCCCGTGGCCTACAAGGCTCCACCCATCTTTCTCTCCAAGGCACTCTGCTTGTCCTAGGACTGACTCCTTCCACAGAGCCTTTGCACAGGCTGGATCTTTCTGCAAAAATATCCTGTACTTTGCATATGCACCCACATAGTAAGATTTCCTATTCATTCTTGGGAAGGCCTGTTCTTCTTTTCTGAAATAATAGCATTCACATTTTTTTAAAACATTAAAGATGGTAACAAGAAGCAATAGTTTATTTTGCCAAGAAGTTGGTACATCTAAATAGTCTGTAACTTTTTTTTTTCAGGACATTTACTGGTCTGAAATCCGGTATCTCTGAACCATTGCAATACTCCCTGCAGTGCCTGCTCACTACATTAAATGTCTAAGCACTGGGGAAAGAAACACGAAGAAGACAAGGTTCCACTCTCATAGTTCATCGCCTAATGAAAGAGAAAATATCTAACTATATCAATTTATCATGGCACACACAGTGACAGTATGGGCTGAGGTTAAAGTGACGCTGGCAAGAGCAAAGGACAGGGGCTGGCCTGGTGGAGCAGCAGTTAAGTTCGCACATTCCACTTCAGTGGCCTGGGGTTTGCCGGTTCAGATCCCAGGTGCTGACATGGCACCGCTTGGCAAGCCATGCTATGGTAGGCGTCCCACATATAAAGTGGAGGAAGATGGGCATGGATGTTAGCTCAGGGCCAGTCTTCATCAGCAAAAAGAGGAGGACTGGCAGCAGATGTTAGCTCAGGGCTAATCTTCCTCAAAAAAAAAGAGCAAAGGACAGAGGAAGACCACCCACCAGCAGAGGAGTCCTCCAAGCCCACAGGCGTGGGTGGGTAGTTAGCAGAAAAACAGCTTCATCAGCAATAACGTGTGTGTATAGAAGGTGGAGTGGCAAAGGGACACCACTGCTTGTGGCAAGGAGGGTGTTGGCCAGGTCAGAGCAGGTAACTAAAGCAGTTCAATGCTACTGTTGGCTATATGAAGAAACTACTATTTGGTGTAACTAATAGCACAGGCAAGGAGTCTGCAACGCTTCATTGGAGCAAAGTCCTTTATTTCAAAATATGGGGCATTCGATACTATGTTACTAAGCAAGCCTTGTGGGTGGGCTTGGTAAATTCATCATTTATGCATGCATTTATTTCATGCAACACACAAGAGACCTATGAGATGGGTATTAGCCTTAAGATGAGGATATTGGGAATCAGGCCCTCCAGAAAGTTGCCTGAGTCACACAGCAAGCAACTGGCAGAATTAGGATTCCGGCTCAGGTCAGCGAAATGCCACAGAACCTTTACTACATTATGCTGCAGGTAAAGTTAATAGTTCTGACAATGATCTTGCAATCTATCCTGAATACCTTTTCTGTGAGAGGCTCAATAGCTGGGTAAAACTCACAAGGGTTTTACGGCCTACTAACAATTAGATACACAAGGGAGTAGTCTTATAAATAAGTGTACCCCACCAGATGTATCCGCCTTAAAACAGAAAATGTCAGCAGGAAATCTCCCGCCTTATCCATTCTTATTTTCTTAGAAAAATAAGTTCAAGTGAAAAATCAACTGCCAGATCCGAAAGAAGTTAATTGTAAAGATGTTTACATGAAGGAACGTTTCTGAGTTAGATGAAAAGAAAGTGAAAAATGACAAACAGCCATCCTCGCATGAACAAGGAAACTTATCAACAGATGATGACCCTTCGTCTACAGAACGGAAACACTCCTCTGCAACTGGTTTAATCAACTCTAGAGCACATTATTTTGAATTTGGTCTTTCAGAGCGGTAACGAAATTTTACCGGAAAAAATTTAAGACACTATCGGGAGCAGGCTTTGGAGGAAGGGGAAGGGCCTCCATCCCCTTACCAAAAAATCCTACAAAGGTTTTCCCAAGTGTAGGGCAGCTGTCCCAAATTAAGGAAACACCTGCAGGTAACAGTCTCTGTAATCAGCCGCACTATGAGTTGCTAAGGGCCATCCACGCTGGCAGTAGCCGGCAGTCCTGCAGGACGCAGGGGCCAGGCGGGCAGAGCGCACACACTGCGACTCGGATCCCTTCTCCCAGGCGCAGCGTGGGAGACTTTGGGGGTCTTCCCTTAACAGGAAAGCCCTCATTTTATAAAGGTCCCCAGCCCTCCTGACCGACGAGGACTGCACAAGCGAACAAAGGCGCAGCTTGTCCGCCGTCTGCCAGCCGAGGCGAAGGGTGGGCGGGCCGTGACCCACCTGACCTCCACCTGCCGGACCAGAGGCCGCGCCGACACGGCGAGGGCGCGGTCGCACTTCCTCCGCCGCGGGAGTCGGCGGAACTGGGAGGGGCCCCACCAGCCTCCCGGGCTGCCCCTCGGGGGGTCCCGGGCCGGAGCCGACGCCCACACGCGGCCTCGCTGGGGCCGCCCCCGCACTGCAGCAGTGCGCGCCGCGGGCCCGCCGCGTTCCAAGGGGCCACCTGCACCCCGACACCGCCCGAGCCCTCGCACCCGGGGGAGAGCGCCCATGCTGCCTCGCCGCTCGCGGGAGGCGACGCCCCGGCTTCGCCCGGCGGCCGAGGGTGCGGGCCGGACTTACCGGCGGCGGCGGCAGCGGCCCTTCTCGGCAGGCGCGCCCGCGTGCGGTGCGGAGAAGCCAGCCGCGCTGCGGCAGGTACAGCCAGCGGCTGCGGAGGCACGGCCGGGAGGGGACCGCGGAGGAAGCGCCGCGCCCGAGGCCGAGCGGCCACGGCTCCAGGGGGCAGGGCGGGGCCGGGAGGCGGACCCTCGGCGCGCGGGGCGGGGCCCAGGGAGGGGCCTTGGTGAGGGGCGTGGCCGAGAGTGGGTCTTCGGGAGGCGGGGCGGGACTGGGAGGCGGGCCCTCGGAGCGAGGAGCGGGGCCGAGGGAGTGACATCTGTACGTGGGGCGGGGCCGAATGCGGGCCCTTGGCGCGCGGGGGCGGGGACAAGGGCGGGTCCTCGGCGCGCGGGGGTGGGGCAAGCTGGGCCCTCGGCACGTAAGGCGGTGCCGAGGGCGAGACCTATGGGGACAGGGCGGGAAAGCGGGACCTGGGCGGGTAAGGGCGGGGGCAAGGATAGAAGTCGTCCGCGGGCCGGGTGAGGCTGGGAGCGAGCCCTCGGCGCGAGGGGCGGGGCCAAGGGAGAACCCTCGGTACGTGCGGCGGGGCCGAGGGAGGGTCCTCAGAGGGCGGGGCGGGGAGGGGCTGGGAGGTGGCCCTCAGCGCGAGGGGCGGGGCCAAGGCGAGCCCTCGTACGTGGGGCGGGTCTGAGGGCGGGTCCTTGGCGGGGCGGGGCTGGGAGGTCAATGGAGGACATCGGTGTGGGGCGGAGCTAAGGGAGGATCCATGGGAGGCGGGGCGGGGCTGCGAGGCGGGCCGTTGACTTGAGGGGCGGGAGGCGGGTCCTGGGCGTCGGCTCCAGAGCCCGGGACTCGCACCCCCCAGTCTTCCACAGCTTCCCCGCCGTGGGCGTCGCTCTCAACAGCAAAAACTAGCTGCCGCCCTCGCTGCGGGGCTGCTCCTGGGAAGGCCTCCCACAGGTAGGCGCAGTTGCTCCGCCGCTCACCTGGGGTTCCCCCGACACGCCCAAACGGAAGGGGACATCAGTGAGTGAATCAGCCCAAGGAGGGGCCTTGGAGTTACAGACAGGGAGAACAGTGGGACCCGTGGCACCTGGCTCACCCCATCCTTTCCATCGGGGCCACATCCAAACCCTTGGGGTGGAGGCAGAATGAACCCTTCCGTACATGCTTGGGCGGCTGGTTAAGGTGTCCTCGCACCCATGGGCCGCACCTTTCCGACCCTTGGAGTCAGAGGAGGTGAGGGAGTTAATTCTGGAGTGACTTTCGTTATGTGGGTTTTGGCTCACAAAGGAGACCTCAAGTCAACTGTAAAGAGCGTTAATATTTCCAGATAAACCCCTTCTTGTCATCCTTACGAGCCTTCGGACCTGGACAGTTCAGACCCACTCTACCTGGCCTGACAGCTGCAGGGCGAGACGCACCTTGAAGGTTGGGTGTCGGGCGGAGTTCGCCTGAGCATCCTGATTGCACCAGCTGGGGCTCGTAGCCAACCAAAGCAGAACCACCTGTTGACTGAGGTTGTAATTTCTGTAGAGGCTTCTACCCGTTTAACCCCTGACAGTCTCAGAAATTTTCAGATCCATTCTGGGGCTCCTGAAGGCTAGGCAGCCATGAAAGAGTTTGGGGGGGGGGGGTGGGAGTAGAAGGTCCATGAATACTTTGAAATGTACAGAACATTTTGTGTATATGTATGTTTCTGGAGAAAGGGTATAGAGTTTGTATCAGATTCCCAAGGGGACCTGTCACCTCCCTCAAGTCACCAAGAGTATTTTAGTAGTTTGGGATGCTGGACCTCTGGCTTAGCCAGGCTTCTGATTCTGATTCCATCTCTTTGGCATATACCAAATGCCCCAGATGTAAGTCCTCTAATAGTCACTTTTAGGAATAGTGTTAAAGTAGAAGCAGAGGAAAACTAAAGGATTGAGCATTTAGGAAGAAAAAAATTTCATGAAAATTGATTTCCTAGTGAAGATTGATAAACTCTGTTTTTACAAAAATAGAGTTGACAAACAGGTGAGATTTTTATTTTTAGGTTCTTCAAACCCTAGCCACACTCCACATTGCATAGAACTAATAGAGATGAAAGAACTGGTTATATTCATCATTGAAAAAGAGGGAGAATCAGTCTATTTGTGTCAAAACCACCATGTACAACTTTGTCCCGATACATTTATATAAAATAATATATGTGCCTTGTATTTATGTCACCTATCGCTAAAGAACTCCAGGTGTGTGGGAGGTGAATTTAAATTAACTTTAAGAAATTCAAATACTGTAAACCTTAAAAGACCAACTCCATTTATAATCAGCGTTGACAGTAAATGTACCGCATTAAGATTTGGAAGTTCATTCCTATGAGAAATCTGTTTTCTTGGGTTATCTTGTCACACTTAAAAGTCTACTTAGTTATGTTCATCTATTTAAGACATGTAAATAGAGCAGATTCCTTGCATAATAATACTCAAATGAATCAGGACATTTCAGATTTAATTTAAATCAGAACATTAATCCTCACCCCTTCTGATAATAAAGCAGGTATTATAAATCAGAGGTACCTACAGTCTCTTGCTCAGACTGGCCCACCTATTAGAGAGATTGACCAGGTAAACTCATCCTGAGTTTCCGTATCCAGATATTGGTGACCTCTGAGCATGTCTCTTCTGTAACGTAGATTCTGCTCCACCCATGTAGATAGAAGTCCTGTGTAGTTCTATATTTGATTCTGTGCCTAGTTGTGCTTGACTTGGAGTAACAAGTAGCCCTTTGTCAGGATCGTCATTATCACCTGTTTCATCTCCACACCCACATCACTGTCCAGGTTCTTGGTCTGTCAGAATCTTTGTTGCAGTTCAGTAGGTGAGGCAGGAGTCCAAGAGCCATGTCTAAAGCTGATACTGTATGCGGGTTTACCACTCGTGCCTCAACCTGGAAAATTCTATCACAGGGAAGCTGGATGTGGATGGCACCACTGGATCCATCTGGTGCCTAAAAAACATATGTGGGATAATCCATTTAAAATATGCTGAGTTTAAGCCATGTTTCATTTATCTACCTTATGGAAAAGTTCACACAGAGCCTAATTTTGGGGATCTAATAACTATATGGCTTGCACATCATATAGATTCAATGTACCATACCCCTTAATTTTTACATCAAGGGAGTTGCCTATGGTCTCTAGACTTGTAATAGTGAAGCTGGACATGCTGAGTGCTAGGTGCCAAGAAAAGCCAAGGAACTTTGTGGTCAGACAGTCCTGGATACCATCCTGGCTCTTGGCTTATAGCTGTGTGATCTTGGGCAAATTAATCTCTCCAAACTATTATTTCCTCATTTAAAAAAATGACATGAATGCTTCCTTCAAAGGACTGTTGTGAGAATTATGCAAAACAATGTTGGGAAAGCATTAAGCGTGACATCTGGCCTAGTATACCATGGGTTTGCAGTTTGTGATTTTTTTCTTTCTGATTCCAAGCCTAATTACTTTTTTTCACTACAGCATACTTTGAAATATTTTCATGCACTTCTATTAGTTAGACTCCTTTTGGTTGCAAGCAGCAACAACCCAATTCAAGCTAGCTTAAGGAAAAGGGAAATTTATTTCATTTTAAGGATACAAGGGTATTTTGGAACATCTCTCAGAACCCAGGATCTCAGGAACAGTGTGAGGCCAGGGAAGGGATGCTACCACAGGGAGGGGGCTGTCTCTCTTCGGGCCACTCTGTAACTTCTTTTCTTGAGAGTCGGTGGCCTCCTCCTCTGGGTATGCCTGGCTCTCTCTGCTCCTTGGACCACATTGGGTAGGGTGGGGCCACTCACAGTAAAGGCTCTGAGCTTTCTCTGATCCAGTCCAGCTGGTTCTGCCCTTTAGAGGAAGGGCCTGCAGCTGGAGCAGTCAACAGAGGCTAGCAAGGCAAAGTCACTTTGTGGCTGCTGCAGCTGCAAACACAAGAAGCAAGCGAGAGGGGGCCAGGAGATAATTCTTAGGAAGAGGGTTCTGGGCAGAGCATCTAATAAGGGCTCCTGATGACCTTTCCATAAAAATGAGAAATGCTGGTCTGATCAGCAGTTCACAATTAAGGGTCTTCCAAGGGCCACAGGCTGATTCAAAAATCTCAAGGTGGGATTTGGCTAGAGACAAAAAAGGAAGAAGAAATAAAAGGGATTGGCCTGTTTACTCATGCATTTCCTGTCTGACTCCATCACACAGAGCCCGAAAGAGCTCCATGGTCCCTATGCAATTGCCCATCATTGGCAGGACTCTGGAGGCTGGCTGCAGAGGGAGCCGGTGTGAAAGGTATTCAGGAAACTTCTCAAAAGCCAAAGTGTTTTTAGAGCCAGACAGGAAGTCATTAAAATGTTTTAAGAGTTTTTGTCTGAGATGAATATGAGAGCATGCTGGATTTAATCAGGCAATACGGCGATGACCAAAGGAAGTGAAATGCAATCTGGGTGGATTTCAGACTTCCTTCTACCCAAAATGGATGAAAAATTGAGGTGACGGTTGAGAGAGCTAAACTGACATGCTGCCATTGTAAGTTGTAGAGTCAAGAAGAATAACCTTGCACCCTGCGATAGATGAGAAATAACAGGGTCACCTGTGTAGTCCTGGTCCCCCAAATAAATGAAACCTTGAGGATTTCCATACTTTACTGATTTCAGAGTGGAAAACAGCATTATCCCTTATTTCTGCAATGCTGCTGTCAGGAGATATGATGGGAACTTCATGGTCATAATGAAGTGACAACATTGCTGTTTTCCTCTGTGCACAGCCCATCATAAACTTGGTAAATTTGTGCTTTCTTTTCTTTGTATTTTGTTTGTTGTGTGCCTGTTGTATTTTTGTTGTGGTCTGGTAGCCATTCCTTCCTCAATCTTGACTCCCTTGCAAACTTTCTTTGCAAGTATATTTCTTCTCTTTTATAAGATCCTTTGGTCTCCAAGTCTGCTTTCTACAGGGTGTAATAGGAACCCAGGAGACTGGTTGCAAAACCAATCCGATTTGAAAGCAGTGAACGTGGAGTCACCTGTTGTCAGAGAGACTATATATAAAAGGGGCTCAGGGAGGCATCTGCAGAATCACCCTGGGCTGTAGCTGAGAGGGAAGCGAGAACAGGTTAAGGAGAACATATCTGCATATGTCTGAGCAAAGAGATGGTCTGGACAAAGTTGTCTATTGTGGAAATTAAAGAAATCTTAACTAAGTTGGAGTTGGGAAGGCCTGTAGGGGAACCCTAAGGCTCTATCACACATCATCAGTTACACCAAATGGGAAGAGACGATTCCTGTATCTTGGACAGCAAGTACAACTACTTACTTTACTACTGAATGAAGATTTCTCTGAACTGTTACTTTCTCCCAATGGATTTTCCTTTAGAACAACCCCTCCCTACTCCCCTCTTTTCTTTTCCAGATTTGCCTGTGGTCCACCATAGCACACCCCAAACTGCAATTCTTTTGGCTATTCTCCAATAAGCTCATTTTGAGATAAAATAACAGGAAAATTTGCTTTTTAAGTTGACACAATGCCTGAACAAGATAAAAGAAGTGGCAGGGCAACCTTGTAAACATTCTGGGAAGAGCACAGAATATAAAACCCAGATGAAAAACCCATTAGGGAAGAAATCATATCCCAATGAAGAAAGGACATTCCTCCCGAGTCCTTCAAGCTATACTACTTCATAAATATAAGAATCAACTAAAACGTACTCAGATATAATAAAACAAAATGAGATACAAAGCAGGATGGCAGAGCCAAGGAAACAGGATAAATCATCATCCTTACAGACTCAACAAGCTAGAAACAGCAAGGGACAGCTGGAAAATGGCTGACACCCCCTCCACAGCCCTGAGTCCTCTCACTAGACCAGCGGTTCTCAAAGTGCCATCGCAGCACCTGGGAACTTCTTAGAAATGCACATTCTTGGGCCTCAACTCTGGGCACTGGTTTAAAAGGCCCTCCCGGTGATTTTGATGTCTTCTAACATTTGAGAACCAGTGGGCTGCGTTCCTCTTTCTCTTAGGCTAAAGAGTTTGGGCATAGCAAAATCGCTTGGCTGGATTCCAGAACAAGACACTTTCTCACAGGGAGATCCTAACTGACTCTCTGCAAGGACAGAAATAGAGTCGGACTACAACGTCAGAGTTCATTCATTCATTCCCCAAACATTTATTAAACCTTAAGCTCCAAAGCAGACATTCACCAGTTTTGGATGACTTTGTCATGGACTAGCTGGCCATGAGGCTCCGTAGCATCTGGAGGCAGGAGGGCCAGGTAGACAGGGGTCTCGGCCCCCTCTTCCACGGTCCTGGAACCATGAGCCCCTGCCATGTCCGTCTTCACCAACCCAGGGCAGCACGCGTTAAGCAGAATCATGTCAGCCTTTCTTTTCTCATCCAGACGCTGGGCCAGGATTCTCGATAAGGCCGTGACCCCCAACTTGGACACCCCGTAAGCGGAGTTGGGCCAGCCTTCCCTCTCATGCACTTCATTTTTTGTATCCTCCACAAACTTTTTCATGAGATCCACCAGGTCCTCCTCTGTGAGAGTCTCGCATCGGAACTTCTCCTGCAGATCTTCGCTGCAGTTTTCAAGAGCTTTTGAACCCTGTAAACTACTGATATTCACCACTCTGCCTGAAACAGAATAATAAAAAATCCAGAAGCATGTCACAAATAAACAATTATTGGTTGACTATATACCAAACACATGACTGAGTCACGGTGCAGGTTGAATTGGTGATAAGAAAAAAAAAAAAAAAAGGCATAATAAATGACTCTAGGGGGCCGGCCCTGTGGCTGAGTAGTTAAGTTCACGTGCTCTGCTTTGGCGGCCTGGGGTTTCGCTGGTTCCGATCCTGGGCGTGGACATGACACCGCTCATCAGGCCATGCTGAGGCGGTGTCCCACATGCCACAACCAGAAGGACCCACAACTACAATATACAACTATGTACTGGGAGGACTTGGGGAGAAAAAGCAGGAAAAAAAAAACAATGACTCTAGAAGGCACCAGTGGGTTTTGACATTTTTTGGTGGTCTCCTGTTCTCTGAAAGGGAAGAATACACTTCCATCAGTAACGGGGGTTAAAGAGCAGTGATTCTGCATTAGTTGAGCAGGAGGTGGGTCTGTAGAAGGATCCCAGGGAGTTTTACAGGACAATCTCCACACACCCACCCCAGGTGCCTGTGAACCTGCTCTTCTAGGCACAGCTCCCTCACCCTGAGATTAAAGCTCTCTCTTGCTTTGCACAATTTCCTAGGGCCGGAGGCAGCCAACTCTTTATGCCCCAGTGCCAAAATCAGGGTCAAGCAATGCCTTGGGGTTGCCCTTGTCTATCCTAAACGATGGATACTTTCACACTTGGAGTGGGTTGATTCTCCATCCAAGTTTTCATTTTCATTACATTTTTAGCCCATAGTTAATAACGATATATTAATGTTTATTAAATATAATTCATATGAGTTAATATTCCTATTAATAATAACTCACGGCTACTAAAGAGACAATTCTGTCCATAAAAACAAATATGCATGCCAAAAACTAGAAAACAATTTGAAGCATTGGAAATTTGGTGGCAGTCCAAAAGCGAGGAAACGTGTGAATTTCATCCACTGTCAAAAAACACCAATTTTGGGGGGCTAGCCCTGTGGCGTAAGGGTTAAGTTTGGCATGCTCCACTTTGGCGGCCTGGGTTTGCAGGTTTGGATCCCTGGCATGGTCCTTTACCACTCATCAGCCATGCTATGGTGGTGACCCACATACAAAATGGAGGAAGATTGGTGCAGATGTTAGCTTAGGGCTAATCTTCCTCAAGGAAAAAAAGAGGAAGATTGGCAATAGAAATTAGCTCAGGGAGAATCTTCCTCAGCAAGACAAAACAAAACAAAAGAAAACACCAATTTTGGGGGACACTTCCTCCATACTATTTGGAATCCACATCCTCTGCATCCAATAGGATAACTAGATTTTATTTCATTTTCTGAGAGGTATTCACCACTGGTACACATTTGGGGGTGGGGAGTGGGGTTTCACATTCTACTGGATATCCTTGTGGGTCCAACCTGGGATGAGAGACACTGTCCTTCAACACGAGCCCTCCCTTATCCCCTATGTACCTAAGACTCTCTGTCTCTTTCCTTCCTTCTCTCTCTCTCTAGTAATACATAGTTCTTTCTCAACTTTTAACTTTGAAAAATTTGAAACCTACAGAGAAGTTGCAAGAATAGTTCAACACCCCCACACCCCTTACCTGAGCCCACCAATTGTTAACATTTTGCCACATTTGCTTTTTTTTCTCTCTAAGTTGTAGACAGACTTCATAAACTTTCCTTCTAAACACTTTAGTTGACGGTGAACTTTTGAAGAATCTAGGCCATTAATTTGTAGCATTTCCTTCAACTTGGATTGGCCTAATTTTCTCATGATTACAGTCACTTCAATATTTTGGCCAGGAATGGAGACACCCTCACTCTGTCCTTGAATGTGAGCCCCGGTGGTGATGTGCTCTTCATTACTTTCTAAACAGCTCTGTTCTCAGTCCCTTGGCAGCTACAAGGAATTAAATTTAAAAGGGAAAGGAAGAAAGAAGAGAAAAACAAATGACAGGAGCTACTCTGTGCCTTTGGTAGAAATAAAAAACCTAAGAGGAAGATGTGTCCCCTTTGGTCTGAGGGCACACCTCTGTGAGAGAGGCCAAGGGGACACAATCTTAACAGCCAGATGGGTCCAACCAGCCCTGAGAAGTGCTGCACCCACACCACCCCCCACCTCTGCTGAGGTCCAGGTGGCCTCATGCATCCAGACACAGCCGCCCCCATTCTAGCAAGGCTGGGTAAGTAGCTCCCTCCAGTGGCTTAACAGTTGATTAACCTATTTACTCAGAATCTTGCACGAATAAGCGAGACGGGTACCTTTATTTAAAGTGATGTTATAGAGCTCAATAAAGATGGCTTTCCGATCAGTTTTCTATGGGGAGAAAGCGATTCCCTACAAATCAAGAGGTAACGATGCTCAGCGCTTTGCCTTCCAGGTAAATGTGAGGTTTATGGAAAAGTCACAAATATTCTCCATGTGTTGTAAATCAGAGAGTCCCACTTTGGGAAATGCTGTTACAGAAAGTGGATTAAAGGCAGTGATTCACCTGCTCTGGGTTGATCCCTGAGCCCCACCCTCCCCAAAGCGCCTTTTCTCTCTCACAATGGCTTGGTCTGCAAGCATTTGGTGCTATAATCCTTACTTCCCCAGAACTGATGACGGATCCTGATTTGACTGGAGGGTGAAGTCAGGAAACACGGATATTGTTTCCAGCTCTATTTCTGCCTGGCTGTGTTCACTTTTCTGGGCCTCAGTTTCCCCCTCTGTAAACTGAAGGTGTAGGAATGTAAGGTTTCTTCAGTCGCTTGCAGCTTTCGAATTCTATGATTCTAAAATCCATAGGGAGATGACTCCTGACACTTGATAAAAGACATCCCTACAACGCAATACTATGCAGCTGTAAAAAAGAATAATGAATCTCTTTGTCCTGATCCAGAAAGAGTCCCAGATATAGTAAGTGAAGAAAGCAAGGAGGCAAACATTATACTTAATGTCCTCTTTGTGTAAAAAAGGGAGCAAAAGAAAATGCATTTAGATTTGCATGTAACAACTTCACCCCCTTGGCCCTGGGCACTCACCAACTCCATGCACCTGGACTCAAGGCGTCCTTCAACCAGTGCCTGCAACTCCGCCTGCGGGCTTGCTTTCTTTCTTTTTTTTTTTTTAAAAGATTGGCACCTGAGCTAACAACTGTTGCCAATCTTCTTTTTTCTTTTTCCTGCTTCTTTTCTCCCCAAATCCCCCCAGTACATAGTTGTATATTTTAGTTGTGAATCCTTCTAGTTGTGGCAAGTAGCACTATGCCACTGGGCTGGCCCCAATATCTTTTAAAGCTAAAGCTGAAATGTCCAAGTGAGGAGACGGATACTCTAAGGAAATAATGCAATTATCTATTTTTTCCCCCTACAGAGAAATAGCACCCCGGAGTGATTCCTGCGGGGCAGCCCCCTGGCTCACTCCTTGCTGACAAGCTGACAATCCACATGGCTGGACTTACCGTGAGGTTTCATTATGGGTAGTAATTCGGTGCAGACATTTCTTGTCCCAAAAAAGTTTGTTTTCAGTGTCACCTCAGCTTGAATATCAAAGGGCGTTAGATCATCAACTTTTAAAAAGAGAACGAAACACAGACAAAGTCATACATTTCTCCCTGAAATTCATATGACAGAGTGGATCTTAAATGCTTTTAGAGGAAAAACAAGCTAACTTTACAAGAATTTTGCAATCACTAGGTCTCTGGTTCTCAAACTTCAAGCACAGTATCTGAATCACCTGCAGGGCTTGCTAAAACACAGCTTTCTGGGCCCTACCCCCAGAATTTGGGACTGAGAAGGTCTGGGTGGGCCTCCAGAATTTGCCTTTCTAACGAGTTCCCAGGTGACGCTGCAGCTAGGGGTCCGTGAGCCACACGGAGAACGGCTGCCTTTGACCGCTGCTGCTCAAGCCGTATGGCCGTAGGAGGCACCTGGGGATTCTGTTAAAATGCAGATTCTGATTCAGCTGGTGTGGGGCGAGGCGTGAGATTCTGCGATTCCAGCACATGCCCGGGGTTGCGGGTGCTGCTGGTCCACCGCACACACTTTGAGGGGCAAGGGCTTCTAGCGCACCTCAGTGTTCCCCGACGTGTTGTCCAGGAGGCGGGGTATTTATTCACAAATCCCTCAACCAGTGGCTGAGGGCTGTTCCAGGCGGGTGTGTCCGCCACATCTCGCCAGCGCTCCCAGAAAGCCTGCGTTGCAGGGTTGCAGGTGTGGGTGCACAGCGATGGTCAGTGCCTACCGCTAAAGGGATGAAGTCTTAACGCTCCACAGTCGTTCATTCTACTCCGTTCTCTCTCTTAGGTTTCTTTTTCCCGCTAGGTTGTAAGTGAAGGTAAAGTTTCTTTCTTTTTTTTTTTTTGGAGGAAGATTAGCCCTGAGCTAACTGCTGCCAATCCTCCTCCTCTTTTTGCTGAGGAAGACTGGCCCTGAGCTAATATCCGTGTCCATCTTCCTCTACGTTATATGTGGGACGCCTACCACAGCATGGCTTGCCAAGCGGTGCCAGGTCCTCACCCGGGATCCGAACCAGCCAACCGGGCCGCCAAAGCGGACGTGCGCACTTTACCGCTGCGCCACCAGGCTGGCCCCTAATTTCTTTTTATCCATGGCACATAGCACTCAGTCAAGTGATAGAGTAAGTAATCTCCTTGACTTTCTTTTCCCTTCAAAGGAAGATGCTACTTAAAACCACGCTTTTATGTTTGATAACAAACATAAGTTCCCTAGGGGAGGGAACCAGGCTCGCTTCCTCTTTGCCAGAGCCTATCAAAGCTCTCCATTAAACAAAGTCTCGAGTCCACTAATGTGCAAGTGCGCGCTAATCGGGTCTCGGCGATTCATTTCCTGTCCCGAGCAGATAGATGCCTCCTGGCATCTATGAATGCGCCCTTTCAAGGAAAGCGAAAGCCCAAAGTGAGCTTGGAGACCCTTCGCAGAGAAAATGTTTCTTGCATTAGACAGAAAGCTGATGAGGTTAGCAGGGCGTGGTCCCCTCCCAGGAGGCCGGTTTTCCTGCAAACCACAGCAGCTGACAGTTCCGGGAGGGCCCCCGAGCTGCGCACAGGCCCGCACAGGCAAGCGGGCGGGGCGCGCTGTGACCGCCGCCCGCGCCCGCCTTGCTCTAAGCGAACCACTCGGGCGACTCCGCGGAGAGCGACAACCCGCCGCGGGAGGCGAAAGCTGAGCGCGTACCGAGGGGCAGGCGCTGCCCTCCCCATCACTCAAGTGGATGGGTGGGGGCACCTGCGGCTCCCTGCCCCGCACCCCCGGAGCACTCCAGGGACCTCCCAGCCCCACACCTACGCTTGAAGGCGATGCCCGCGTTGTTGACAAGCACGTTGAGCCCCCCGTACTCCTTTTTCAGGAAGTCGCGCAGGGCGCGGATGCTCTGCAGGTCGTCGATGTCCAGCTGGTGGAAGCGCGGGCTCAGGCCCTCCGCCTGCAGCTGCTGCACGGCGGCCCGGCCACGCGCCGTGTCCCTCGCCGTGAGCACCACGTCCCCCGAGAACTGCCGGCACAGGTCGCGCGCGATGGCGAAGCCGATGCCCTTGTTGGCCCCAGTCACCAGTGCCACGCGGCTGCAAGACGACATGGCCGGGTTGGGGGCGCACGGGGCACTTGAGCGGACAGCGGACCGTGCTGTAGCCACGTGGGGCGCGCGCTGCGGGTGCCCGGGCACAGTCAAAGAAGCTACACAGAACTGAGTTCTGGGATCCAGCGCTGTGACTTCTAGAGAACTAGGC
Organism: Equus przewalskii; assembly: GCF_037783145.1. Classification (NCBI taxonomy): domain Eukaryota; kingdom Metazoa; phylum Chordata; class Mammalia; order Perissodactyla; family Equidae; genus Equus; species Equus przewalskii. The sequence goes on along the minus strand of NC_091857.1, from coordinate 32,500,148 downwards.
TCCGGCCTCTGTCCCTCCCTCCAAGGAGGAGCCGTCTGTTCCCGAAGATTTCGTAACGCCCCACTCCCGGGGCCGCCCCCTCCCCGCGCTGCGTGCGCCCTCTTTTGATCCCACCTCTGAGCTAAGCGGTGGTCTGCGGGTTGGAAACGTTGTCTTCCCCCAAAGCAAAACCGGACGGTGATGGGTCGACGGGGTCTACAGATTCACAGCAGTTGGACTGAAGACACTTTTAGGAGAACCCCAAAAGAAGAAAAACAAGTGCTGAGTAATTTTCTTGGGCATGCGACCGACATACACTGCAAAATAAAAATGTTCGCCTTTCTCTAAGAAGCAATGAAATTATTTAGACACTGTAACTGCTTATGAGGACATAGATACCTTTTCTTGCTTGACAGAAACTCAAGAGAACTAGAGAAAGAAGGTCCTATGAGTGGATTTACAGGTGTGGGCAGGATACGTCGCTCTATATGATGCCCAGTGCGCCCCCAAGTGGGAGGGAATGTTTATGAAGCTCTTACTGTGTGCCAAGCCTCTTTTTGGAGTGTTTTTATTTAATCCTTCCATAACTCTTATGGGCGCTGACGTGTCTGCATTTTAGCTCTGAGGATATATATATATATATTTTTTTTTTCTCCCAGTGAAATCTGTGTTACCTACGTGTGTCTAGGTGTGACAGGCAATTAGAACCCCCCTCTCCACCTTTCTTTAGAGTAATCTGTGTTTTTGATCCAAGTGTGTTTGATTAGGGACTTTTACATTTATGAAGACATGCGATCTCATTCTGACTCAGCTTTTCCCAAGCAGAGCTTGCAAAGCTTCCTGTGCCTCTGTCACCTTGACTCCACCTTCTCCATCAACTCAACAGGTGAGGTCAGAAAGGTGATCACCTGCTGTGTGTGGTCCCTTACTGTGGCTCAGCCAATATTTCTTTCTCCCCCCTCCCCAAAGGTTATTTGTATCTCTATTTTAAAGATATAGGGCTATTCAAGTTTTCTATTTCTTCTTGAGTGAACTTCATTCATATTTTTCAAAATTGTATAGTTCATCTAAGTTATTGACTCTATTGACATGAAGTTGATCATAACATGCCCTTATCAATCCTTTTAACATTGGTAGTGATTGCCACCTCTCTCATTCCTAATATTGGTAATTTGTGTCTTTCATTTTTTTCCCCCGATCAGTCTGGCTAGAGGCTTACGAATTTTATTGATTTTTCTCAAGGATGCAGCTTTTGGTTTCACTGATTTTTTTTCTGATTATATTTCTGTTCTAATCTTTCTTTCCTTTCTTCTTCTCATTTTGGGTTTTATTTGCTCTTTTTCTAGTTTCTTACCATGGAAGCTGAGGTCATTGATTTGAGGTCTTTCTTCTTTTCTAGTGTAGACAGTAAGGGCTATTAATTTCCCTTTAAGTACTATGATGGTGACGTTCCATAAACATTGATAGGTTGTATTTTCAATTTCAGTTTAAAATACTTTGTAATTTACCTTTTGATATCTTCTTTGAGAAGTATATATTTTTAGTTTCCAACTATTTGTGGATTTTCCCAGATATCTTGCTATTGATTTCTAACTTAATTCCATTGTAGTCAGAGAGCATATGTTGTATGACTTGAATTTTTTAAAAAGAATTTTAAAAGCTGGGAGAGATATTAAAGCATGTTTTATGCAAAGGCAATAATCTCAAAGAGGTAAAAATTGGTGAAGGCGAGAAAGGGACTGATTCAAGAACCAAATGTGTGCGAAGGTGAGTTCTGATGAGATCTAGGGCTCAGGTGGGGGCTTGGCCTTGGAATCAGGCCCCTCTTGTAATGGGAGGGAAGGCAAAGTGTGTGCATCTAGTTGCTGGCATGTTGGCTGGCTCTTCTCGAGGGCATTATTTTCTCTTTGAAGGTTGAGCAATTTGAGGGCATTAGCAAGAGGGATCAATTAGGGAGGTCTGAGGAAAGAATAGCCATCTTGCAGAGTGGGAAAGTGAATTTATTAGGGAATTGGGTGGCGCTGACTAACAGAGCGGGGGGGCCCATTTGGGATCTGTGGCCATAAATGTCAAGAAAGTATGATCAGCCTCCTGCAATGTCCGCCCAGCATCCTCCAGCTGCTAGTGCAATGTACTAGTGAAATATTACTTAGTGAAGTTTGAGGGTTGGTGTTTTGCCAGGCTCACACAGCAGAGTGAAGGGTGTTTGCAAGGAAGGGATTATAGTGTAGGGCTATGGCCTCTAAGGATGGAAGAAAGGATACAAGGAAGGTGGAGATTTTGAATGAGGGAAAAACAGTAGAGTTGTTGGAATGGAGGTCTCTGAAGGCAGGGCACCCACGAGGGAAAGCCAGGTCCTGGGGGTGAGTGTGGCATGTTTTGAGGTCAAGATCTGAGAGGCTGTGTGTATGAACCACATGAAGTGGGTAGGAAAATCTTGCTGGTGTGAAGGAGGTCAAAGGACTGGGAAGCCAAAATACTGGACGGATCCTGCACATGACTCCTGACCTCATCAGAGATGAGGATAGGAATGGAGAGCAGAAGATCCCAGAGCCGTGCGCTGGCCTCCAGGTGTGCATCCTCTGCTGTGACTGTCCTGAAATTCTTGATTTTTTGACAAGGGTCCTCACGCTGGGCCCTGAAAATTGTGTAGCAGGTCCTTCTCACATCAATCAATGAAGGGGTGTGAGGGGTGGTTTGGGGGACATCTCACTCATAGCAGTGGCTCCCCAAATTTTCACGTTAGAATCCCCTGGGGATCTAAAAAAAAAAAAAAGCACTGATGCCTGGCTCCCATCCCCAGACATTGCGATTTAATTGGTCTGGGGTGTGACCCAGGCATTGGGAGTTTTAAAAGCTCTCCTAGTGATTCCAAATGCAGCAAATAGGGAGCCACTGGGTTATAGTAACGAGGAGGGTGAATTGATTAAGAATGACACAATCTTCAAAAGAGCTGGGGTTTTTGAAAGAGAGGAGAAAGAGTTTGGAAATGACAGAGGTTTTGTGTAGACAGAATAATGCCCCTCCCTCCCTCACATTTCCACATCCTGATCCCCAGAACCTGTGAGTGATACTTTGCATGGCAGAAGGGACTTTGCAGATGTGATTAAATTGAGAATCTGAGATGAGTAGATTGCTCTGGATCATTGTGGTGTGCCCAAGGTAATCACCAGTTTCCTTATTACCGGGGAACAGGAAGATCAGAGTCACAGAAGGGGATGTAAGACAAAAGCAGAGGAGAGAGAGAGAGATTTGAAGATGCTACACTGCCGGCTTTGCAGATGGAGGAAGGGACCAGGAGCCAAGGAATGCAGGTGGCTTCCAGAAGCTAGAAAAGGCATGGAAATGGGCCCTCTCCTAGAGCCTACAGAAGGAACACAACTCTGTTGACACCTTGACTTTAGGACTTCTGACCTCCAGAACTGTAAGATTATACGTTTTTGTTAAGCCCCCACGTTGATGGTAATTTGTTACAGCAGCAATCAGAAACTAGCAGTTATCATGGAGGATTCCCACCTCACCTGCAGGATGGGGGGAAAACACCCTTCATTTCTGTCCAGTACAGCATATCACACAGCATTTGAATGCTGAACAAATCTTTTAGGAAAAGGACTGGTTTAGGGAAGAAAACTTTGATACATTCCAGAGGGTAGAGAAAGAACAAATTAAAGGGAAAAAGCCACTCGATACTCTCTGTCTCGTGAAAAACCTGACCTGGTTGGTAGATGTGTCTTTCCTGAAAGCAGAAGTGATGAGCAAGCTCCTGTCACTCACCCACATTCCCACCATCTAAACAGCCATGGGTACCTGTTCAGAAGAGATATGGGTTCTGGTGGTCTTTTACAGCTGTGATTCCTGTTGAACTGGCTTTGCACTCACTGTCCCTTCGTATTTCCTAAGTCATTAGGGTAACAAAGAGTTTACCAGCAACATGGTGTGTTCAGGGTTCTTTTCCTTCAAAGGACTGTCATCATCTAGGGCACTGGATGTGCACGGCGTGCATCCATCCACATCCCTCCAGGAAATACTTGAGCACCTGTTAGGTACCAGGCCTGGTTAGGAGTGAACAGTCGGGGGGAGAAGCTCCCTGCCCCCGTGGAGCTGCTCCCAGCTCTGCTGCTTACGGGCTGTGTGGTCTTGGGCAAGGTTTACAATTGCTCCGTGCCTCAGTTTGCTCATTTGTAAGGTGGGAAGAATTATAGTGCCCAGCTCTTATGATTGCTATAAGGATTAAATGAGTTAATATTGTAAAGGTGCTTAGAGCACATGGGAACCTGATGTAAATGTCTGCTGTTATTAAATTCTCCAGCAAGGGGAGATGGACAGACATCTAAAACCAGCACATTCATTTGCTTACAGCTATTTTTGAGGTCCTCCTGGAAAACAGGAGCAGTGCTAGGCAGGATCATGACTCTGGCCACATTTCTTTGCTAGAGGCAGATAATTTAGGCAGAGATGGGAGACAAGGAGAACCTGTCTCCAGCCTCACCTTAAAGGAAGCACTGTTGACTCCCGTCAGCTTCTCAGAACCTTTGGGTTGCTGAAGGCAGGCCCGGGCAGGAATGGGGCCCATTGTCTTTCTAGAAGCAAGATTCAGGTCAGGTTCCTGAGTCAAATGAAGAAGTCAACAGACAGCTTGGTAACAGCCCTCCTGCTCTTCTCCATCCTCCATTCTTCAACCCCTGTCCTGCCCAGGGGTGGACAAGGAAGTGGTTTAGGATCAGAACCGTGGTGCCACGTGAGTGCCATGGAAGGTGTTGGGGAGAAGGCAGATCCCGGACGTCTCGCCTCACTTTGCTGCAGGCCCACCTTCCGCTCCTATGGCGCTCTCCTGGATGCTGAGGATGGGGTCAGCCAAGGTCCCAGGAGGGCTTGGCCAGGCAGGCAGGAGGTGGGACAAGCAAGTGTGAGATGGCTATTCTTTCTTACTATACTTTTTTTTTTTTATTATGGTAAGGAACACATAACATAAAATACACCATCTTAACCATTTTTCAGTGTGCACTACAGCAGTGTTAACTATGTGGGTATTATTGTGTAATAGATGTCTAGGTTTTTTTGCAAGCCTGAAACTGTATACTCCTTGAACAACAACGCCTCATTCCCATACCCTTGCCCCTGGTAACCACATTGTACTTTGTTTCTATGAATTTGACCACTTTGGATACCTCATCTAAGTGGAATCATGCAGTAATTGTCTTTTTATGACTAGCTTATTTCACTCAGCATAATGTCCTCAATTGAGGTTCATCCATGTTGTAGTATATAGCAGAATTTGCTTCTTTTTTTAAATTAAAAATTTTTTTAATTGAGTTCATAATAGTTTACATCACTGTGAAATTTCAGTTGTACATTATTTCTTGTGAGTCACCACATAAGTGCTCCCCATCACCCCCTGTGCTCGTCCCCAACCTCCTTCCCTTAGTCACCCCTGAACTGTTTTCTTTGTCCGTGTGTTTGTTTATATTCCACATATGAGTGAAATCATATGGTGTTTGTCTTTCTCAGACTGGCTTATTTCTCTTAGCATAATTCCCTCCAGGTCCATCCATGTTGTTGCAAATGGGATGATTTTGTCTTTTTTTATGGCTGAGTAGTATTCCATTGTATATATATATATACCACATCCTCTTTATCCAATCATCAGTTGATAGGCACTTGGATTGTTTCCATGTCTTGGCTATTGTGAATAGTGCTGCAGGGAACATAGGGGTGCATATGCTACTTTGGATTGTTGATTTCAAGTTGTTTGAGTAGATCCCAGTAGTGGGATAGCTTGGTCATATGGTAGTTCTATTTTTAGTTTTTTGAGGAGTCTCCATGATAGTTTCCATAGTGGCTGCACCAGTTTGCATTCCCAACAGCAGTGTATGAGGGCTCCCTTTTCTCCACACCCTCTCCCACATTTGTTATTTTTAGTCTTGGTGATTTTAGCCATTTTAATAGGCGTAAGGTGGTATCTTACTGTAGTTTTGATTTGCATTTCTCTGATGATTAGTGATGCTGAACATCTTTTCTTGTGTTTATTGGCCATCTGTATATCTTCTTTGGAAAAATGTCTGTTCATATCCTCTGCCCATTTTTTGATCGGGCTGTTTGTTTTTTTGTTGTGCAGTTATGTGAGTTCCTTATATATTATGGAGATTAACTTCTTATTGGATATATGATTTGCAAATATTTTCTCCCAATTGGTGGGGTGTCTTTTTGTTTTGATCCTAGTTTCTTTTGCCTTGCAGAAGCTCTTTAGCCCGATGAAGTCTCACATTTATTTTTTCTTTTGTTTCCCTTGTCTAAGACATGGTATTTGAAAAGATCCTTTTAAGTTTGATGTCAAAGCATGTACTACCTATATTATCTTCCAGGACTTTTATGGTTTCAGGACTTATCTTCAAGTCTTTGATCCATTTTGAGTTGATTTTTGTGCATGGCGTGAGATAATGGTCTACTTTCATTCTTTTGCGTGTGGCTGTTCAGTTTTCCCAACACCATTTATTGAAGAGACAACCTTTTCTCCATTGTATATTCTTGGCACTTTTGTCAAAGAGTAGCTGTCTGTAGATGTGCAGTTTTATTTCTGGGCTTTCAGTTCTGTTCCATTGACCTGTGTGCCTGTTATTGTACCAGTACCATGCTGTTTTGATCACTATGACTTTGTAGTACGTTTTGAAGTCAGGGATTGTGGTGCCTCCAGCTTTGTTCTTTTTTCTCAGTATTGCTTTAGCATTTTGGGGTCTTTGGTTGCCCCATGTGAATTTTAGGATTGTTTGTTCTATTTCCGTGAAGAATGTCATTAGGATTCTGATTGGGATTGCGTTGAATCTGTAGATTGCTTTGGGTAGTATGGCCATTGTAACTGTGTTTATTCTTCCAATCCATGTGCATGGAATGTCTTTCCATGTCTTTATGTCATCCTCTATTTCTTTCAACAATGTCTTACAGTTTTCATTGTATAAGTCCTTCACCTCCTTAGTTAAATTTATTCCTAGGTACTTTATTTATTTTTGTTGCGATTGTAAATGGAAGTATATTCTTGAGTTCTCTTTCTGTAAGTTTGTTATTAGAGTACAGAAATGCAACTGATTTTTGTCAGTTGATTTTGTACCCTGCAACTTTACAGTAGTTGTTAATTATTTCTAATATTTCTCTATATAAGATCATGTTGTCTGCAAACAGCAAGAGTTTCACTTCTTAATTCCCTATTTGGATTCCTTTTATGCCTTCCTTTTGCCTAATTGCTCTGGCCAAAACCTCCAGTACTATGTTGAATATGGGTGGTGATAGTGGGCATCCTTGTCTTGTTCCTGTTCTCAGAGGGATGGTGTTCAGTTTTTCCCCATTGAGTATGATATTGGCTGTGGGTTTGTCATATATGGCCTTTATTATGTTGAGATAATTTCCTTCTATTCCCATTTTGTTAAGAGTTTCTTTTTTTATCACAAATGGCTGTTGGATCTTGCCAAATGTTTTCTCTGCATCTATTGAGATGGTCATGTGGTTTTTAGCCCTCATTTTGTTAATGTGGTTTATCACGTTGATTTGTGGATGTTGAACCCTCCCTAAGTCCCTGGTATAAATCTCACTTGGTCATGATGTATGATCTTTTCAATGAAATACTGTATTCGGTTTGCCAATATTTTGTTGATGATTTTTGCATCTATGTTCATCAGTGATATTGGCCTGTGGTTTTCCTTTTTTCTGTTGTCCTTCTCAGGCTCTAGTATCAGAGTGATGTTGGCCTCATAGTATGTGTTAGGAAGCATACCATCTTCCCAAATTTTTTGGAATAGCTTGATAAGGATAGGTATTAAATCCTCTGTGAAAGTTTTGTAAAATTCTCCAGGGAAGCCGTCTGGTCCTGGGCTTTTATTTTAAGGGATGCTTTTGATCACTGTTTCAATCTCTTTACTTGTGATTGTTGTATTCAGATTCTCTATTTCTTCTTGATTCATCTTTGGGAGGTTGTAAGAGTCTCAGGATTTATCCGTTTCTTCTAGACTGTCCATTTTGTTGGCATATAGTTTTTTGTAGTATTCTCTTGTAATCCTTTCTATTTCTGTAGTATCTCTTGTTATTTCTCCTCTTTCATTTCTAATTTTATTTACCTGAACTTTCTCTTTTTTTCTTTGTAAGTCTGGCTAGAGGGTTGTCAATTTTGTTTATCTTCTCAAAGAACCATCTTTTTGTTTCATTGATCCTTTATACTGCCTTTTTTTGTTTCAATTGCATTTATTTCTGCTCTGATTTTTATTATTTCTCTCCTTCTGCTGACTTTGGACTTTGTTCTTCTTTATCTAATTCGCTTAGGTGTGGTTTGAGATTGCTTATTTGGGATTTTTCTTGTTTGTTAAGGTGAGCTTTTATTGCAATGAATTTCCCTCTTAATACAGCTTTTGCTGCATCCCTTATGAGTTGGTATGGTATGTTTTCATTTCTCTGCAGATATTTTTTGGTTTCTCCTTCAATTTATTCAATGATCCATTTGTTTCCTTCAGATGTATTCTCAGAAGTGGGATTTCAATTTTTAAATTTTAGTGATACCCTCATACTGTTTTCCATAGTGGCAGCACCAATTTACATTCCTACCAACAGTGCACAAGGGTTCCCTTTCCTCCACTTGCTTGCCAACTCTTGCAATCTCTTGTCTTTTTGATGACAGCCATTCTAACAGAAGTGAGGTGATATCTCATGGTTTTGATTTGCATTTCCCTGATGATTAGTGACGTCAAGCACCTTTTCGTGTACCTGTTGGTTATTTGTATATCTTCTTTGGAAAAATGTCTATTCAGGTCCTTTTCCCATTTTTAATTGGATTATTTGATTTTTTGTTCTTGAGTTGTATGAGTTCTTAATATATTTTGGCTAGTAACCCCATGTCAGATATATGGTTTGCAAATTTTTTTTCCCATTCTATTGGTTGTCTTTTCATTTTATTGATGGTTTCCTAGCTGTGCAGAAACTTTTTGGTTTGATGTAGTCCCACTTGGTTTTTTTTATTCCTTTTGCTTTAGGTATCATATCCAAAAAAATCATTGCCAAGACCCATGTCAAAGAGCTTTTTTCCTATGTTTTATTCTAGGGTTTTTTTTTTTTTTTTAAAGATTTTTAAAATCTTTTCCTTTTTTCTCCCCAAAGGCCCCCAGTACATAGTTGTATATTCTTAGTTGTGGGTCCTTCTAGTTGTGGCATGTGGGACGCTGCCTCAGCATGGCCTGACAAGTGGTGCCGTGTCCCCACCCAGGATTCAAACTGGCGAAACCCTGGACTGCCGCAGCAGAGAACACGAACTTAACCACTCAGCCACGGGGCTGGCCCCTATTCTAGGAGTTTTATGGTTTCAGGTCTTATATTTAAGTCTTTAATCCATTTTGAGTTAATTTTTGCGAGTGGTGTAAAATAGGAATCTTTCATTTTTTTTACATGTGAATATCCAATTTTCGCAGCACCATTTATTGAACAGACTGTCTTTTTTCTGTTGAATATTCTTGGCTCTCTTGTCGTCTATTGGTTGACCATATATACATGAGTGTGAGGGCTATTCTTGAGGCTACATGGTGGCTATCCCTATGGTACCCTAGAATTGGTTTCTCGCCTCAGTGTTCAGGGAGACTCAGGGAAAAGGGTGCTAGTTATTGTAAACGCCACAGACTTGGAGCAAGACATTCTCCCTGAAAATGTGGTATGGACATTTGTTTAAGTGTGCTGTCTGAAAAGCTGGGTTCCGTGCCTGAAAGGGGCGTTGGCCACACGCATGGTCAGTAGAGAAGTGTTTCTGGAAGGCTGGGGATCTTTAATACCCATCAGGCTGGTGAAGCACCTGAGCTAGGAAATGTGGATCTAAGGGCCCTCAGCTTTGTCCTTGAGACCCACATCACTGCTTGTTCTAGAGCAGTTTTGCCAAAGCTGGGGAAAAACAGCCATTCTTGTACATTTCTGGTGAGAATGTAATGTAGTATTGCCTCCTTGGAGAGGAATTAGGCCCTGTCTGTTGAAATTAAAAGTATGTACCTCTTCCTGGAAGAGAAACTGTTGGAGGAATTCATCTTACAGATACCTTCCCCTGGGTGTGAAATGACAGTAGGACAAGGATGTTCTTTAAAATCAGCTCCCAGCCAAGTTGCTAGAAAGGTCACAAATTATCCAGCAAGATGATAATGGTTGTAAATTTTTTAAAGTGATAAATTATAACTTTTTTACCATCATTAAAAAGGTACAAGTATTTAAATTATATCTGAACACTGTGTGTCTTTCTCTGTAAACTTCAGTAATCATTTTGGGCCCAAGTTTATGCGTATGTGGTATTTGATGGTGGACACTGCCCTCTGGTGGTCTAGTGGCTACACTTCACGGCATCTGGATCCATTTCCTGTGGCTGTCATACTAAGTACTACAAACTAGGGGACTTAAAACATTAGAAACTTATTCTCACAGTTCTGGCGGCTGGAAGTCTGATATCCAGGTGTCGACAGGCCCACGCTCCCTCTCAAGGCTCTATCAAAGAATCCTTCCTTGCTCTCCCAGCCTCCGGGGGTCGCTGGCCATCCTTGGCGTTCGTTGGCTTGTGGCTGCATCACTTCAGTCTCTGCCACCTTCTCTCCTGTGTGTCTGTGTGTCCTCTCTTCTTCTTACAAGGACACTATTCATTGGATTTAGGGCCCTCCCTCGTCCAGTATGACCTCATCTTAACTAATTACATTGTAAAGATCGTATTTCCATTTCAGGCCACGTTCTGCAGTTGTGCGCGGACATGAATTTTGCGTGGACATGAATCAGCCTCCTACAGGATCTTTCTTTAACTTTTCTGTTGATTCGTTTCAATTAGTCTAATAAGTGACTTAATGCTGATTTGTTTATCACGAATAAGGATTCTTGCCTGCGTGTATAACATTTAGTTTTCTTTTGATGTAATTTTGCCTTCATATTCGTACTTTTTCTATCATCATGAGAAATTATATATATCTTTACTGTTGTTTTTTGTTATCTGGCATTAGGTGTCTCTAAAGAAAACTTAATTGGATTGTTAACTTTCTCTTCCCTCCGTCCCTTTCTCCCTTCCTAGATCTTTAAATAAATGGGAGCTAATCTTGATTGAGTTCTTGCTCAGAGCCAGGTGCGGTTGTCAGCCCCTCACACTGCACCTCATTCCATTGTATCCCCAGGCTCCGTATAGTGTGGAGCCAAGCTTGGGGGACCCCTTTTGAAAGCAGACTTTAAAGCATCAGGAATCAGGAGCCACACTGACTTTCTTTCATGGCTGTCTCCTGCTTTCTGCTCCTTTCTGTTTCACCTGGTGATGAGTACACCTAATTATCAGGGGTCTGCAGAAGAGAAGATTCTTTAGCAGTCATTTTGGGGAGACATTATGTTCCTTGGGAAAGAATTGTGTCGCTGTCAAGAGATATATGTATCGTCTGCTATTTAGCAACTCTTGTTCTTTGACCTTTCCCTTTTTAAAAAGCTTTGAGATTTAATTCAAGTACTGAACAATGCACCCATTTAAAGCGTACAATTCAGTGGTTCTTAGTATATTTACAGAATTGTGCAACCGTCACAATAAATTTAGAATATTTTCATCATCTCAAAAAGAAACACCATACCAGTTAGTAGTTACCCCCATGCCCCCTGCCCTAGGCAACCACTAAGCTATTTTCCATCTATAGATTTGCCTATTCTGGAAATTTCATATGAATGGAATCATAATATATGTGGTCTTTTGTCACTGACTAGTTTCGCTTAACATGTTTCAAGGTTCATGTTGTAGTATCTTATTGGCTTTTGAAGTTCACATTTAGCAAATCTATTCTTGATAGAATTTTAGAATGAATATAAAATTATTAATATATATAATTATTATATATTTTAATATATAATTATGCACAACATATAATTATTCATTTATAAGATATATAATTTTAACAATTTATAATTTAGTTCATAGAAGGATTTCTTTCCAAAAGTATTAATTGAACATAATAAAGTTGATACAGTAAAGCCATTATAGACTTTATGGCTTTAGAAAGTAATTTTTCAAAATAATACCTAAATATTTTGTCAATTTTTCAGAATTTAAGTAAAACATTTTAATATTCTATTTTGCTCATCTATGCTTAGTTTAAAAAATTAATTTATTTTAAAGTCTTCTTGAAGTGACTGATGCAAAATATATTTTTTGAAATACCAAATTTCTGAAGCTGTAAAAGTCTTGAATCCCTTAAGTACTTTATATCTAAATAGAATTTTATAGGTATAGTTCCCAATCACTAAGTTTTTTTTTCCAGGAAGGTTGGCCCCAAGCTAACATCTGTGCCCGTCTTCTTCTATTTTACATGTGGGACACCTGCCAAAGCATGGCTTGATAAATGGTGTTAGGTCTGCACCCGGGTTCTGAACCGGCAAACCCCGGGTTGCCAAAGCAGAGTGCACGAACTTGACTGCTATGCCACTGAGCTGGCCCGTCCCCATCACTAATTTTAATTAAAACTTAAAAATTAAAGTAATGTATTAGTAACATATGGTTGTATAACAAATTACTACAAAACTTAGTGGTTGAAACAGGAAACATTTATTTTCCCCCCGTTTCTGCAGATCAGGAACTTGGGAGTGGCTTAGCTGGGTAGTTCTGGCTCAGGATCTCTCATGAGGTTGCAGTCAAGATGTCAGCTGGGGCTGCACTCATCTGAAGGCTTGACTGGGGCTGGAGGATCCCTTCCAACACTGTTGACACATATGTCTCTTGGTTGGAGACCTCAGTTCTTAGCCATGTGACCTCTCCATGAGCTGCTTGGGTGGACTCAAGATGTGGCAGCTGGCTTCCTCCAGAGCAAGTGATCCAGGAGATAGTGAAGAAGACTAAAGCCAAAGTGTCTTTGATGATCTAGTTCCATAAGTTACATACCATTACTTTGCCACGTCTATTGGTCACTCAAGCCAGCTCTGATACAATGTGGCAGGAGGCTGCACCAGGGTATGAATAATAGGAGGCAGGGATCACGTGACAAGTCTTAGCCAGCTTGTACGAGCTGGGAAGTCATCTGACTCTCCAGACTGACAATTAGTCCAAAAATATTTTAAAGTTGTTTATTACGCAGTAAAGATTAGGTCAACTCTGTTGGTTTTTTTTTTAAAGATTGGCATCTGCACTAACATCTGTTGCCAATCTTTTCTTTTTTTTCTTCTCCCCAAAGCCCCCCCCCCCCCCCCCCAGTACCTAGTTGTATATTCTAGTTGTGAGTACCTCTGGTTTCGCTATATGGGACACCGCATCAGCATGGCCTGATGAGCGGTGCATGTCCACACCCAAGAACTGAACTGGTGAAACCCTGGGCCGCCGAAGTCGAGAGTGTGAACTTAAACACTTGACCATGGGGCCGGCCCCTATTTTTTTCTTTTAACTGGCATTTGAACACTTGAACTTAAAGAATATTGCATGGACCATGTGAAAATGTATTTTATATATGTGTGTATACATATATATAAATGAATATTTAAAAATTTTGTGTATTTAAAGCAAAAATTCGACTTTTGAAAGAGAGTTTAGAAATTGTGTACTGGCAATCACTAGTCAGTCTTATAAACTGAATCGTGAAGAAGAATTATACACTCAGTAGAGTAATATCTGCACATGCTTGAGGAAAGGCTTCATCATTATTTTGAAATACAACTATGCTGTTCGATATGGTAGCCATCAAGCACATGTGGTTATCAAACACTTGAAGTATAACTGGTCTAAACTGGAATGTGCCATACATGTTAAAATTTCAAGGACTTGGTACAAAAAGTTATAAATTATCTCATTTATATTTTTCATACTCATTACCTGTTGCATTGATGATATTTCGGTTGTGTTGGGTTAAATAAAATATGTTAAAACTAATTTCACTAGTTTTTTTCACTTTCGTGTAACTACCACAAAATTTAAAGTTACATGTGCTTGCATTTGTGGCTTACATTCTACTTCTTTTGGAGAGTGCTGATTTGAAATGGAAAAGTTTGGTTGGATTTAAAATCCCTTTGCAATATCACAAGAAAACGTTAATCTGTGAATAAAAGCCAAAGCTACTAGATTTAAAGAATAGGTTGGTTCCTTTGAATCATGAGATAAAGAGATTGGATTATCTGAAATCTGCTTAATGGCAAGAACAGACAAGTTTTGGAAAATGGGGAAAAAGTCTCCTGTTTGTTACTGCCTATATGTGAAAATGAAGTTTCTGATCAATGGTTACTCTAAAAACATTTGAAGAGATCATCTTTTAAAAAACACTATGTTTATAAGAATATTTATAACATGGGAAAATGCTCAAATTTTGACATTAAATTTAAAACGTTATATGCAGTATTATGCTATTTGAAAAGAGAATTATATATGTAATTTAATTTCCGAAAGGAAATAGACCCAAAGATTAGTAAACATTATCCCTGGGTGATTAAAAAAAAAGTCATTTTGATGAGGTATTGCGTATACAGTTGGATTTCTATTGGTGAATTTGCCTCCTCAATAAAATTTATTTGTAACTCCCAAATCAATACTCATAATGCTTTCCCACTCATTTGCAGATATACACAGTGTGGCAAAAATTTGAGTCACCTGAAGATGCGCAGGTTCCCAGCTGAGGTAACAAAAGAAAAGTGACAGTCTCTGTAATACCTGTCCTACTCAAACTATTCCAAAAAATTGAAGAAGACAGATTGCTTCCTAACTCATTCTGTGAGGTCAACCTAACCCTGACTCCAAAACCAGGTAAGGACAACACAACACAAAGAAGGAAAATTACAGATCAATATTGCTAATGAACATAGGTACAAAAATCCTCAATAAAATATTGGCAAACCAGATACAACAATACATTAAAAGAATCATACACCATGATCAATTGGGATTTCTACCAGGGATGCAGGGATGGTTCAACACCCAGAAATAAATGTAATAAATGACATTGACAAAATGAAGTATAAAAATCACATGATCATCTCAATAGATGCAGAGAACGTGTTTGACAAGATCCAACATCCATTTATGATAAAAACTTTCAATAAAATGGGTATAAAAGGAAAGTTCCTCAACATAATAAAGACCATATATGACAAACCCACAGCCAACATCATACGCAATGGTGAAAAACTGAAAGCCATCCCTCTGAGAACAGGAACAAGACAAGGGCCTACTTTGCCATTCCTATTCAATATAGTACTGGAGGTTTTGCCCAGAGCAATAAGGCAAGAAAAAGAAATAAAAGGTATCCAAATTTGAAAGCTATCCAAACTCTTGCTGTTTGCAGATGACATGATTATATATATAGAAAACCTAAAGAACCCATCAGAAAACTATTTTTTATACACACACACACACACACACACACACACACACACACAATGGAATGCTACTGAGCCATAAAAAAGGGCAAAATTGTCCCATTTGCATCAACATGGATGGATCTTGAGGGTATTATGCTAAACAAAAGAAGCCAGACAGAAAAAGACAAACACTACGTGATTCCACTCATATGTGGAAGATAAACCAACACATGGACAGAGAACAACACGTGGAAAGAGAACAGATTAGTGGTTCCCAGAGGGGAAGGGGGTTGAGGGGTGGGTGAAACAGTTGAAGGGCACATATATATGATGAGGGATAAAAATTAGACTGTATTGGGGGTGAGCGCAGTGCAGTCTATACAGAAACTGAGAAATAATAATGTACACCTGAAATTTCACAATGTTGTAAACCATTATGACCTGAATGAAATAATTTTAAAAAGTAGAGGCCTGCCCCCTGGCCAAGTGGTTAAAGTTCCATGTGTTCTGCTTTGGTGGCATGGGGTTTATGGGTTCAGGTCCTGGCATAGACCTACTCCACTCATCGGCCATGCTGTGGCAGCATCCCACATACAAAGCAGAGGAAGATTGGCACAGATGTTAGCTCAGGGCAAATCTTTCTCAAGCAAAAAAAAAAAAGAAAAGTAAGAGGAAGACTGGGCAACAGATGTTAGCTCACTGTGAATCTTCCTCACCAAACAAAACAAAACAAAAAAAATAAATTGGGCTAAAAAAGAGAAATTATAGAGGTTGTACTGTGTGAATACATATAAATGTATAAATTTATTTATAGATCATTAAAGAAAGTGACACTGTGCCTTATTTCTTCTCTCATACTATAAACAAGTGTCCTTTTCATGGTTTATTTAGCGCCATGTGTTCTGCATTTTTATGCTTTTTGTTGGTGGTTTTGCTGTTTGAAATGGCTTGAGCATTGTGTTGAAGTGCTGTCTGGTGTCCCTAAGTGCAAGAAGGCTGTGATGTGCCTTATGGAGAAAACAGATGTGTTAGATAAGCTTCCTTCAGGCCTGAGTTTGTAGGGGGAGAAAAACAATTTCCCCTTGTCAGCACAAATAATCCGTAACCAATCTATAAATGAAAATTGGGTTGAGTTTATTCTGAGCCAAAATGTGAGGAGTAGCTTAGCCTGGGGCCTTCCTTCTCCAAGGAAGGAAGGACACCAAAGAAGTGGGTGTACAGAGTGGTTAGATGCCCTCAAAGAGCATGTTTCACATATGATTGAAATGTTCCTTTTACAATAGTCCTGAGACTGCTCTGTCAGCACAGCGATTGATGGACACAGCAGTTAGTAGGTCTGCTGTCTCGGTGCACACAGCAGGGTGGCAGGTCTGTGTCTCAAGCTGGGAGGTCACAGGTGAGTGGAGCAGTCAGTTCCTAGCCCAGGGAGAGATGCTTATCCTTAAGGAGTTGCCAGTGGGGGAAGTTGCACCTTTATCTTAAGGCCATTCGTTCTTGTCTGTGGGACACAGCAAATACTTAAAGCAGATGTACAATGCATGCTCAACAGCCATGTCAGGCCCTTTTGGAAAAACAAAGTGAGGCCGAATTAGGTTTACACCAACTGGCTTCCTCATATTGTCCGATATATCCTATTGCTTGCCATTTCTATTTGTCACCCTCCAAGCTTCTGAGTTCTTAGCTGAGACGCCTGTAATAAAAGACAGATGAACAAGAGAAAAACAAGCAGGCTTATTGGCATGTCTACATCGTGTGCACATGGGAGATACTCAGGGAAAAATGAGTAACTGCTGAGGTGGCTTAGCATTCAGGATTAAATCCCATTTTAATAGGGAAAGGGGAGGGAGGCTATAGGCCTCTTAAGGGAGAGGAAAGGATTTTCAGGAAAGACGAAGGGACCCTTAGAAGAACAGATGGGAGATATGATAGTTTCTCTGGGAGTGGTACCGACTTCTCGTTTCCTCTCCTGTGATGAGTCCATCGTCCCTGCTGATGACACGCCTGGGGAGGAGATGTATAACAGCCGAGTTCCTTTAGGAGGACCTGTCTTCAGGCAGATAAGGGAGTTCAGAGGAAGCCCTCCTGCATTTCTTGTTTTCCCAGTGCCGACAGCCCTAAATAATCAATGTACCAAAACGGTATATTTTGGTGTAGCGTGTCCTGCACTCCTACATGCATATTTTGGGGTGGCATATTCTGTTACCCTTTGAGTTTTAGTGCTGCTGGCTGTGAGCTCGATGTTAATGAATCAATGACATGGCACATCAGAAAAAGGGAGAGGAAATTCATGATCTGTACGTGAGGCTTCCCTGAAAAGCGCTAAAGTAACAGCTAGGGTGTGTGATGAAGCTGAGAAAAGATGGAAAGGTGGCTAAATTTGTGGATTCACAACATGTCCACTGATTAAAAAAAAGGTGTAGTCGAGAGCATCGTTGTGAGGCTGAAAGCCAAAGAAATTTATAGTCGTGTTATCCAGGATCAGAAAAATTGTGACAGTCTCTTTGGCCAGGACTGGCTGGCTCTCATGCCTCAAAAGGCGATACTGTGTGAAAAATGTGGTAGATAGTTTCTCCAGATCCGGAAACTGCGGAATAGTTTAAAAGAGCTGCTGAGTGTTGTCAGGGAAAGGGTTATGAGGAAGAGCAGGTTTTTGATGTTAATGGAACCGGTTTGTTTTGCAAGGATGTTGGCAAATGGCATTTCAGGTGACAATGTTCTGACCAGAAGCTGGCAGAAACCTACCCCAAGAAGCAATAATTCACCATTCATGAATTCAATGTTTGCAGTGACTTTATAGAACATAACGACCGCGAATCATGAGAATCAACTCTATTGCAAGCATACAGCCTGATATTAAAAATAAAAAACGAATGGAAAATCAAGTTTCTCCCTTAAAAAATTGAAAAGACTTTAGAAATTTTACACAAATTTAATATTTAATATCTTCCCTAGTACTTTATATTTTATTCTTTTAATTGTATAATATAAAGAAAATACAGCAAGCTTTTTTTGTCAAAGCTCAATGTAATTGGCCTCGGTGCCTCCAGTCCACTTCAGGGTGCTATGTAAGCACTAGCGTATGTGTGTGTGCTATCAGGTGAGGAAAACTGGGAAGTAGTGCATTGCAGACTTATCTATGAGTCATTTGTGGGAGACTCAGCCTAAGCACCTCTCAAGTGGAGTGGGTAAACACCTATGTGATGGGATGCTATGCAGCCATTAGAAAGAAGGAGGCAGCTGTAAACGTAGGGAAGGGAAGAGGCTTCAAAATATAATAAATGAGAAAGACAAAGTACCATATAGTGTGGATATTAGGTTTCTCTTGTTGCTGCAGCAAATTGTCACAAACTTAGTGGCTTAATACCACACAAATTTCCTATCTTACGGTTCTGTGGGTAGGAAGTCGGACACAGGTCTTACTGGGCTAAATTCAAGGTGTCAGCCAGGCTGCGTTTCTTTCTGGAGGTTCTAGGAGGGAATTCTTTTTTTCCTTTCCAGCTTCTAGGGGCTTCCTGCATTCCTTGGCCTCTTACATCTTCAAAGCCCAGGACGTTGCATCTCTGACCACTCTTTCATAGTTACATCTCCTTCTGACTGACTACAGCCTGGGAAGGCTCTCAGTTTTGAGGATTAGTACAATGGCATTGGGCCCACCTGGATAATCCAGGATAATCTCCCCATCTCAGAATCCTTAACCTGAATGACATCTGCAAAATCCCTCTTGTCGTGTTAGGTCACGTAGTCACAGGTTTCCGGGATTGGGACGGGGACCTCTTGGGGAGGAGGCGTTACTCTGCCTGCCACAGTGTGCTGCCATTTTGTATAAGAAATATTTATTTAAACAGATATCTCTGGAAGGGCGCATGAGAAATTGGTAACAGCTTGCTTCTGGGGAGGGTAGCCAGGGGATAGAGAGGCTGCCTTTTCACTATATCTATCCTTTGTTCATTTTGATTTTTATTGTGTGCACGTATTTATTTAAAATAAGTGAAGAAAACATTTAAAACTTTTAAGCTGCGTGGTGGTTCATCAGTGCTGTATTTTTTTAATCTCCTTCTGTATCTTAAATACTGCATAATTACAAAGAAATTCAACTGCTTCTGACCACCGATCAGAACGGTCACTAGGTGGCGCCCTTTCTCTCTTTCTGGTATGTCCTGGTCACGTGGCTCTCACCTTGCCTGTGTTCATTCATCTTGAATCCGGCAAGGATGAGTGATCATAGGCGTCAGCACTCCGACCAGTTGCATTCAGTTTCACTGATTTCTTTACAATCCCATTGCGTTTGAAGCCTGTTTCCTCCTCTGTAAAAATAGGGGTTATAGTAGTACCAGCTCATGGAGGTATTATGAGGCCTAAAGAAGAACCTGTGTGAGCATCTCTAAAAAGGCACATCTAGCAAGCGCTGGATAAACGTTGTTAACATCCAGCTCCCTGGTTTGTGAGTTCCCCCACTAATTCTCCTAAGTGTGCCCCAGCTTGGATCCTCAAATATTTGTTTCAGGTAAGAAAGACCTGCTGTTGTGCTGTTAGTACTGTTAAGTTCATTCTGACTCCTAGCCCCCTTTGAAAGTGGGTCCAGCTCCTCTCTCCTAGTCTGTCTTAGTCTGGAAGCTCTGCTGAAATCTGTGCACCATGGGGGACCCTGCTGGGATTTGAAATACCGGTGGCATAGCTTTCAGCATCACAGCAGTGTGCAGCCACCAGAGTGTGACACCAGACACATGGATGGTGTGGTTCCCTGACGGGAAATGAACCCGGGCCACGGTGGTGAGACTGGGAATCTTAACTCTAGACCACCAGGGCTGGCTAAAGAGCGAACTGTAACTTGTGTAAGTAGCTTTGTGGACAATACTTTTTTTTTTGCTATTAAAAATCTGATTTATTAGATTTTTTTTTATTGCAGTGACATTGGTTTATAAATATATAAATTTCAGGTGTACATCATTATGTTTCGATTTCTGTGTAGATTATATCATGTTCACCACCCAAAGACAAATAACAATCTATCACCACACTCATGTGCTTAATCACCCCTTTCACCCTCCTGCCTCCCCGCTTCCCCTCTGGTAACCACCAATCCAATCTCTGTCTCTATGTATTTGTTTGTTGTTGTTTTTACCTTCTGTTTATTAGTGAGATCATATGGTATCTGACTTTCTCTCTCTGACTCACTTTGTTTAGCGTAATACTCTCAAGGTCCATCCGTGTTGTTGCAAATGGAAGATTTCATCTTTTTTACGGCTGAGTAGTATTCTGTTGTGTATATATATACTACATCTTCTTTATCCATTCCTCCCTTGATGGGCACCTAGGTTGCTTCCAAGTCTTGGCTATTGTGAATAATGCTGCAGTGAACATAGGGTGCATATATCTTTACATATTCATGTTTTCTTGTTCTTTGGATAGATACCAGCAGTGGAATAGCTGGATCATATGGTATTTGTATTCTTCATTTTTTGAGGAATCTCCATACTGTTTTCCATAGTGGCTGCAACAGTTTGTACTCCCACCAGCAGTGTATGAGAGTTTATGGACAAAACTTAATTCTAGGTCTACACTCTGATTTCTCCTAATAGGGCCAACTCCACAAAACCAAGTTGCATAGCAAATAAAGTTAAGGCGCACCTGGAGTTCATGGCTCTTGTGGACAGATCTTGAAGTGAATGCCTTAAGGGTTATGATATAGCTAGCAGGGATTTGTAAACTCACTTCTGATGAAACCCAAGCTAGCACCACATTTAAAGGGTGTTTTCTCAAATGTGGCTCCCTATTTTTCAATCAGAAAATAGAGTCTTCAAAATCCTAAAAAGCTTGGGCATCGGGACCTGAAATTGAAGACAACAGCAGGGTAAAGCACATGGTTGGTGCTTAAAAAAATGCTACCTGCTCCTGTTCTGTGGGACATTTGTCAGTTTGGGGCCTTGGTTCTCATTGAAACTTCTTCAAGGACATCCTGTCACCTGTTTGATCATCGAACTTACTTTGCACAGATTCCTGCTAAAGATATAATTTCCTTCCTGGGAAAGGTTTTTCATTTTTTAATTGGTTAGGGAGATAGGCCCTGAGCTAATGTGTGTTGCCAGTCTTCATCTATTTTATGTGGGATGCTGCCACAGCATTGTGTAGGTCCATGCCTGGGATCTGAACTGGCAAACCCTAGGCCACCATGGAGTGCATGAACTTAATCACTTGGCCATGGGGCCAGCCCCACTTTTATTTTTTATATCTACTTAGTTTACTTGTTCCTAATAATTATTTAGATTGCCTATAAAGCTTCATGAGGCATTAGGCAAAATCAGCTATTATTCTAAGTTATTTTCTTTCCTGACAAATTTTGAAATGAAATATCATGTCTGTATCATATCCAATGCTGATCACTCCCAAAACATGTTTATTTTAATCAAACCAAAAAACTTAAATAAGCTTTTACTTGCTAAAGATTGTTTTATTTCACTTTAACTTGAAAGACAATTGGGTTAGTTTCTATTACATTTACATAAGTGTTTAAGCCAATTAAATAGAGCTCTTTCAGAAATTATACCATCTGGAGGTACAAATATCACATATATATAACATCTATAGACACACATACACAGAGATTCCACAAGTATTGTTTAAAAATCACTGCCATGAATCAGGCACAGTCATGCAAAGCTCACTAGTTGTAAAAGAATAATTGAATGCAAATTTTGTTTGAAGCTTTTTCTATTAATATTTGTGGAGAAGACACTCAAGATGCTAGATTTTGGGCAAAGGCACACTCTAGGCAGTTTTTCTTTCCTTTTTCTTCTTTTTTTCTTCAGCCTTAGGAAGTGGTGGTGGCCTAGATAACAGTTCCCAGAGAGGTTACAGGCTTTTGGATATATAGGAAGTGGGTAGATGTGAACGGGGTCCAGACCTGCGTTTCAAGTTTTGTGATGAAATGGGGTTGTAACTTAAATGACCTTATACGTTGATCTACCTGTCCAACTACTTCATCCCTAATTTGCTCTTTCCCTCTAGGTGCTTAGTTTTATTTTAACTTTGGGAAGAAGGCCTGGAAAGAAAATTCTCATCAGGCTCGGAATATCAGCTTCCAGTTTGGCTGAATTTCTGATTATAATTTGCTAAATCCTTTGAAATATCTTGTCAGGTTTCAACCAGGACAAACAATAATTATACCTGGCAGTATTGAATAACTTCAGTAATCTTTCACCTAGCAGTTACCTAGAAAATCTCTCAGAGATTGAGCTCTCCTTTGAAGGTGGATGGTGGGATGTCTGTAAAGCTGTGACCTAATAGGCTTTTCTTTAGGTGCCCTTCATAACCTAAATTTTTCTTTTTGTGACAAAACTTTCAATAAGGTTACTTTGGAATTGTGGAGTCTTTGCTTTTAAGTGCACTTCTTAAATGATCTTACTTAATCAGAGTGTTCCTTCTAACGGCCAATGTAATTCCCCTGAGGCTGATGGCAGCTTGGTAGGACTCTTAGCTCCAAAAGGGAGTGCAACCACATTTCTGTCTGACCGTATCTGACCACAAAATGGGGTGCAACCAGATTTTTGTCTCACCTTATTTTTGGGACCCCCTCTTTCCACCTCACAACCTGGTGATTATCAAACCAAGCCCTCAGGACGTGAAACAAGCTGGGTAAGATCTTGCAGTTCTTTGTAAATATTTCCAACTTCCGGAACCTTTAGTCTTTGAGCAATTGTGCCAGAAGGTGGCGTGCCTGACTCATTAACAATTAAGGCTTTCTTTGAGTCTTGGTTTGAAAGCTCAAAAAGAGCCCACAGTGGCCACTATAATTTTAAATTATCCCGGGTTATCTTACTAGCCCTTTATAGTTATTCCCATTTTAGGGGGCTTTTACCAAAGTGGCTGCAAACAGCAAGGTAATTTCTAACTAGAGTTTGTTATGGTCACTGAGAAACTCAGTCCCCAAACAGCAATTTTAACAAATAGATTCCGACATAGACAAACATGACCAGACACAGAAATCCAATATTCTGGGACTCTGACCCAGGGTCCTCTGGGACTCTAACCCAGCGTTTGGGACTCTAACCTGATCCTTGAGTGCCCCAGTGGCTGTAATCCTTTTATATTGTCTCTGTTGGAGTGGGATGCACACCCCCAATTCTAGCCTTGGGAGTTTAGCTGGCAAAAATCTCCCCAGTGGGGACTCTAACCCACAGTTCTGATGAGATTATTAGACAATTTAGGCAGAGGTGCATTTTAACAAGATCACTCACCCAAAGGATGTCTGACGCAGGAGCTGTTTCTCCCCTCAAAAGAAAAAACCACCTTGGCGCCTGGAGCACTGCAGTGGTAAATGGGAATCTGATCAGCCGAGCCTCTAGACAAAGTTGCCTAGGTGGTCACTTAGGGTTCATGAAAAGACCCCACACCCCGTTGAGGGTTCGAGAGCCTCCTCACTTCCCCTTGAGCCCACTAGCCCTAGGCAACCATTAATTTACTTTCTGTCCCAATAGATTTGCTTATTTTGGACACAATATAAATGTAACTGTACAATATATAGTCTTTTGTGACTGGCTTCTTTCCCTCAGCATAATGTTTTCAAGGTTTGTCCATGTTGTAGCATGTGTCAGTACTTCATTGCTTTTTATTGTCAACTAATATTCCATTGTCTGGATATCACATTTGATTTATTCATTCAACACGTGGAGTTGACACTTGGAGTTCTTTCTAGTTTTTGAGTATTACTATGGATAATACTGCTACACACATTTATTGACAAGTTTTTGTGTGGACATATGTTTTGATTTCTTTTGGTTATATATCTAGCACTGGAATTACTGGATCATATGGTAATTCTGTGTTTAACTTTATGGGGAACTGTCAAATTGTATTCCATAGCACCTGCACCATTTTACATTCCCACTAGCAATGTACGAAGGTTCCAAATTCTCTACATTCTCACCAGCATTTGTTATTGTCTGTATTTTTTATCATGACCATCCTAGTGTGTATGAAGTGTTATCTCATTGTAGTTTTGATTTGCATTTCCCTGATGGTTAATAACTTTGAGCATCTTTTCATGTGTCTATTGGCCATTTCTAGCTCTCCTTTGCAGAAACATCAATACATATCGTTTGACCATCTTTCAATTGGATTGTCTTCATTATTGACTTGTCACACTCAATATGTGATGTTTTTAAAATATAAAAATTAAAAAAAATAAGTGTATTAATTAGGATGTGAGCTCAGACTGAGGCACCACATGGAGACAGAAGTCCTGCCGCAGTCCGAGACATGAGAATGAGGCTTCCTGGACTCCCCGGTTCCAGCCAAGCTGGCCCAGACCTGAATAACCACCCAGGTAATTGGAAGAATTATGAGAAATAACAGGTCATTGTTCTCAGGTGTTTACTCAGGACGCATTCCTTTTATCTTCCTTCTGGTGGGAAAAATATGACAGGGACAGCCTCAAACTTGGACACAGATGGTAGAAGCCAAATGTTGAAGATGACAGAGCCACCTCCAGTCTGGACCTCAGATGACTGCAGGACCCAGAGCCATTGGCCTGTCCTCGGCCACCTGCCATCCTTTATACTATTATGTGAAACAAACCAACTTCTCTAGTATTTAAATAATCATATTACTGAGTCTCTATTGCAGCATCTTAGCCTCCAGATGAACGAATTCAGACTTTGGCACTAGAAGTGCAGTGCTCTGTTGATGTGCTAAAACTGCTGCTATTAGCTCAGTGGTTGCGTAGACAACACCTGGGAAGCTGATGACCACTGTTGTGCTGTGACAAAACATTTGATAACCTGCTCCCTCTGATAACTTAGAAAGCAGCTCATGTATCTTTTCCACATGGGAAAAACTCAGAACAGTGATGTCTGGTGGCTGCTTTTAGCAAGATCCTATAAGAAATGAGCTCAGGCAGTAATTGGCAAGTTTACATGCAGGAAAAGAACAGAACGTGGCTAAGGGGGGACTCTGCCTGAAGCCCTCAATATAAATCTACCCGGAGTCTGGGAACTTGGAGCCTCTCTTCTAATCTTCACACAGTCGTGAAAAAAGAACCCAGAGAAACTTATCATATTAAGGATGTTGCTCCTTGATATGAAGGATTAAAGCTATCATATTGAGGATGATATGAAGGATTAAACCTATCATATTGAGGCTGTTGTACTCCTACCTAAGTCTCTTATTTTTAGAAGGCCCAAGATAATGTCGTTAAGTTGGGGGTGGTAAATACAGAAATGAATATAGTGAAAGAGATTTTGTGGGTTTAAGAATTACGACCAGAAGATGTCTTTGGAACAGTGGCTGCTACGTGGACTTAAGGAGCGAATGTAGGCATATCCCACAGAATGATGCTCCTGTTCATGTTTTTTTTGGAGAAGCCCTCTCAGTTTTTAATACCCGAACCTCATAGAATGTATGAGACTCTTCATTTCTAGGAAAGTTAATGCTTTCGGGAAAATGGATGTTTGTTTCCTTAAATCAATAATGACTTTTCGTACACTGTTTCCTTAAAGTCTCACATTATGGTCATGTGCAGTTGACAGAACATCAGAACATGTGCATGTGTCTGGGAAGCTTGCTGAGGGTCACCTGAGCGATGTGTGTCCCAGATGTCACTGGTGCCGAAGGAGGCATCACAGTGTCTTCCTTGGTGTGAGACTCTCTCTGTGTCCAAGCACTTGTCCTCCAAGTGCCTGTGCAATGCTTTCTGTATTTAGTCCTTGTTTTTTGCCTTGTGTTGTACAATAAGTCCCCAAAAAGCTAAGAACAGGCTAGAATCGAGGATAAAGAGGCAAAGCAGATGAGAAAAGCCATTACATTGGGAAAGAATGTATTTAAGAGCAGTTAGGAAGGGCTATGTTAAGGATTTTACAACTTAGGATAGCTTGTTACTTACAAATAGGCTTTTGCTGTGTTTAGGTGGTGTTTTGGGAAGTTGGTTGGGGTTAGGGTCAGGTGTATAATGTGCAAGGCATTAGTTCCGCATCCAGAACATGGGAAGCAGGGCTCTGGTGGGTGTCTTGGCACTGCCTCTGTGGTTTTCAGGAAGAGGTGTAGACTTTAGGTGGGGACACCTGTATTCTGGAAACCAGTAAGGTTTTGAGGGAACTGTATTCTGAAAAAAACCGTAAGCCCATCTGACAAAAGTCTTTGCTGGTTCTGTTCCTAAAATTCTCCTAAGGGAGCATCCTCCCCAGTGGCCACATCAAATATGGCGAAGGAGGGGAATGGACAAGCAAGACCCCTCGGAGCGCAGAACTGGGGGTGAATGGAGACATCTGCTTCATATCAGGGCTGGATTCCTCACAAGTTCTGCCCCAGATTTTTTTCTGTCGGGATGGCCCTGTGTGTTGGCTTCTGTGAGTTCCCTCTCTTCCTCTTTCCCACTGGGCATTTTCATCATGGCTTTCCCGTTGGTATTCTGTGATAGCATAGTGGATGAGTGTTTGGAGTGAGAGACATGAATTGTTGATTCACTTACAAGTCCTGAGTCAAAGGAGCTACATCTTGATGTTGGATCCAGTAACTGGTTGGGACTTCTGCTGGTCTTCCTTGAGGAGGGGTTAACATCATTTCTTTCAGTCATAGAACCATCTGAGTTTTTTGAACCATATAAGTTTTAGATAGACTCATGGCTGCCCAGCTCTAGACTGCATTTTCCAGGCTCACTTGAAGTTAGGCATGGCTGCATCAGTCCACTCTCTGTGCCTGTCTTCACATGGCTTTCTCCTCTGTGTGTCTGTGAAGACTTCTCCTCCCTCTTTTTTATAGGGACAGCTGTGATGGCACTTGAGGCCCACTCACATAATCCAGGATGAGCTCCTCCTCTCGAGAGCCTTAGCGTAATCACATCATTTGTCATACAAGGTAATATTCACTTCCTTGTCATGTAACGTAATAGTCATAGATTCTAGGATTAGGAAGTGAATATATCTTGGAGGAGTGTCTTTTAGCCTACCACAGAGGTTTGTTAATAAGCCCTATAGAAATGCTCACATTTATATCCTGTATCTCCGGCATTAGAAAACAAATCCAGGAGCGTAATCTCAAAGGACTGGGGTAGGTTTTACTTTGTCTTCAGGAATCCACTGGACCTCCCAAAGCCAGTGTCCATGTGTCACTAACTGTGGTGGTTGGGGTGGGCCCCCAGACCTTCCTGAGGGCAGCAGGCAGAGGGCCACCAGCACTGAGGAACATGCAGTCACTCACTGCCTCTTCAGCATCCAAGAACAGAGGCAGCCTCTCTCCAAAAGTTTCAGAGATTGTGACTAAGGAAGAGCCCAGAAGAGAAGGAAACTTCCTTTCCTCTGACCTGATAAATCCCTTCCTTGCTGGGAAAAATGGGCTTCTCCTCACTGGGCCAGACCTCCTCTCTGTGCAAGGGCAGCCCGCTTGGGTCTGGTGCCAGCTGGAAGCTGCCTAGAGTGTCCTGCAGCCTGGTGAGCTGACACCAGTGAGGCCTTCCCACAGCATGGCAGGATGAAGGCTTGAGTCTGCTGAGGTATTTGGAATTGTACAAAAAGAGTGACAAATAACACTGAATCTTCATTCACAGGCAGACCCCAATGGCCTCTCAACACAGCAAAGGAAGACCTCTGCCCCAGACCAAGGCTGCTCCCTGGGGACAACTCCAGATATTCGTTTGTGTGGGGAGAGAAGATTGAGGGCACAGACTGGGCTCCGGCTGGGGGCTGGCTGAGGCCAAGCCTGAGATGTGCCTCAGTAACTTCCAAAAGGATGAAATGAGAAGACTGAACTGCTCTGGTCACGCTGGCCCAAAGACAGGGAAAATCAGAAGCTTGTTTCTTAACCTTCATGTGGCTTTTCAGAATCTTGCCATTAAACTGAGAAAAGAGGCTCTTCGTTCATGCAGTGTGTTTTAAGGCTCCCTGAAGTGGTGCAGGAGCTCCTTCAAGACAGATGCTCATGTTTATGCTCTTCCCTCATTCCCTAGGGAAGCAGCCAGAGTGAAAACCAAAAAGGTTTTCACTGGGGAAAATTAGAACGCCAACAAAAGAAGTCCTTTCTCTGAGACTGAGCACAATCATCTCATCTATTGACAACTTCCAGAGGTTCTAAGAAGCACAGTGGAAGAGGAGATTTTAGCAATCTGGAAGAATTTTTGCATGTGCCCAGAAGTTTCAGACAATCATGGATCAAGTCTGAGGCAAAGAGTTTGTAAGACTCAACAAATAAAAAAATCTTCATGCTACTACATACTAAAATAAACTAATGAACACAACTGAACTATAGGTCTGTCAAACAGATGGGTCAGTGAAATGTGCATTGAGAGAGGGCCTTGGGTCTTCTGGGGCTAGCCCTGGAGTGGACCTAGGATGTCACTATTATTAGAGGCGTGCAAATTTCTGAGGCTGTCCCCTGGAGGACTCAGATCCTCTGCTCAACAGTTCAGAAGCTCTTTATTGGGGAGGGCGGGCTGGGCTTCACAGCAACCAGGAGGCTGAATGTGCAGCAATGTTGGTGATGCTGTGGCAAATGGTTCTGTTTGTGGTGAGGGCTGGTTCTGGGAGCAAAGTCTGGGTGGGTGGCAACCTCCTGGGGCAGTCAGAACACAGAGTCCCAGCCAGGGGCACAAACAGCTTGAAGAATTTGACTTGGGAGGAATACAAGAAGGGCTGACAGAGGCTGACTCTAATTGCAAAGGCCACTGTGACTGGGATGGTGTTGACCTGGGGATCTTGGGGACAGATGAGACCAGGGCAGTGGGCAGAGGCCCCTGACTGCTGCTTGTAAGATTGGAAGTCCTGGCTGTGCATTTGAGGAAGCGGGGCAGCCTGAAGGATCCGTCACAAAAGCCAGCACAGCTGGGCCCCAGATTTTATTTCTGGGTTTTATCCCTAGAATCTCCTTGGCCTTGAAGACCCTGATTTCCAGCTAGTGCTGAAAATGTGAGCCTGGTTGGCATGGAGACCTGGGCAGAAGAATGCCCTGGTGCCTCTGGAGATGGAGCCTATGAATGTCAGAATGGTCATCTTTGGGCTCAGGTCAGCCTGTGCATCTTCTTGGGGCAGAAGAGCTGGCCCAGAGCAGCAGAATTTGTGGTGAGATATCACCTGCTGGGAAATGGAAGACCTCTTGCTCAAGCTGAAACTGGTAGCTGATGAGCTCTGCCTGCAAGTCGTCTGGGTGGGGAGTACTGTGCTCTCAGTGTGAAGCTTCTTGTGAGGGACAATCGCTTGAGAAGCTGAGACCTCCCAAAAGGTGATCTTGACAGCACTGAACTAAAGTGACCTTCAGAATTCAGATGAACTGCCCGAATTCTGCTGTTGGGTGACCTGGAAGACCTTGAGTACAGATGCTCCTGATTCGGAGGATGGGGTTACTCTGTCCTGACCGCAATGCAATAACCATGATGTGTTCGGACCAAAATGGCAACAGGCAAGGTCAGACTCCTTTGGGGCCTAGAACATTGTTCTGCAGCTTCAGTTCATATTGATCAAAAAGCATTGGGAGTTCTATAATTTTCCTTGTCAGGTTTTCTGCACCTTATACTGAACAGGGGTCCACACCACTAGGTGGACTTCACAAGCTGTGTTTAGAACTGTGTTCTTCAAAATCAGCAACCTGAATTCTGTAGGATCTGTGTTCTTGTAGACTGCCTCATGCATTGTATCCTTTTTTTTTTTTGACACTTCTGATCTTCCTTCTGGATACCAGATACTTTCCCCATGTTTGGTCACCTTCTCCATCTTGGAGATGTAGATAAATGCATAGATTCTGGGAATTTGAGAATTCTTGCAGCTTTCCTAGAAGCTGTCTGCTTCTGTGTTCTTCACAACTGTCCAGTCAAAGACCAGCTCTGTCAAGGGCCTGGTTGTGTTTTCAGTGGTGGCCACCCTTCAAAGCTTTTAGTATGGAGCAGATGTGCATGAAGGGAGCAGTGCTTTAGAAATGTTGAGTGTGAACCTGGGTTAGGGGTGAACCATCACCAGCAGCACTAGTAATGTGAACAGTAATGGTGATTGCAGGCCCTACGCCTCAATGTTGCCTACCCCACCTCCAGTGACCTGACCCCTATGTTGCTTGTTTCCTCCAGCCCCCACCCCAAAAAACTCTCACCCATCCAGGAAGCAGGTGATTTCACATAGGAGGGAGAGATGGGAGCCGTGACCTGGAGAGATACTTCTTGAAGTCATAGTTTTAAAAAAATCAGTTATTCCAACTTATTGTCATATCTCCTGCTTATGCAGGTTTTCTCTGGTGATTTATAATCCGGTGGTTCGACACTTTTTTCCTCCAGCGCTACTAGGGGATGCACCATGCCCCCATCACTGACAGTGGCTTATTGCAGTTATGCCTCTCAGTTTTGAGTTGCATAGCAGGATCTTGTTAGAGATTGAGGACGGTAAGGGAATATGCAACTTGAGAAAACTATTTCCTCATTCTTATATTCCCCATCCCAGAATTGCTGGCCATAAATTGTATAAAGGAAAGCAAGTTTAAGGGGATAAAAAACCCTATTTACTTTTTCCTGAATATTACCCAATGAGCTGTTAAAGACCCCATATGAGACCATCAGAGAAATCTGTAGTTACTAGAAAAAAATAATAAATGTCTAAGTTTATTAGAAACTTTCCAGGCAAGGGGGTGACTGGTTGGATGAGTTCCATCCAATAGATTCCCCTATGGTGTTGAGCTGTTAGGTTTCGTCAGGTTTTGTTTGGATTGTTAGTCACAAGGCAGAAATTAGAATTTGAGATCTAAACTGGGGTTGGTCAGAATTTGTGAACTAGGAGAGTTGCTGAAATGGTTTGTATTTGACCAGGTTATACCTGCGCTTATCTTTCTGGAACATGTGAGTCCACCAAGCAAACTGTTGCTCAAACTGTTTGAGCTTAAACAGTCTTTGTGTTTTTAAGTTTGTGGTTTCTGTACAGCTTATCTGTTTGCAAGATAAAATTGTATCACCTGTCTGTCTCTCAGTCACAACTTTTGGAGAATGCTTCAACTACATCTATGGGACGGACCACATCCTTTACCACGTGATAGGTCTAGAGCTACACCCCTGGGTTAAGTATATGGCCATGATGGAGGTCACTTGAGTTTCAGTAGATGTTAGATCTTCTTGATCCTGTCAGCAAGACTGTCTGATAAAACAGGGACTATGTGGAAATATTTAAGATTTTGTAAAACCGCATATTTGACCATTGCAACACTGGTAAGTACTGAGTTAATAATCTACTTCTACGCTGAAAACCAAGTGTGTCCAATTTAAGCAAAAAAACAGATCCCACTCCCACTGTAAGGAGCCTGTTAAACCAGGTATGGGGGTATCATCCAGATTAATGAATTTTCTGATGTCTTTGTTTTCCAGATCTCTTTAATTAACATTAAAGATAATAGAAAACTTTATAGGGATAGAAGTGCAATGTTCTTTCTCTAAGACGGCACATGTTCTGCCTTGAGAAGGCAATAACATGTCTCAGATGACTCTGTTTTAACCCACTGCCTGTTCAATCTTGTAAATTTCTCAGGCAAGGAGATCCTTGGGCTTTGTGGCACTGTCTGGTTCTTCTGTGAGTCTCTGTACCAGAGCATTTAGAGTTCTTTCACCACTCTTTGGACCCTCTTTAAAGTGTGAAATAGGTATGCCTGAGGCCAGAATAAAACAGTGCAGAATTGTTCATCAAAGATTAAGATTTGGGACATTAAATTGAGGCTCACGTTTCTCGTTCTTGCATTGAGAGGTGTAGAGACTGTATTTTCTTAGTAGAAATCAATGGGCCACATGGACTCAGAGTAGTATCAGGGAATTTCCTGAGAGTAGGGCATCAGTATATTGAACTGGCAAGTCCATGTCCAATTTGTGGGCAGTAGCCAATAGTTTTTTTTTCTTTTTAGAACAAAACCAATATCACTCATTGGGAGCCACAATGACCCATTGTTGGCCTAAACACCCCTATGAGGTTGTCTGATTGTGTCCTACAGCTTCGACACAAGTCAACAAGTGTAGTCAAGCACCAGAGAGTGAGATACACAGTAGAGATCAGCAGGTAGAACCATAGTCAAGGAGACTGACTCTTCATTGTAGGTTCTGTATAAGAGAGGAACCCTCCACTTGCATAGTCTCTTACCTCTTAATCTCTTGCCAAACTCTATTTGTATGTTTTGTTGAAGTGCTAATTTCCATGAAAAATACCTAGGTTTCATTTTAATGGAGACAGAAAATTCTCATTCTTTATGTGATGTGATAGAGGGTCTTCAATTTTTGGCTATATTTTGACTTGTTATAATATTTTCATCTATGGATTCACAAAAGCGTTAAGTTCTATCACCCAGAAATCAACTGCTTCACTACAAGGATTGGTACTAAAGGAAACTGGGTGACTTTCAAAGGAAAGTGGTTATAAATCTCCAATGGTTGGTTGAATTATATGTTTGAGCCCTGGAGTGGCTAGGCATGCAAAGAACAGTGTTAAGAATAGGGATCTAGAGGCCAGCCCAGTGCTGCAGCGGTTAAATTTGCATGTTCTGCTTTGGCAGCCCGTTGTTGGCTGGTTCAGTCCCAGGTGCAAACCCTTGTACCGCTTGGCAATCCATGCTGTTATAGGCATCCCACATATAAAGTACAGGAAGATGAGCACGGATGTTAGCTCAGGACCGGTCTTCCTCAGCAAAAAAGAGGAGAATTGGTGGCAGATGTTACCTCAGGGCTAATCTCCACCCCCCCCCCCCCAAAAAAAGAATAGGGGTCCAAATGGGTGCCATAGTTCAAGGTAGCAAATATCTACTCACTATCCAGAACCTTAAACCAGTAGAGAGAAGAAAAATAACTCGGCAAATAAATAAAACATGTGAAGATACATATGGCAATCAGTGTTCTAGGCATTTGAGATCTAGTTCCAACATCTCCGGTGGAAGCTTTCTACTTTACATTGACTTGAGGTCTTAGGTGAGCAATCTCCTTTCTAAAGTGTCAGTTTCTGAAACATTCACAAGAATCTTTAGTTTGAGATCTCCATTTCAGATGGCTTTTTGGTGGTATAAGGTGGCTTTGTGTCTTCTTAAGTGGGTGATGAGAATCTGGAGATCAATCCTTTATAATCTGATCATAGAGTGGTGGTCAGTAGAACCTGATAAGAGCCCCTCTCATTAGATTTGGGAGCTACCTTTCTCTGACGTCCCTTCTAGAGGGCCAGATTTCCAGGTTTTAGGTCATATAGGCAGTGATTGGGAGGATGCCAAGGAACGGCTGCCTGTGTCTGTTGATGATAAAACTGAGTATATTGCATTATTCTCTTGAGTATTAAGCTATAACTGCCTGAATAGGGTGTAGGCTGGGATTGTGGGGTGATGTTATCAGAGATATGGTCTGGAGAGTTACTGACTCATAAAGAGTGAGTTGACGAACTCAAGAAGGAATTGATCTCATGGTCATTAAGGCCATTGGTAAGCCCTTTGTCTATAGACGTCCAAGAGTCTCAGAGTTTTTTAGTGGTTTTAATTGTAAAATACCCTTTTGTCCTCTTGCCTTTTCCTCAATATTGAGGATGGTAAAAGCAATAAAGTTTTAGAGTGCCAAGGCTTTGCAGATTTCTCTAATGACAATTCCAGTGATCTAGATTTTTCTATTAATGAAGAGATGGTTTGGGGTTCCTCAAGTAGGGAAGATGAAAGGAAGCTGTCTTTTAGCTACTGTATAAGCTAAGCTTTGACAAGGAAAAGCCTCTAGTCATCTCAAGAATAAGCAAAACATGACCACAATGTATCCAGAATCCACTGGGGAAAAATTCTATAAATTCCATTTGGAAATGCTCTGAGTGGTGCTGAAGCCTGGGCTTTTGTCCATGTCCCATATTTACAGTTTCCCCAGCATTTTTTTGGTAACAGATGAGGCATGCAGAAACATCCTCAGTAGCTTCAGTAAAGATTCTCCAACAGTGATCAAGTACGGTAGCCAATTTCATGTAAAAATATCCCAGGGTTCATTTTTACCCTGGTGGCAAGTTGGCCTGTCTCCAGATACTTGGGCGGGTGCTGCTGCCCCTCAGGGGCAGTGAGTGAACATTTGCCACTGGATCAAGAAAAAGGCTATCGTAAGCCTTTTGCCTCTAGTCCCCAGTTAGCTCGGTAAAACTTGGAAGGCTTTGTGGATGAGTGAGCAGAAAGGTTGATGGTTAGGTAGAGCCTTTGTGGGAAGTTATTGGAGGGCTAATATTAGATTACAAAAATGCCTGTTCATGGTTAAGTCCTGTATCAGTTACCTGCAGCTTCTCCAAACTTAGCGCCTTACCACAACAGAAATTTACTGTCCCACAGAGCTAGAGGCCAGAAGTCTGAAGTCAGCTTGTTGGCATGGCTGTGTTCCTTCTGAAGGCTCTAGAGTAGAACCCTTCCTGCCTATTTCAGCTTCTGGTCACTGCAGGCATTCCTTTGCTTGTGGCTGCATCACTCCACTCTCTACGCTTCTTTGTAGGACCTTCTTTTCTCTCTGTGTTCTCTACTCTGTGTCTCTTTTAGAGACACACATCATTGGATTTAGGGTCCACCCAGATAATTCGGAGTAATCCCAAGATTCTTAACTAAATTACATCTGAAAGAGCCTTTTTCCAGGAGAGGTCACAATCACAGGGTCTGCGACGTGGACATGTCTTTTGGGGGGCACTATTCAATCAACTACAGGTCCTGGGAATGGGGTGCTCTGACATTGAGGACTTAGTTTAAGTCACAGAAGTGTGATAATTAAAAAAATGTTAGGAACTCACTTTCTGCAACACCCAGTGTGACCCTAAATCCTCTTTATTTGTCTCTTAGTATCAAGATTGGGTATTGTGAATGGCTTGTAACCCTTGTGAGGGATTTGCCTCCCTGAGGTAGGCTATGCCCTAGGTAATGTACCTTGTTCTGCCAAAATTGTATGTTTCCCCTAGAAAACTTAGATTCTTTGTGAACAAAAATAGTAAGTAAGTAAGTAAATGAATCTGTTTTGGAGCTTATCTTATTCTTAGAATGTAGCAAAATGTCACTGATAAGAGAGGAATCATGGAGAAATTTAGTTTTTAAGATCTAATTAAAAACTGTAGGAAGCAGAAGGGGTTTCTGTAAACCTTTGGGGCCTAACTATTATCCTTCCCAGGAGAAGGCAAACAACCATTGGTATCCTGATGCAGAGGGTACTGAGGAAGGCAGTGGACAGGTGTATGATTGTAAAGAAAGTGGCTTCAGGTGGCTATAAGGATAGGAGAGTAATGGTGTTTAGTACCACAGAAAAATGATGTATTCCATCATTTACAGCTCCGAAGTCCAGGACAAATCAAGAGTCTTGCCCCTTGGATTTCTTCGTCAGACTCCTACATGGTAGGATAAATTTTCTTTCTATCATGGTTTCCATTACAGGGCTTTATGTCTTTAATTTCTGGTCTTAGAGGGTACTGTGAAATTTCACGGGATTAATCCTTAACTTAATGTTTTCAGCTGCAGTAATTCTTCTAATGTCAGTAGAATTCTTTGTCCCAAAGCGGTCCAGAGTTCCTCATTTTTGGGGTTGATTTATAATCTTGGTTTTTTTTTTGGAGGAAGATTAACCCTGAGCTAACATCTGCCACCAATCCTCCTCTTTTTGCTGAGGAAGATTGGCCCTGAGCTAGCATCTGTGTCCATCTTCCTCCATTTTATATGTGGGACGCCTGTCACAGCATGGCTTGGCAAGCGGTGTTTAGGTCTGTGCTTGGGATCCCAACCAGTGAACCCTGGGCCGACAAAGTGGAGCGCATGAACTTAACCACTGCTCCACTGTGCTGGCCCCTGGGGTTGATTTAAACATAAGGACAGTGGCAAGTTAAGTCTAAATTAATTTTAACCTGGTTGTAAATAAAATCTTCAGGAATTTCAAGAGGAAATCTCTAAGGACATTTCGTCTGGCAATTCCATTGATGTGGTGGGTCTTTCTCTCTTAAAAGAGCAGATAAGATGTCATAAAGAAAGGAGGAATGTCCCTCTGTTAAAGTACAAAAATGATGGCTATGTATTTAGTCATGGGATTTTGGGATTGGTGGGCTGGCCTCCACCTCTGAGGGAGAGGTTGTGTGACAGTGATGGGTTCATAGTTATTTTGTATTGTACTGTATCCATATTGTATTCATTTCCTGTGTCTGCCATGTTAAATTCCCACAGTCTGGGTGGCTTAAACAGAAATGCATTTTCTCACAGTCCTGGAGGCTTAAAGTCTAAAAGTAAGGTGTTGACAGGGCTGTGCTACCTCTGAAGATTCTAGAGAAGAATCCTTCCTTGCCTCTTCCTAGCCTTTGATGGTTGTCAGCAATTCTTGGCATTCCCTTGGTTGTAGAGGCATCACTCTAATCTCTGACTCTGTTACCTGGTTCTCCCTCGATGTCCTCAGTGTTTTCACATGGCCTTCTTATAAGGACACTAGTCTTCATAGGGCCCACCATTATAGGACCCACTCTAATCCAGTATGACCTCGTGTTAACTTGATTACATCTGCAAAGACCCTGTTTCCAAATAAGATGATATTTGCAGGTTGGGGCTGAACATGAATTTTGGGGACTCTCTTCAACCCTATGCGCACATCAATCATAAATTTGTGTGTTTGTCCTTTATGTTCAGATAGATGTTTCCATGTGAACTGAAAAGTACAACAGGGAATTGGATGCTTTTGTTCCTGTCAGAGCATTCTTGTTTGGGCATCTTAGTTTTCTCTTTTCATTTCATAGCTAATACAGGATAATAATTTTTCTCATCTCTTTTTTTGCCTGCAACATCTGCAAGTGCACTTACCTGGGAATCTCCCAGTCTATGTGTCCCAAAATCGTCTTTGTGAGAAACAATCATGTTTAAGTTGGGGAATCTCAAGTTTATTCTGAGTTTTAGTTTGTTTGATTTTTTTCCCTCTAAAAGAATTCTGCTGGGTGCTGTAGTTGAGTTAAGGGAGTTATTTTCCATTCTAAGTTGCTTTTGTTAATCAAATCTCCTTATTAAAGTTTTACTCCATTGACAAGTGATGAAAACAGGTCTATAGTCTTGTTTACAAAACTAAATAAGAGCCCAGTCAGTCTTTAGAGGGAATCTCTCT
This sequence comes from Equus przewalskii, assembly GCF_037783145.1. Classification (NCBI taxonomy): domain Eukaryota; kingdom Metazoa; phylum Chordata; class Mammalia; order Perissodactyla; family Equidae; genus Equus; species Equus przewalskii. Next base: position 32,462,848 of record NC_091857.1, on the reverse strand, counting down.
GATGTGACCCCTAAGAGAGCGTGTCCTATTTTGACAGCCTTGTTGACTCCATTGGCTGTCCCATGGACTAAGGGTCCCTGAGATTCTCTGTGTCCTCATCCTAGTGAGCCTTGTCCATCCCAGATTTAACACCTGAGCAGCCCACCAGTTTGTGACCTAGTCAATATATGCCTGACAGTCCAGGATTATAAATTCATAAGACTATTCTGAATTTCTCAGTAAAATTTTAGGATAGTCACTGATGGCTCTAAAAGCTGACCTGGACAGTGATTTCAAGTCTGTTTTAAGGTTTCCAGTTGTCTGACTTTAAGGGGCTATGGAGCCTTAGGTGATTCCGGTAGACCAGAAGAACAGGAAAAGGAGTCAGAGCCAGGTGGAGAGTAGGAGGTAGAGAAGGCATGTAAGAGGGAAGAAGAGGTAGATTTTCCATACAGGGTACATGTGTTGGTGTTTGCTCATGGTGAAGCTAGTGGACACACAGTTTTAAGCTTTTTACTTTTTCATTAGCTTCGGCTAAGCTCTATTGTAAGGGTACAGTATGAATCTGAATTTCTTTTTGAAGCTTCCTCATACCAGTCAAAAATGTTAAGGAAGAATATTAGGGGTTTGTTTTGTCTCTGTTTTAATGTACCCCTTAGATGATCAATTTTTGTTATATCAAAAATTCCCCGAAGTGGCTACTGCAAATCCATGTTACTCTGGGTGGAATTATAACATATAAAGAGACAACAGCAGGGGTTAGGGTTAAGTGAGGATTATATAAGAAGGAAGTCTTCTGCCAGGAAGAGTTTTAGATTTGCTAGCAGAATCCCTGTGGAATTCTCTAGCTGTCAGGAGGAAGTGTTTCTTCTGTCACCCATCTCTTGGGCCCCTCAACCTGAAGTTGAGCCATTCCAGTCATTGAAATGAGAAGTCAATGGTCTTGGAAGAGTGTGGTGAGAGAAGGTCTCTTCTAGAACCAACTTCTTACACGTAGACCAGAATAAAGAAAGCTCTTGTAGAGTTTTGATGGGTGACCCAAGGCAAAGATGTCTAAGAAAGGAAGCCAGTCTCACAAGACCTTTACTCATTTACCCTCAGGCGCAGTTTGGATTTAGACTCATGAGAGCTATGTATGCTTCTTATCCTAAGAGCTTCCTATTGTAGACAGAAAACATCTATGACAGAAAGGCAAGAAGGACAATTAATGCTAAATAAATGCTTTGTCAGACTTCCAACAAGGAATGTGAATAGAATTGTATTGGAAGTTGAACAATTCCTAAAGGATAATGATGGGATTTAATATTATCTCAGCTAGGGCGCTCAATGAAAAGGAATGGGAGCTCAGACTTAATGTTGGAGACTTAGCAGCTGTGACAGCTGAGCACCTCAGATTAGGGTACTCAAGGGGCCTTGGAGTGTATGCTGTTACTGATGTGGGGTCTTGGGCCAAAATGGATGAAGGGATTTTGGCTAGATATCCCTGGGAACTTCAAGTCAGTTAACCACCCCCCCGCCCCCCCAAAAAGAAGCACCAGGAAACTATTGTGACTAAAAAAATCCCCACAAGCTAAGTTTATTAGAAACTTGCCAGGCAAGGCTGCCAGTGACCGAATGAATCCCATCAAAGTGTCACCTCCAACAGTTTGAGCACTTGGGTTTTGTAAGCTTGATTTGGTGGAGAGTTACTCATACGGGGGTTTTAATGCAGGAATTATTAAAAAGAAGTTGTAAATTAGACCAGTTGCTAAAATAGTCTGTGCTTAAACAGTTCATCTGTAGTCTTATTTTTCTGGAAAACACAACCAAGCAAGCTGTTGCTGAACCCAGTGGGAAGGAGCCTGGGGCTCCATTGGCCAAACCCAAGCAGGAGCTAGAGGTATTCTGGCTTTTTCAGCATTTCCAGAACAAGTTATAGCACAATTCCATATATTGATTTTATTATATCACCACGTTCTATGCATACCTGCCATTCCCCTCTTCACTCTGAATTGTTAGACTGCCATGATAGCATGTTTGTTAACTCAACCTGGAGAGCACAAAACCTTTCTTGTTCCACCAATCCTTTCCCCTTGATCCCTTCCCAGCTGATTGACTCTTGTTTAGGTCCTGCATTTAGGAAATGGCAGAGGTCACTGATGAGCAAGAGAGATCAGCCCACTTTCCTGCAGCTGCTTCACAGTCACCTGCTCCTGGACTGAGGTCCATTTGTCAGCCTCTCCTTTCTTGAACTGCCTGAAGAGCCAGCACTGTCCTGTACCACAGGAGAGCATGGTCTGTGTGCAGGGAGAGGTGGGAACCCTACCGCATAGAGCAAAAGCACACATGAAAGAAGAGACATACTTGCTGGTTGAGAGTGTTCCTTGGCTGAAGGGAAGGCACTTCCTGGCCTATTTGTTCTCCTGTAGCAGTCCCCTGGTACGGCCAGTCATTCTAGGGATAGCTGCTGGAAAGAGATGCCAGAGGATTTTCCATGAGGGCTGTTCGGGGTGCTCTGCCAAAGCTTGCATTGAGTCACTAATGTGGCCAAGCTGTTTGCTAAGGAAGCAAGGAACATGAGTCTTACTTTCCTGGGGCTACTTTAACAAATTATCACACATTAAGTGGCTTAAAACAACAGAAATCTATGCTCAAAGTTCTGGAGGCCAGAAGTCTGCAATCAAGGTACCTGCAGGCTGTGCTCTCTCTGAACTTTTAGAGGAGAACCCATCCTTGCCTTTCTACCTTTCACTTTGCTTGTGGGTGCATCACTCCAGTCATTGTCTCCATGGTCACAATGCCTCTTCTTCTTTCTCAAAACTGGCTCCACTTCTATCTTATACAGGCAGCTGTGATGGCATTAGGGCCCACCTGGATTATCCAGGGTAAGCTCTTTTGCTCAAAATCCTAATTTAATCACATGTTTGCAATATAAAGTAGTATTTATTCTTCTGCCATATATATTAGTCAATTAGTGAGGATTTTTCAGAGAAAATTAACCAATTGTGTGTGTGTGTGTGTGTGTGTGTGTGTGTGTGTGTGTGTGTCAGTGTGAGGCTGAGGGAGAGGGAGGAGAGAGAGTCGGGGGTGGAATCCTTAAGGAACTCTAACATGTGAGGGGCATAAGGCAAGAAAGAGGCCTCTCTGTGGAGACTTCTGAGCTGAGACCTGAAGGAGAAGAAAGAGTCAGCTGTACAAAACCCAGCAGGACAGAGAGTACTGATGATCACTGGACAAGAGTATACACAACCTGAGGTGGAAGGACTCCTGGCCTGATGGACACACAACAAAGTGGCCAGTGTAGCTGAGCAGGGCAAGGTGGCAGGAGCCTGTAGATGTGTCAGAGGCGGGCAGGTCCAGATCATGCTGGAAATAGTAGAGCTTGTCCTTCTCATCAGACTTTCCTTGGGGTTTTATGAGAGGCAGTAGCTCTGTGCCGACATCTTGGGTACCAAAAAGTTTGTTTTCATTGTCAATTCAGCTTTAATGAAAAGGTGTGGAATCAGGAGCTTTTAGGGGAAAGGAGACAGAGTTAATAAATAGTAGCCATGTGGTGAAAATTCACAGAAGGATACAAAATTTTTTTTCATGTGAAATCTCCTGAATTCTAGGTAGTGTCTTGGTTTAGTTAACATTATTGTGCCAATGACAATTTCCTGGCTTGTAAATGCTGTATAGATTCGTAAGATGTCACCATTAGAGGAGGGTAAGTGAAGGGTGCAGAATGGGATCTCTGTGTACCATTCTTACCATTCCTTGTTTATTTCAAAATAAGTTAAAAAGTCACTGAACTGCTCTAAAGTCCCATCCAAGAGAAACTATGAGGAAACCTGGAGGAGATCCCTACGAGTCCATTCCATCAGATGCAAAGGCTCTGTGCTGGAAAGTCTTGCAAATCTCAGAGGATTCTGCTCTCCCTGCAGCCTCCAATCTGACGTCTTTCCTTATACAGATTGTTCTAGATCCCACGGGAGCTAAGGGCTCCACAGGAGTGTTTCAGGCCCCAACCACCCTGGCTGTCTGCCCTTATGGAGGCTGCCTCCCCTCTGAGCTCACATCCACTTACTCCTCAAGGTGATGTCTGTGTTGTTGACCCACGCATAGAGGCTCCCATACTCCTTGCACAGGAAGATGCACAAGGTGCCAATGACGTACTGCAGATGGTTGATGTCCAGCTTGTGGAAGCCAGGCCCAGGCCTTCAGCCTGCAGCTGCTTGATGGCCGCCTGGCCCTGAAACTTGTCCCACGCTATGCACACCACCTCCCCAGAGCACTGCTATCACAGGTCCTTCTTGATGGTGAAGCCAATGCCCTTGTTTCCCTTGGTCACCAGCACCATGCAAGTGTAGGAGGACGTGGCTCAGTGTTGGGGGGGCACACAGGGCACTTGCATGGAGAGCAGACCCGGCTGTGGCATGGGGGGAGGGGCCACAAGCTGAGAAGGAGGTAATGCCTCCATCCTCCCTCCAAGAAGGGGCCAAATGTTCCAGAAGTTTTCCTAATACCCCCACTCTCCATCTTCCCCATCTCAGTGCTGCACCCTGGGCCAAATCAGGACACATCCTTCTTTAGATCCCATCTCTGAGCTAAGCAATGGTTTGCAGGGTGGAGAGGTGTGCTTCCCCCAAGCAAAGCTGGTTGGTGATGGGTCAATAGGGAACTAGAGATTCATGGCAGTTGAATGAAGGAAACTATTTTGGGAGAACCCCAAAAGAGAAAAAGGAGTACAGAGTAAAGCCATGGCCTTGGGCCCATCATTCACTGCAGAATGGGAATGGTTGCTTTTTCCTAAGATGCAATGTGTTAACTCAAAATCAACTTTGCCTGCTATTTTATCTCAAAATGAGTTTATTTGAGAATAGCCAACATAATTGCAATTTGGATGTGCGTGGTATGGCAAACCATAGGCAAATCTGCAAACAAAGAGGGGAGCTGCCTTTATAGAGAAAAAGGTGGCGTACGGAGGGGTTGTTTTAAACAAATATCCTTTGGGGAAAGGGAACAGTTGAGAGCAGTAACAGCTTCTCATTGGCTGAGCTGTGGCATTTCTCACTGGCTAGACTGTTGCTGGGTGGAGAGAGAAATCCTCTGTCCATAGAAAAGTGGTTTTACTTCCTGTCCAAGATGGAAGCCTCCCTCTCTTCCTGTTTGGTGTAATTGACAATGGATGTTAGAGTGTGAGACCTCCCCCAACAGGCCTTTCTGCCTCCAATTTAGTTATGATTTCCTTTATTAATTTAGACAAATGAAGTTACTTAGACAAGGTAACAGCTTCTGAGCACATTGATCCCTTTGCTTTCTTAAGAGAAATTCAAGAGAGAGAATTAGAGAATTAGGTCCTATGATTAGACTTTCAGTGAGGCAGGGTACCTTGCTGTGTGCTTCCCAAGGTGCCCCCAAGTGGGAGGGAATGTTTTGTGAAGCTCTTAGTGTGTGCAAAGCCATTGATTTCAATGTTTTATTTAATGGCTGCATAACCCATGAGTGCTAAAAGTGCCCTTATGTTGGTTTTGTCCAAGGTCACAGATATTAAGTGTTATATATATAGTTAGGTGTTATTTTTAAGGTACTAAGAAAAGAGGATCTTTGCAATTTCAAGTATACATTTCCCAACTGTCGAGATGCTGTGGTGTTGCCCTAGATATTGTTGTCCTCTGGTATCAGTTTATGAAAACAAAATGACAGGGAGGAAATTAACATCCCTGTTGAAGGGAGAAAATTGTAAACCTCTCTTTTAATATAAGAGCCCTACTAGTTGCTTTCTGGGGAGATCCCTTTTCATGTCTGTAAGCCTGAGGATCACTGGTGATGAATGAAGAATAACCATCAGAGTAGAGGGTCTTCATTTATTTATTTATTGGTTAGCAAGATTGGCCTCTGAGCTGTTGCCAATCTTCCTCTTTTTGCCTGAGGAAGATTGTCCCTGAGCTAACATCTGTGCCAATCTGCCTCTATTTTACATGTGGGATGCCACCACAGCATGGCTTGATGAGAGGTGTGTAGGTCTGTGCTGGGGATCCGAATCCATGAACCCCTGCCTATCAAAGTGGAGCCTGCAAACTTAACTACTATGTCACCATGCTGGCCCCTAGAGGGTCTTTACATCGTGGAGTGGTTCTGTGAAGGGAGGGAAACTGCTGGACATTCACTGAGGCCACTGGGAGGCAGGCTTGGTGTTGGGTAGTAAGACACTCCTTTCACTGCCATGGGTGGTGTTAGATCCCAATGACAGGGACTCATGATAGAAGACACTTTGCACTTTTATTTTGTTTTCAACACTTTCACCTGTATCAGGACATTTAATCTCCACGGCAATCCTATGCCTACTGTCCACATTTTACAGTTGAGGTACTGAGATACAGTACAATGCAGTATTTGGCTGAAGGTCACACAATAAAGTGGCAGAGCCAGGATGTTTTGCTTGTAGATGTTTGTCTTGAAATCTTTCAAACAGAACAGTTGAAAGAATTGTATAGTAAACACTGATATGTCCAACAGGCTAGGTTGAACAATTATGAATATTTTACTATATTTTTATGCTCATCTTCTGTATGTATTTTGCTGAACCATGTTAATGTTGCAGACTTGTGGCACTTCCTCCCTACGTAAATAACACCTTTGCATTGTACAGCTTGGACAATATTTCTCTCATGTCCAATAATACCCAATCCATATTCAATTTCCCCCATTGTCTCAGATTCTCTTACGGATGCATTTTAAGTGGCTCCTCACCATTCACACTTTCCAACTGTGTTTTTTCAATGAGATTGTTGTTTAAACAGAACCACACCAGACGTGTTCCTTCCACGGTGTTGTATATGTTATACTAGAGGCTGGCAAACTAAAGTCTGCAGGCCCAAAGCTGCCACAATCATTGGATTATGTATTGTCTATGGCGACTTTCATGCTACCTGAGCAGATCTGAGTAGTTCCCACAGAGACTGTGTGGCCTGCAAAGCTGAAAATATGTACTCACTGGCTGTTTCCATAATATTAGCTGACCCCTGTGTTATCCTGTCCTTCTGTTGACATAACTTTTAGGTCTGTTAGATTTCTGAGCTGGTTGGCATATAAATAATCTGAACAATAGAACATTTATAAAGAACGATTCATTCATCTGAAGAGTTTCATTCCTTATTCTCATTGATATCACTTTTTCTCTCAATATCACATAAGAAATCCCAAAAGAGTTCAAAGTGTTCAGCCAAGTCAAAGTGAGTACTCAATGATTACATTTTGATATATATTTCTTTGAATCGGGATGTATTTGACAGCGTAAGTGTCTATTTTGGTCAAATCATAGCTTAAAATGTACTGTGAACCATAGAGGGACCTCAAAGAGGGGTCCCCATTGTTCAACTTTTTTCTCCATAACAAACTCTCCATGAGGCCCCTCAGCATCGGAGGGCAAAAGGGCAAGGTACACAGGGGTCTCTGCTCCTTCTTCTGGGGATTTGATGACTTTGGGTCCCCCCATGTCGGTTCTCACCCACCCTGGGCAGCAGGCATTCAGGAGAATCTTATCCCCTCTCCTCTGCTCACTCAGTCTCCTTGCATGGATTCTGGACAGGACAGTGATGCCCATCTTCGATACTCCATATGCTATTCCCTTGACATCAGGCCAGCCTTCCTTTATGTGCACTCTTCTTCATATCTTCCACGAACTTGTTCATGAGCCCCACCAGCTCCTCTTCTGTGATGGTCTCACTTATAAACCTCTGCTGGAGTTCTGGGCTGCAGTTTTTAAGAGTCAGGAGGCTCATTATGCTAGACACATTCACCACTCTGCCTAAAATGCAATACAGATCATTATCTAGAAAGGCATGCACAAGAAGGATGAATAACAAATTCAGTGGGATTTTGTCCACTTGAGAGGCAATTACTAGGTTGCTGTGAGCATTAATTAAGACTGCCCCAGTGGCTGCCCCATGGCCAAATGGTTAATTTCACATGCTCCACTTTGGTGGCCTCGTGTTTGCCAGTTCAGATTCTGGGCATGGACCTATGGTCTGCTCATCAGGCCATGCTGTGGCAGCATCCCACATAGAAGAACTAGAATGACCTACAACTAGGACATACAACAAGGTGCTGGGTCTTTGGGGAGAAACAAAAAAGAGGGAGATAGGCAACAGATGTTAGCTCAGGGCCAATTTTCCTCATCAACAAAAGGAGCATACCTTAAAAAAAACTAGGCTGCTTCTGTGAGTGAGGTACATGATAAGTCTTGAAGCTTGTTTTACTGATAATGTCTCAGAAGATATCAGAGAAATGTTCTAATGTGGAGGGTGGTTCCCTGAAGTTCCATAAGAAAATGAAAATGGTTTATACAAGAACATGCTAAGGAGAATGTAAGGAGGTACTCATTAGTATCGAAGGTTGCCTTTGGGAGCACCTGAGGATCTTATGTTCACTTGAGCAGTGCTCTACGTTGAGGCCTCTGTTGATTAAGAAAGAGCTGACTGGTTGATGCATGACAGTTCCAAGGTGAATGGACAACTGCTCCTTGGAAGGCTGCCATGCTGATAGAGATAGGTAACAACAAATTAGCTCAGCTGACTGAATTACACATTGTTTTCTCTATGTTTTAACATTTATCAATTTGGGAGCAGTGACTAATGGCCTGACAATATGGTGATGGAGAGGGACAGTGGAAAACTGGACTATTAAATGGATGTTATAAAAGGAATGAAGTACATACTATGACATGGATGAACCTTGAAAACATTATGCTAAATTATAGGGGCCAGTTACAAAAGACCACATCTAATATGGTTCTATACATAGGAGATGTCCAGAACAAGAAAATCTGGAGCCAGAAAGTAGATGAATGGTTGTTTAGGGCTAAGAGGATGGGGGAACAGAGAAATAATAGAATTTATTTTTGTGGTGATGAAAATGTTCTAATCGTGAATAAGGTGATGGTTCCACAACTCTGCATACATACTAAAAGACACTGAGAGCAACGTCAGCACCATGGTGGAGTGAGGTGTTCCCTTTGTATCTCCCCTCTTAGTTGCAACCAGTTGTACATCGATTAACCCAGAAAGGACTCCCTGCACAGCACACTGGAATGCCTGAGAGATCCTCTCATGTATACATCTCAAGGTAGGTGGACTGGACCCCCAGGACACCATGGAACTAGGGAAGTAGCCCCCTCCACCTCCCCAGTAGGGGTGATCCAACATGAGGATTCTCACACCAGCATGAGTGCCAATGACCAGAGGTTTTAGGGGTAGACATAGCGCTTTTAGTGGCAGACACAGCAGTGGCAGGTGGTGCACATGTTCTGATGCTTCATGACACAGAGGAGTGCTGGTGACCCAGCCCTCTCCCATGCCCCCAGCAATGGTACCAATCTTTCCAGCAGTGGGGATAGCATCCAAAACTTGAAGTCCTTTGGCAGTGGCAGAGTTTCCTGATCTGAGATTTTATAAAGTACATTGGTTTGTGCCAGAAACCAGAGGTTACAGGAAGAGCAGCAGCATTTGTGCCTTAGCTTCTGCTCTCCTCCATCAATGGCTGGTTGCCCCTGTGACCTAAGAATTCAGGAACCACAGCATAACCTGTGATCTTGCCCACAGTGGCAGCATCCCTGACACTGCCTTTACGATCTGTGGTGGCTGCATACAAGTTTCCAGAATCCCAGATGCAACCTTGACTCATGTGAACCCAGTGGCCCTGGCTGTGGTTCTGCCAGCACACCCAGATAATCTAGGAACAGCAGCACAGATTGTGCATGGGGCAGAAGAATCTGAGTCCATGGGGAGTCCATGGAGATCCAGTAGGAGAACACGAGATACAGGTGACCCTGGAAGTAGCAGAGGTGCTTGCAACCTGGTGACTCTAGTGGTGGCACAAAAGACAGCAGCAACATTGTAAACCACAATGCACCAGGAACCTCAGAGGCACAAGCAGCACAAGGAGGGCACTGATGATGCCTCTAGCAAAGGCAGCAGAGGCTGGAAGCTGCAAGCTCTCAAATACAATTAAATGCAGCTCGGAACTGAAGCAACAAAAGTCTTACCCAAATAGGAAAGATGTTTACTACACAAATACATCAGTAAAGATCAATTCATCAAGTACCATGAAGAACTAGAGTAACACAGCAGAACACAAAGAAAATGACAACTCTCCATAAACCAAACTTGAAGTTGCAGAAGATTACAATCTAACTAACGGAAAAGTCAAAATGGTTGTCATGAAGAAACTCAACAAGTTACAAGAAAACTCAAAAAGACAGTTCAATGAACTCAGAAATAATGAACAGGAGGAGTACGTCACCAAAGGGATTGAAATCTAAAACAAACAAACATAAATTCTGGACTTAAGTGAAAAATAAAAGTCCAACACATTGAAAATAGAGCAGACCATATGGAAGAAAGAATTGGTGCGCTCAAAGATAGAAAAATAGAAATGAGTCAGGTGGAAGAGAAATAAGATTTTTTAAAAATGAAATATCTGACTCAATTAGTAAAAACAACATATGAATAATAGTTATCCTGGAAGGAGAAGAGAGGGAGAAAGGAGCACAGAGCTTATTCATAGAAATAATAGCTGATGACTTCCCAAATGTGGGGAAGAAACTAGATGTACAATTACATGAAGCTAGTAGAAGTCCTAATTCTCTTATCATAGAAAGACCTTCTTTGAGACATATTATATTAAAAGTATCAAAAAGTCAATGAGAATATTAAGGGAAGCCAGAGAGAAGAAAATAACTTAGAAAGGAACCCTCATCCGGCTACCAGCAGATTACTCAGCAGAAACTCTACAGGTTATAAGAGAGTGGAATAATATATTCAAAATATTGAAATAAGACATCTATGAGCCAGGAATACTCTATCCAGCAAAGTTATTCTTCAGATAGGGAGGGGAAGTAAAATCTTTCCTGGAGAAATGAAAGCTTTCCCAGAGAAACAAAAACTGAGGGAGTTCATCATCATGAGGCCTTCCTTAGAAGAAATGGTCAAAGTAGCCCTCCTGCCTGAAAGAAAAAGGCAAAGGTTTAGAAAGCTTTGAACAAGGTAATGAATAGACAGAACCAGAAAATTCCAGCTCTATATCGCAAGAGGTTAATAAACTCTTAAATATACCCAAAAGGCAACAGGGAAAGAAAGCATAAAAAATAACTATATCCACTTCAATTTGGTAAAAAGCTCACAGCACAAATAAGGGTAATTTGTGAAAATGAAAACATTGAAAGGGAAGAGGAAAAGAACCGAACCTACATAGACTAATGGACATAAGATACCATCAACAGAAAAAGGACTTTCTCATCTATGAGATCTTTTATACAACCCTCCTGGTAAGCACAAAACAAAAAATCAGAGCAAAGTCACAAATCATAAGCAAAGAGGACACTGAGAAATACATCACAGAAAACCACCAAACTGAAATGGCAGACTGAAATACAGGGAAAAGGAAACAATGGAAATATAGAACAACCAGAAAAGAAAAGATAAAATGGCAGTATTCAGCCCTCACATATCAATAGTCACTTTAAATATAAATGGATTGAACTCACCAATCAAAAGACACAGAGTGGCTGGCTGGATTACAAAACAAGACCCAACAATATGCTGCTTCCAGGAAACACATCTCAGCTCTAAAGGCAAACTGAGGCTCAGAGTGAAGGGATGGAAGATGATGCTCCAAGCAAATGGCAAGCAAAAGAAAGTGAGTGTAGCCATATTTATAGCATACAAAATAGACTTCAAGCCAAGAAAGACAACAGGAGACAAAGGTGGACATTATATAATGTTAAAAGGGACATTGCACCAAGAAGGTATAATGCTTATTAATATATGTACCCCTAACATAGGAGCACCAAAGTATATAAAGCCACTACTAACAGACCTAAAGGGAGAAAGGGACAGCAACACAATAATGGTAGAGGACCTTAACACCCCACTTACATCAATGCATAGATCATTCAGGCAGAAAGTGACTTTAAATGAAGCAGTAGACCAGATGGACTTAATAGAGATACATTAAACATTCCATCCCAAAGCAGCAGAATACACATTCTTCTCAAGTGCACATGGAAATTCTCAAAGGTAGACCATACGTTCAAAAACAAAACAAGCCTCAAAAATTTAAGAAGACTGAAATCATATCAAGCACGTTTTCTGACTAAAGTGGTATGCAACTAGAAATCAACTCCAAGTAGAAAGTTGGAAAAGACACAAATATGTGGAGACTAAATAGTATGCTACTGAATAACTATTGGGTCAATGAATAAATCAAAGGAGAAGTCAACAAATACCTGGAAACAAATAAAAATGAAAATACAACATGCCAAAACTTATGGGATGCAGCAAAAGCAGTACTAAGAATAGCAATACGGGCCTACCTCAGAAAACAAGAAAAATATCAAGTAATCAATGTATCATTATACTTAAAAGAACCAGATAAAGATGAAGAAACAAAGGCCAGGTCAGTAGAAGGAAGGAAACAATAAAAATCAGAGGAGAAAGAAATGAAATAGAGACTAAAAACACAACAGGAAGGATCAGTGAAACTGGGAGGTGGTTCTCTGAAAAATTGAAAAAAATTGTCAAACCCTTAGCCAGACTACTTAGAAAAAAAGAGAGAAAGTTCAAATAAATAAAATTACAAATGGCAGAGGAGAGATTACAATGGATACCACTGAAATACAAAGGATTATAAGAGAATACTATGAAAAGTTATGCACCGAAAAATTGGATTACCTAGAAGAAATGCATAAATTCTTAGAATCACACAACCTCCCAAAACTGACTCAGAAGAAATAGAAAATCTGAATAGACCAATCACAAGTAAAGAGATTGAAACAGTAATCAAAAACCTCTCACAAAACAAAAGTCCAGGGGTCAGCCCCATGGCTGAGTGGTTACGTTCACACGCTCCGCTTTGGGGCCCCAAGGTTTCACTGGTTTGAATACTGGACATGGACCTAGCACCGGTCATCAAGCCATGTGGAGGTGGTGACCCACATAACGGAACTAGAAGGGCCTACAAGTAGAACATACAACTCTGTAATGGGGGTGCTTTGGGGAGAAGAAGGAAAAAAATGAAAAACAAAAAACCAAAAGTCCAGGACCAGGTGGTTTCTCTGGTGAATTCTACCAAACATTCAAAGAAGATTTAATAGCTACCCTTCTCAAACTCTTCCAAAAAACTGAAGAGAGTGGGATGCTTCCTAATTCATTGTTTGAGGGCAACATTACTCTAATTGCAAAACCAAATAAGAATGGCACAAATAAGAAAAATCACAGGCCAACATCACTGATAAACATAGATACAAAAATCCTCAACAAAATCTTGGCAATCAAGTACAACAATACATTAAAAAGATCATGCACCATTATCAAGTGGGATATATTTCAAGGGTGCAAGGAGGGTTCAACATCCACGCAGCAATCAGTGTGATACACCACATTAACAAAATAAAGAATAAAATCACATGATCATCTCAATAGACATGGAGAAAGAATTCTCAACAGAGGATTCAACATCCATTTATGATAAAACTGTGAATAAAGTGGAAAGGAAAATACCTCAACATAATAAAGGCCCTATATGACATACCCACAGCTCATTCTCAATGGTGAAAAACTGAAAGCTATTCCTCTAAGAACAGGAAAAAGACAAGGATTCCCACTCTCATTACTCTTATTCAGTGTAGCATTGGAAGTCCCAGCCAGAGTAATTAGGCAAGAAAAAGAAATAGAAGGAATCCAAATTAGAAGGAAGAAATAAAACTGTTATTATTTGTGGATGACATGATTCTGTATATAGGAAAGCCTAAAGAATCCACCAAAAAACTATTAGAAATAATTAACTAATACACTAAAGTTGCAGGGTACAAAACTAATATAAAAAATCAGTTGCATTTCATACATTAACGATGAACTAGCAGAAAAAGAAATCAAGAATACTATTAATTTTACAGTCACAACAAAAAGAATAAAATACCGAGGGATAAATTTAACCAAGGAGGTGAAAGACCTGTATAGTGAAAACTATAAGACATTGTTGAAGGAAATTGAAAAAGACATAAAGAAATGGAAAGAGGTTCTGTTTTTAAGGATTGGAAGAATAAACATAGTTAAAATGTCCATATTACCTAAAGCAATCTATAGACTCAATGCAATCCCAGTCAAAATTCCAATGATATTTTTCACAGAACTAAAACAAAGAATCCTAAAATTTATATGGATCAACAAAAGAGTCCAAATAGCCAAGGCAATCCTGAGAAAAGGAAGAAAGTTGGAGGTATCACACTCCCTGAATTCGAAATATGCTACAAAGCCATAGTAATCAAGACAGCATGGTACTGGCAGAAAAACATAAACAAAGCTCAATGGAACACAATCGAGATCCCAGAAATAAACCCACATATCTCTAGCTATTATTGACCAAGGTGCCAAGAACATGCAATGGAGAAAGGAAAGTCTCTTCAAGAAATGGTGTTGGGAAAAATTAACAGGCAGATGCCAAAGAATGAAAGTAGATCCTTATCTTACACAATACACAAAAATTATCTCAAAATGGGTTAAAGAATGTAAGACCTTATCCATAAAAGTTTTAGAAAAAAATATAGGCAGTATGCTCATTGACATCAGTCTTAGCAGTATCTTTTTGAAGACCGTGTCTCCTCAAGAAAGGGAAACAAAAAATAAACAAATCAGATTATGTTAACTAAAAAGCTTCTGCGTGGGCATGGAAACCATCAACAAAAGGAAAAGACAACTGACCAACTGGCAGAAAATATCTGCAAATCATATATCCAATGAGGGACTAATTCTCCAGAATTTCTAAAGAAATCATACAACTCAGCAGCAAAAAGTTAACAACATGATAAAAAAAATGAGCAGAGTATATGAACAGACGTTTTTCCAAAGAAGATATACAGATGGCCAATAGGCACATGAAAGTGTGTTCAACGTCACTAATTATTAGGGAAATGCAAATCAAACTACAATGAGAAATCACTTCATGCCCATCAGAATGGGTATAATTAGCAAGACAAGAAATAACAAGTGTTGGAGAAGATTGGAGAAAGGGAACCCTCATACACTGTGGGTGGGAATGCAAACTGGTGCAGCCACTATGGAAAACATTATAGAGATTTCTCAAAAAATTAAAAATAGAAATATTATATGATCCAGCTATTCCACTTCTCAGTATTTACCCAAAGAACACGAAAACACTAATTAGAAAAGATATATGCATCCCTATGCTCATTGCAGCTTTATTCACAATAGCCAAGACTTGGAGGCAACCTGAGTGCCCATCAATGGATGAATGGATAAAGAAGATGTGGTATATGTATACAGTGGAATACTGCTCAGCTGTAAAAAAGAATGAAATTGTACTTTTTGTGATGACATCGAGGGGCCTTGACAGAATTATGCTGAGTGAAATACGTCAAACAGAGAAAGACAAATACCGTATGATTTCACAAACTAATGTATGGATAAGGAGAACAGATTGGTGGTGGGGCAAACAGTAATGGGAAGGCAAAAGGGGTAAAGGGGCTCATATGTATGTTGACAATGGAAATTTGACTTTTGGAGGTGAACATGGTGCAGTCTATACAGACTGAAATATAGTGATGTACACCTGAAGTTGACACAATGTTATAAACCAAGGTGACCTCAAAAAATCCTCCAAACCCACAAATTGTATACTTTAAATGGGTGAAATGTATAGCATGTGAATTATATCAGAATAAAGTTGTTAAAAGTGTAAAACAGTGACAGATTTCTTACTAATTTATCTTGAAAGCATGGTTAATATTCATAAAAGTGAATTTATATTAAGTTGTATAAAGAAAAAGTTTACTATTTTTACATCTAAATGAATATTACAAAGAGTATAAAAAAATCATGAGACCATACCACCAATAATAGATTCAGGTAAATAGGAAACTGCCTTTTCAATGTAAATATTGGGGAAAACTGTCGTCATCATTTAACTTGCACTCCATCCTATTAAAAGGATGGCAGTGCAAAACAAATTTGATAAAAAAGATAATCCAGGGCACTATGCCTCTCATTAAATAATCTTTGAGATAATTACAATGAGTGTTGGAAACTGTCTTATTATTCTTAAAACAGTCTCCTAGGATGAACGCATTTTAGAAATGGGTCAATTGTTCCAGTGTTTCCTTTCCACTAGAACACATGAAGTTTAAGAATAAACTGAACCTCTTTGTGAAATGTTTTAGTAAGCACAGTCGAAGGTCCTAATATAATTTAATTAATTCTCAAAAATATTATCTGCTTCTCTCCTAACAAAACTAACACATGTTTCTTGAGTCAAAATTGCAAAACACAGAAGGATATGAAGAAAAGACATCAGGAGAAGAAGCCAGAGTGGGCAACTGGTTACCAGAAAGGCAGCTACGATCACTTATAGGGCTTTAAAATCATATTCTCAAAGACCTGAGTCTAGACAGTAGATGGAGAATCTGTAAAAACTTTCCATAGACTGCTTGTACACGGTAATGAAGTGATGACCTCTGTTTTATTCTATTTTTTACCTCAGCAAGTCTAGAATCAGCTGGGGAAATACTTACCTGCATATGATAGGGAGGCATGACCAAGGAGTCCAAAGGTATTTGAAGGTAAATTCCTGGATGTGGATGCTGCATCCAGTCTCTATTCCACACAGCAGTCCCTCCTACAAACCAATCCCCAAGAGATGGTAGCTGCCTGGGTGACACTCATCACAACTGAAGGAGACTGTAGATCTTCTGATGCGACAACTCAGGACAGGAGCACCCAGGGAGGAAACAGGAGGCACTTGTTGGAGGTTACACAGCAAACACTTGGATCCAAGTGTTTTGTTTCCAAAGTGCACTCATGGCTTTCAAATGGCAGTTCAGGGACATGGCACTGGAAGGCACACAGATAATCCTCTGAGAGATGTTATGGGTCATCCTGAGTTTCTTATCCTTATGGTGTGTGTGTGTGTGAGAGAGAAAGAGAAACAGTGGCCCTTTAGTAATCACTCCACATCTTTGAGAAAAGTATGTCACCTATCTAAGAAAGGATTCTTTCCTGGTGGGGCTGGGGTATGTGTCAGGCTTACAGTTTATCCAGGCCATATTCTCTCTCTGACCAGAAACTTATTTTAAGGAAGCCATGTTTTCCTTCAAAAGCGTAAATCAAAGGAAAAACATAGACCTTGTCCCCAGGGCTTAACACATAGTAGCTGCCCAAGACCTCTTTGTGGGATGCCTGTCCCCTAATGGATCTGTCCCAGCATCTCTTCTTCACTCTTCAAAGTCTTGCCACCTGAAACTAGAGCCAAAGTGATCTGGACAACAAGGGATATATTGTACATCATCTCATTTCCAGTAACAAACTTCAAAAGCATTGCTTGATTCTAATTGTCTCTGCCGAGGCATTAAGTGCACATCTGGTTCTCTGGATGTTTTATGATTTCACATTTATCACATAAGTCTATTTTTATCTAATTCCAAGAGTACCTGTTGTTAAGTCTCTGGATTGAAAGGGGTTTTCATGAAACACTGCAGGGTTTAAAAATGTGTCTCTTGCAGCTCCTTGGGTTTCCCTAAGGTTCCCTGTGGGCCCTGTGCTGAGGAAGACATTGGCCCCAATCAAGCTGAGTCTTCTTTTCTCATCTATTGCTTTGGCCTGACTGGGTACAGCTTCACGTGAAGAATAGTATCATCGGCATAAGATATTTGAGGACCACTGAGTGGTAGAAAGAACAATTATCTTGGATGCCACATGACCTGGGTCTGCACCTAGCTGTGCACATGACCTTGAGTTTTGGTATGCCTCCATGTTCTTTGTAGGGATGATATCTAAAATACCTGATACATTACATCAAGAAAAGTCCCTCCAACCATTCTTGCTAGAACCAAAAAATGTCCAAGGTGGAAGATATCTTTAGTCCAGTAATTTCCCCCCATGAACTGCTGTGGCTGCCTTTCCTCCCAAATAATGGGAGAGCTCTCCTATTTCAAAACAAAGGAAAATTTTTCTGTATACTGAGAATATAGCATGTATTTACATTTTTCTGAACTCTAGCTTTGATGAGGCAAGATCAGTTGTTTGAATAGAACCTGTCTTAGCACCTGTGAGTGTCGTCAATCCTCTTTCTGGACCAAGAACAGACATAGCAGGAACTAACACAGCCCGGCTAAGTAAGGAAAATGTCCAGCTAGGAGTCATTAGTATGATTCCAAGAGAAAATACATGTAGAATGTGTGGTGGTGGCACAAGGAACTCCATTGCTGCCCTAAAGTGTTGGGGTGAGGGAAGGAGCCAAGTGACTTTGAAAGAGGTGCCCTTTGAGGTCCTAGTGAACCAAGTGTTAGAAGAAGTAGCGGAACTTTCCCGGAAGACAGGACAGGGAAATGGGGCAGAATTGTGAGTAAGCCATACACGCATGTACTGAATTCCAAGCCACATCTTTTAATCTTTCTAAAATATCTGCTTGTCTTAATTGGTGTATTTAATGGGTGATGGCTCCCCTCCATCCCATTACCTTGGGTTAAGTATTATTGTAGTTTACAACCAAAGAAATATGATAGTTTGTTTTGTCCATAATATAGCACATAGAACCAGGAGTTAAAATGAGCCTGGAGCTATGCAGATATCAGAGATCCCTGCTAGCCTTGATAAGGGTGGGACTTTGCTGCTGAAGGATTTTCAGGAGTGGAGTGAGCCTGAAGAGAGTACAGAGAATGCCAAGAACGGAAACACTCAAGAAGGGAGCTCCCTTAGGTGGTTTTTCAACTGTGCAGCAACGACTGCTGAGGGTCTGTTGTGGAGCTGGGATGGAGGAGAAGGCTTGGGGAGAAACTGAGTAGGACCACTCGTAGAACATGGTAATTGAATAATAGGGGGTGGGTATAGTGATTTTCAGAATCCTGGTGGGTGGACGATGGGTCAGTGACCATGATGACTTGGGGAAAGGACAAGTGTATTTTGGAAATGTGTGTTTTAGATGTGGGAATTCTGGAGAGGAAGGAAGGGCCCAGGAAGAGATGGAGAGGCAAGGAGACAAATATGTGTGTCTGGAAGTGTAGGAATGTTATAGGCAGGTAAAAGGTTTGAGGATAGTGAAGGCTCCACTATCCTGAACAAGATCACTGTGAGAGAGAGAGAATGAGAAGGGAGGGTTCAGGATGGAATCCTCAAGGAATTCCAATGTGTGAGTGGCATGGAACAAGTAATGACCCTCTCTGTGAGCTTTTGAATGAAGATCTGAAGGATAAGGGAGAGTCAGTGCAAAGACCAGTGGGACAGAGAGCACCCATGACAGCTGGACAAGTGTGTACATGGTTCTGAGGCAGAAGGTCACCTGGACCCGTGGAGACACAACAAGGAGACCTGTATAACTGTGTAGGGACAGGAAGCAGGGGCTTGTAGATGAGATTGGGGGCAAGCAGGGCAGAGCATGCCAGAAACACTACAGCTTGGGCTCCTCATCATACTCACCTTGAGGTTTTATGAGACATTAGCTCTGTGCAGACATTTTGGGTAATATAGAAGTTTGTTTTCATCGTCACTTCTGCTTTAATATGAAACAGTGTGGAATCAGGAGCTTTTGGTGGGGAGAGAGCACAAAGTTAATAAGTTAAATTGTACTCATGGTAAAAATCTATAGAATGATACAAATTTTTTTTTACATGTGCAATCTGGTGATTTCCCAGTAATGCCTGGTTTAAGATAACAGCATTTTGCAATGACAATTTCCTGGCTTGGTAATGCTGTACAGTGTCGTAAGATGGCACCATTAGAGGAGGGTAAGTGAAGGGTGTAGAATGAGATCTCTGTGTACCATTCTTACACTTTTTTGTTTATTTCAAAATATGTTAAAATTTCACTGAACTGCTCTAAAGTCCAATTTAGAGAAGCTGTGAGGAAACCTGGAGGAGATTCCCCAAGAGTCCATTCCATGGAGATGGAAAAGCCCTCTGCTGGAAAGTCTTGTAAATCAGAGGATTCTGCTCTCCCTGTAGCCTCCAGTCTGACATTTTTCCCTAGGGAGTCCGTTCTGGATCCTGTGGAAGCTAAGGGCCTCACAGCAGCGTTTCAGGCTCCAAGCCACCCTGGCTGGCCACGCTCATGGAGACTGAGTGCACTCTGAGCTCACATCGACTTACAGGTGACGTCAATGCTTGTATTGTTGATTAGCACTTTGAGGCCTCCATACTCCTTGTACAGGAAGTCACCCAGGGTATGGATGCTCTGCTGATCATCAATGTCCACTGGTGGAAGCGAGGGCTGAGGCCCTCGGCCTACAGCTGCTACATGGCTGCCAAGCCCTGCACCATGTCCCATGCTGTGAGCACTTCATCCCCTGAGAACTGCTGGCACAGGTCGTACATGATGGCAAAGCCAATGCCATTGTGGACCCTGGTCATGAGGGCCATGCAAGTGTAGGAGGACATGGCTGGGCAGGGGTCATGAGGGGAACTTGTGTGGAGAGCAGACCGGGCTATGGGCCACAGGAACGCTCACTGGGGAGGCCTGGCCACAGTCAGAGAAGGCACACTGAAATGAGTTCTGGGATCCAGTGCTGTGATTTCCTGAGAAGGAGGCCCCACCTCCATCCCTCCCTCCTAGGAGGGGCCAAGTGTTCCAGAAAGTTTCCTAATCCCTCACTCCTGGTTCACCCCTTAATGGTGCTACACCCTGGGCCAAACCAGAACAGTCTTATTTTGATCTCACCTCTGAGGGAAGCAATTGTTGCAGGCTGGAGAGGTGTGCTTCCCCCAAAGCACAACTTCTTGGTGCTGGGTCCATAAGGGGCTAGAGATTCATGGCAGTTGAACTAAAGAAACTATTGTGGGAGAACCCCAAAAGGAGAAAAAGTAGTGCAGAGTAGTAAACTTGAACTTGGGCCCATTATCAACTATAGAATGGGAAGTGTTCCTTTTTCTGAAGATGCAATAAATTGCATACGTTAATCACTTCTGAGGGCATAGGTCCTCTTGCTTTCTTAAGAGAAACTCAAGAGAGAGAATTAGAGAATTAAGTGCTGTGATTAGACTTTCACTGTGGGCAGGGTACCTCACTGTGTGCTTCTCAGTGAGTCCCCAAGTGGGAGGAAATGTTTTATGCAGCTCTTATTGTGTGCCATGCTGTTGCTTTCAATGCTTTATTTAATGGTTACATAATCTCTGTTGGCTAACGGTGGCTACTGTTTGGTTTTGTCCAAGGTCACAGATAATAAGCGGTATATATAGTTAGGTGTTATTTTTAAGGTACTAAGAAAAAAAAGATCTTTGCAATTTTAAGTATACATTTCCAAAAGTTGAGATGCTATGGTCTTGACCTAGGCATTGTTGTCCTTTGGTGTCAGTTTACAAAAACAAAATAATAGAGAGGAACTTAACAACTTTGTTGAAAGGAGAAAGTTGTAAACCTCACTTTTAAAATAAAACCCCTACCCTTGCTTTCAGGGTCTACTCCTTTTCATTTCTGTAAGCCTGAAAATCACTGGTGAAGAATGAAGAATAATCAGGACAGTAGAGGCCTCTTGAGAGCACAGAGCGCTTCTGTGAAGGGAGGGATGTGGTGGAGGTTCACTGGGGCCACTGAGAGGTATGCTTGGTGTTGGGCAGTAACTGACTTCTTGTCACTGCCATGGGTGATGTTAGGTCCCAATCACAGGGAGTCATTTTACAATACACATTGCACTTTTATTGTGTTTTTAACATTTTGATCTGTATCAGGACATTTAATCTGTATTTACAGCAATCCCATGCCTATTGTGCTCATTTTACAGTTGAGGTACTGAGATAAAGAGCAGTGCAGTATTTTGCTCAGGGTCACACAGTAAAGTGGCAGAGACAGAAATTTTTGTTTCCAGATGTTTGTCTTGAAAGCTTTCGAACAGAAATATTGAAAGAATAGTAAATGCCCATATATCCACGTGACTAGGTTGAACACTTGTGAATATTTTCCTAAATTTTTGTGTTCATCTTCTGTATATATTTTGCTGAACCATGTTAATGTTATAGACCTCAGAATACTTCCTCCCTGCATAAATAACACATTCTCATTGAAGAGATTTGACAACAATTCTCTCATGTCACTAACACTCAGTCCATATTCAATTTCCCCCATGGTCTCAGATGCTTTTATGGAAATGTCTTTAGTGCCCATTCACCATTCACACTTTGCCATTGTGTTTTTCCAATGAGTCTGGTGTTATGGTGCCTACACCAGATGTATTCCCTTCATGGTGTTGTCCATGTTATACTAGAGGCTGGTAAACTAAAGCCAGCAGGCCAAACCCCGCCATGCTCATTAGTTTATGAATTGTCTATGGCTACTTTCATGCTACCTCAGCAGATCTGAGTAATTCTAACAGAGATCATGTGTCCTCAAAGCTAAAACCATGTACTTCCTGGCTGTTTCTATGCTGTTAGCTGGCCTCTGAGTTATACTGTTGTCTGTTGACCTAACTTTTAGGTCTGTTAGATTTCTGATCTGGTCGGCATGTAAACAATCTGTGCAAATGGACATTTATACAGAAGGATTTATTCATCTATTGATTTTCATTCATTGTCATTGATTCTACTTTTTCTCCCCTGTATCACATATGAAATCACAAAAGACTTCACTGAATTAGTAGCCAAGTGAAATTGAGTACTTGATAGGGATATTTTGATTTTTCTTGTATTTAAATTTGTGGGTAGGGATGTTTTTGACATCGTTTGGTCAAATCAGGATGTGTAACTTAATGAGAAGCAAGGAGAGAACTCTAAGAGTGGTCCCTGTTGTTCAACTTTCTTCTCCATAACAAACTCTCCAAGAGGCCCCTCAGCATCTGAGGGAAAAAGAGCAAAGTATATGGGCATCTCTGGTCCTTCTTCTGGGGTTTTCATGGCTTTGGTCCCCTCATGTCATTTCTCACCCACCCTGGGCACCAGGCATCCATGAGGATCTTGTCCCCTCTCCTCTGCTCACTGCTCTCCTGGCATGGACTCTGGACAGAACTGTGATGCTCATCTTTGGCACTGCATATACCACGGCCTTGATATCAGGCTAGCCTTCCTTTATGTGCACTCCATTCTTCATATCTTCCACAAACTTCTTCATGAGCCCCACCAACTCCTCCACAATGATTTT
Source organism: Equus przewalskii (assembly GCF_037783145.1). Taxonomy (NCBI): domain Eukaryota; kingdom Metazoa; phylum Chordata; class Mammalia; order Perissodactyla; family Equidae; genus Equus; species Equus przewalskii. Next base: position 32,439,782 of record NC_091857.1, on the reverse strand, counting down.
CTCACTTGTAAATTTAGGAGGTAGTTCTCTGCTGAGGTTTTTAAGAGCCATGAAGCTGAATAGTTGGGGGATTGTCAAGATGGCAACATAGGCAGACTCTGAACTCACCTCTTCCTATGAACACAACAAGGTTACAACTATTCTTGGAAAGATTACCCCTTAGAGAGAACTCACACCTGGGTGAAAAGAACCCCCACAATGGGGGACAGTCCTGACTGAGGCGGAAGAGGCAGAAATTCCTTTCTGTAGAGGAAAAAGCCACCTTTGTGAACAATGGAGCTTCATGACAAGACAGGAAGAACCCTAAGATATGCAGCTTTCCCTGGAGGAGTGGGGACCTGAGTAGGGGTGCATTACCACTATAAGCATCATTCCGACTCAGCACAACTGAGAAAAGTGTCATAATATCTGGCTTTTCTGGCTATTAACTACAATGGGGAATACCCTGAGAAAAGCTATAGGACATAAGTGAAAAAACCCAACTCTTAAAGGACCCATGCACAAATTCACCTGTCTCTGAAAGCAACCTGAAATCAACAGAAGGAAAGATGCACAGTCCTTTGGTGAAGAGTCTCACCTGGTAGGCTCTGGGTGCATCTTCGTGAGACCTCTCTAGGAACTTAGACGTTGGTGGCAGCATTGTTGTGACCTAGTACAGGTGTGCTGACAGACACCATTGGAGTCCTTTCACTGCCCTGTTAACCCAGGGTCTGCCCCACCCAACAGAGTACTGATTTAATCCAGCTCAGCCAGGGCAGCCAGCCTGACCTAGGGACTGGCCCCACCCAACAGCAAGCCCTCAGGCTGCTTGTCAGCCTGCATACACTGGGTGCCTTGATCCTCTGCAGGCAGGCAAGTGTGTCTGCCTCTGTGAGGCTGGGCCTGTGTGAGGAGCAGGTGGAGTGTGGGGGGTGTTGGTGGAGAGTATGGGAGCCTCTGCACTGGGGGAACTGGGTCTGCTTCAGGGGGTCAGGAGGTGTGCATGGGCCAGCACTGTGTTGATGGTGTGTGTGGGCCTGTGGGGTGCAAGGCTTATCAGTGGCAGAAGACCTGTGCTTCACAAAGAGATACATAGAGGATCAGCCCTGCCTTCCAAAGCCTGAAACAATGGGGTCCTCCTGTGCCTGGGGCCAGCCCCACTTAGCTGCAATCCTGAGAGAGCTGACAACAGCCTTGCAGGCTGGAGGCCTACAGCAATTGTAAGCCCCTGAGCCTAGCAACCAGCCACAGTGGGGGCCTACTCAACAGAAAAACTGCAACAGGCATGTGCTATTAGGCCTTGCAGCAAATTGTGCGGGGGCTCCCCAAACGTGATTTTTAAACAGCCAGCCATGGGGAGAAAGCCTAGACTCACTGGGTACCTGCAGCAAGATCAACACTGCCATAGCAGAAGGATACACATTACCCACAAAGGGGCTTCTCCTGGAACATTTAGAACATTAGGTGATGAGAGGGAAGCACACTGCTGAGCCTCAAAAGGTGTCTCTTCCATAAGGCCAGTTCTCCCACATCAGGAGACATAACTGACTCACCTAATATGTAGATATAAGCAAAATAAAAAGGCAAAATGAGGAGGCAAAGGAACATGTTCCAAGCAAGGGAACAGGACAAAACCCCAGAAAAAGAACTAAATGAAACAGAAACAAACAATCTACCTGACAAAAAGTTCAAACAAAACAGCATAAGGATGCTCACTGATCTTGGGAGAAAACTAGATGAACATAGTGAGAATGCCAACAAAGAATTGGAAAATATAAAAAAGAACCAATCAGAAATGAAGAATACAATACTGGAAATGAAAAATTCACTAGAGGGACTCAATAGCAGAGTAAGACTAGAGGAAATCACCCAAGCTGAACAGATAAAAGAAAAAACAATTAAAAAGAAGGACAGTCTAAGGGACCTCTGGGGCAATATCAAGCACACTAACAGTTGTATTATAGGGATCCCAGAAGAAGACAGAGACAAAACAGCAGAGAATCAATTTGAAGAAATGATAGCTGAAAACTTTCCTAACCTAAAGAAGGAAACAGACATCCAGGTACAGGAAGCACAGGGCACATCAAACAAGATAAACCCAAAGAGACCCACACCAAGAATATTATAATTAAAATGTCCAAAATTAAAAATAAAGAGAGAATCTTAAAAGCTGCAAGAGAAAGGCCAAAGTGATATAAAACAGAAACCCCATGAGGCTATCAGCTGACTTCTCAAATGAAACATTATAGGCTAGAAGGGAGTGGCATGATATATTTAAAGTGCTGAAAGGAAAAAACTTGTAGCCAAGAATACTCTACCTGGCAAGGTTATCATTCAGAATGGAAGGGGAGATAAAGAGTTTCTGAGACATGCAAAAATTAAAGGAGTTTGTCACCAAGAAACCAGTCTACAAGAAATGCTAAAGGGACTTATTTAAGTGGGAAAGAGAAGACCACAAATAGGAATAAGAAATTCTCAAAAAGGGCTATAAAGTCATTGGTGAAGGCAAAAATACACTAAAGGTAGCACATCGACCATCTATGAAGATAATATGAAGATCAAAAGCCAAAAGTCCTTAAATTAGCTATTTCCATGATAAGAAGGTAATGGATATACACACCAAAAAGAAGAGGGTAGATATAATATGAAGAACATAAAATGTGGGAAGAGGGGAGTGTAAAAGTAGAGCATTTAGAAAGAGGTCAAACTAAAGAGACCAACAACTTAATACAGATTGTTATATATGTAGGTTATTATATGTGAACCTCATGATAATCACAAACCAGAAACCTATAATAAATGCACAAAACATTAAGAGAAAGGAACTCAAACATAATACCAAGAAAGCAATCAAATCACAAGGGAAGAGAGCAAGAGAAGAAGAAAGGCACAGAGAACAACTACTAAAACACTCAGAAAAAAAGTAACAAAATGGCAATAAGTACATAGTTCTCAATAGTTACGTTAAATGTCAATGGACTAAATGTTCCAATCAAAAGGCAAAGGGTGGCCGATTGGATAAGAAAAACAAGACCCATATATATCCTGCCTAGAAGAGACACATTTCAGACCTAAAGACAAACTGAAAGTGAAGGGATGGAAAAAGATACTTCCTGCAAATGCCAATGAAAATAAAACTGGGGTAGCAATAATTATATCAGACAAAATAGACATTAAAACAAAAAGTGTAACAAGCCACAAACAAGGGTCTGCAGCAAGGCAACACTGCAGGGCCAGGACTGTGTTGATGGTGTGTATGGACCTGTGGGGAGTGGGGCTTGTCAGTGGCAGAAGACCTGTGCTTCTCAAAGAGCCACTTAGAGGCTCTACTACATAAAGATAAAGGGAACAATCCAACAAGAGAACATAACCCTTATAAATATCTATGCACCCAACCTAGAAGCACCTAATTATGTAAAGCAATTATTAGCAGACAGAAACTAGAAATGGGCAGTAACACAGTAATAGTAGGGGACTTTAACACTCCACTTACACCAATGGACAGATCATCCAAACAGAAGATCAATAAGGAAAGTTTGACCTTAAACAACACATTAAACCAGATGGATTTAGTAGATATATAAATAACATTCCACTCAATGGAGAAAAACTGAAAGCTATCCCTCTAAGAACAGGAACCTGAAAAGGATGCCCACTTTCATCACTCTTATTTAACATAGTATTGGAAGCCTTAGCCAGAGCAATAAAGCAAGAAAAAGGAATAAAAGGGGATCCAAAATGGAAAGGAAGAAATTAAACACTCACTATTTGCAGATGACATGATTTTATATGAGAAAATCCTAAAGAATCCACCAAAAACATTTTAGAAATAATAAAGGAATATGGTCAAGTTTCAGGATAAAAAATCAAAATACAAAAATAAGTTGTGTTTCTATATACTAACAGTGAAGTAGCAGAGAGAGAAATTAAGAATACAATCCTGTTTACAATTGCAGCAAAACGAATTAAATATCTAGGAATAAACTTAACCAATAGGTGAAAGATCTGTATGCTGAAAACTATAAAACAGTGTTGAAAGAAATTGAAGAAGACACAAAGAAATGGAAGATATTCCATGCTCTTGGATTGGAAGAATTAACATCATTAAAATGTCCATACTTGCTAAAGCAATCTACAGATTCAATGCAAACCCTATCAAAGTTCCAACAACATTTTTCACAGAAATAGAACAAAGAATTCCAAAATTTATATGGAACAACAAAAGACCCTGAGTAGCAAAAGGAATCCTGAGATAAAAGAACAAAGCTCGAGGTATCACACTCCCAGATTTCAATGTATACAACAAAGCAATAGTAACCAAAACAGCATGGTACTAGCACAAAAATAGACACAAAGATCAATGGAACAGAATCAAGAGCCCAGAAATAAACCCACACATCTATGGATAGCATATTTTGGACAAGGGAGCCAAGAACATACAATTCAGGAAGGAAAGTCTCTTCAATAACTAATGTTGGGAAAACTGGACAACCCCATGGATAACAATGAAAATAGACCGTTATATTACAACATACACAAAAATTAACTCAAAATGGATTAAAAGCTTGAATGTAAGACCTGAAACCATTAAACTTCTAGAAGAAAACAGGCTGTACACTCTTCAACATCAGTGTTAGCAGCATATTTTCAATTATCATGTCTGACTGAGCAAGGGAAACAATAGAAGAAATAAACAAATGGAAGTACATCAAACTAAAAAGCTTCTGCACAGCAAAGGAAATGAACAACAAGACAAAAAGACAACCTAACAATTGGGAGAAGATGTCTGCAAACTATCTATCTGATAAAGCATTAATATCCAAAAGAACTCATACATCTCAACAACAACAAAAAAACTAACAACCCAATTAAGAAATGGGCAAAACATCTGAACAGACATTTCTCCAAAGAAGATATACAGATGTCCAAAAGGCACTTGAAAAGATGTTTAACATCATTAACTATCAGGGAAATGCAAATCAAAACTACAATGTGATATCACCTCACTCCCATCAGAATGGCTATAATGAACAAGACAGGAAACAGTAAGTGTTGGAGAGGATGTGGAGAGAAGGGAACCCTTATACACTGCTGGGGGGGGGGGTGGTGGTGCAAACTGGGGCAGCTACTATGGAAAACAGCATGGGATTTCTTTACAAAATTAAGAATAGAGCTACCATATGATCCTGATATTCCACTGTGGTGTATTTTCCAAAGAACATGAGAACATGAAGGCATAAAGATACATGCACTCCTATGTTCATTGCAGCATTATTCACAATAGCCTAGACTTGGAAGCAACCTAGGTGCCCATCAAGGGATGAATGGATAAAGAAGATGTGGTATATATACACAATGGAATACTACTCAGCCATAAGAAAGGATGAAATATGACCATTCATGACAACATGGATGGATCTTGAGGGTATTATGCTAAGCGAAATAAGTCAGAGGGAGAAAGTAAAATACTGTATGATCTCACTCATAAGTAGAAGATAACAATGACGAACAAAGACATAGAAACAGAGATTGATAAGTGGTTACCAGAGGGGAAGGAAGAAGGGAGGAGGGAGAAAGAGGTAATTAAGCACATTGTGTTATGATGGATGTTAATTAGTCTTTGGATAGTGAACATTATATAATCTAGAGAGAAATTGAAATATATGATGATGTATACCTGAAATTTATATAATGTTATAAACCAATGTTACCACAATTAAAAAAAAGAAATACTACTGGGGCCAGCCTGATGGTGTAGTGCTTAGTTTGGTGTGTTCCACTTCGGTGACCTGGGGTTCCCAGTTTCGGATCTTGGGCACAGACCTAGCAGCACTCATCAAGCCATGCTGTGGTAGGATCCCAAATAAAATGGGGGAAGATTAGCACAGGGTCAAGTTTCCTCAAGCACACATGCAAAAAAAGATACTGCTAAGATTGATGTCAAACCGCGTACTGCCTGAATTTTCTTCTGGGGCTTTTATGGTTTCAGGTCTTACGTTCAAGTCTTTAATCCATCTTGAGTTACCTTTTGTGCATGGTGTAAGGTAATGGTCTACTTTTATTGTTTTGTATGTGGCTGTCCGGTTTTCCCAACAGCATTTATTGAAGACTTTCCTTTCTCCATTGTATGTCCTTGGCTCCTTTGTTGAAGATTAGCTGTCCATAGATGTGTGGTTTTATTTCTGAGCTTCCAATTCTGTTCCATTGTTCTCTGTGTCTATTTTTCTGCCAGTACCATGCTATTTTGATTACTATAGTTTTGTAGTATATTTTGAATTCAGGGTTTGTGATGCCTCCAGCTTTGTTCCTTTTTCCCAAGATTGCTTTGGGTATTTAGTGTCTTTTGTTGCACCATATAAATTTTAGCGTTCCTTGTTCTGTTTCTGAGTAGCATATCATTGGGATTCTGATTGGAATTTCATTGAATCTGTAGATTGCTTTAATGATATTATAGACATTTTACCTATGTTTATTCTTCCAATTCTTGAGCATGGAATATCTTTCTATTTTTTATGCCTTGTTAGATTTCTTTCAATAATATCCTATACTTTTCAGTTTATAGGTCTTTCACCTCCTTGGTTAAATTTATTCCTAGATGTTTCACATTTTCTCGTGTGATTTTAAATAGGATTGTATTCTCTCTCTCTCTCTTTTTTTTTTGGTGTGGAAGATTGGCCTTGAGCTAACATTTGTGCCAATCTTCCTCTAGGTTGTATGTGGGACACTGCCATAGCATGGCTTGACGTGCAGTGTGTAGGTCCACACCCAGGATCTGAACCTGCGAACCCCAGGCCACCAAAGTGTACTGCACAAACATAACCACTACATCACCAAGCTGGCCCCACTGGATTGTATCCTTGACTTCTCTTTCTGCTAGTTCATTATTAGTGTATCCAAATGTAGCTGATTTTTGTATGCTGATTTTGTACCCTGAAACTTTGTTGTAGTTGTTGATTATTTCTAGTAATTTTCTGATGGATCCTTTAGGGTTTTCTGTCTAGAATCATGTCAGCCACAAATAATGACAGTTTTATTTTTGCCTTTCCAATTTGTATCTCTTCTCTTTCTTTTTATTCCCTAATTACTCTGGCCAGGACTTGCAATATTGTGTTGAATAAGAGTGATGAGAGTGGGCATCCTTGTGTGGTTCCTGTTCTTAGAGGAATAGCTTTCAGTTTTTCAGGATTCAGCATGATTTTGCTGTGGATTTGTCATATCTAGCCTCTACTATGCTGAGGGACTTTCCTTCTGTACTCATTTTATTGAAAGTTTTGTCATAAATGTTGAATCTTGTCAAATTCTTTCTGTATATCTACTGATGTGATCAAGTGATTTTTACTCTTCGTTTTGTTCAGGTGGTGTATCACATGAATTGATGTGTGGATTGTGAATCATCCTTGCATCCCTGGAATCAATCCCACTGATTGTGGTGTGTGATCCTTTCAAGGTATTGCATTCTATTTGCTAATATTTTGTTGAGTATTTTTGCATCTGTGTTCTGCAGCAATGTTGGCCTGTAATTTTCCTTTTTTATTTTGTCCGTGTCTGGTTTTGGTATTGGGGTAATGTTGGCCTTGTAAAATGACTTTCGAAGTCTCCCATCTTCTTGAAGTTTTGGGAAGAATTTGAGAAAGACAGGTGTTACAAATTCTTTGAATACTTGGTAGAATTCATGAGAAAAGCCATCCTGTCCTGGACTTTTGTTTTTTGAGAGGTTTTGATTACTGTGTCAATCTCTACTTGTGATTGGTCTGTTCAGATTCTCTATTTCTTCTTGATTCAGTGTTGGAAGGTTCTATCAGTCTCAGAATTTATCCATTTCTTCTAGGTTATCCAATTTATTGGCATATAGCTTTTCATAGTATTCTGTTATAATCCCTTGTATTTCTTTGTTATCCATTGCAATTTCTCCCGTTTCTTTTCTAACTTTATATATTTGAGACTTCTCTCTTATTTTGTTAGTGAGTCTGGGTGTGGGTTTGTCAATTTTGTTTATCTTCTCAAAAAACCAGTACTTAGTTTAATTGATTCTCTTGTGGTTTTTTTCTTTTTTTTTAGTGTCTGTTTCATTTATTTTTGCTCTAACTTTTATAATTTCCCTCCTCCTGCTGACTTTGGGCTTTGTTTGTTCTTGTTTTTCTAGTTCTGTTAGGTGTGGTTTAAGATTACTTATTTGAGATATTTCTTGTTTGTTGAGGTAGGCCTGAATTGCTATAAATTTCCCTCTTAGTGCAGCTTTTGCCGCATCCCATAAGAATGGATATGTTGTGTTTTCATTTGTCTCCAGGTATTTTTTGATCACTCTTTTCGTTTCCTCAATGATCCAATGGTTGTTCAGTAGCATGTTGTTTACTATCCACATATTTGTGCATTTCTCAGTTTTTTCTTGAGGTGATTTCTAGTTTCATAGCATTATGGTCTGGAAAAATGCTTGATACTAGTCCAATCTTCTTATACTTATTGAGGCTTACTTTGTTTTCCAATATATAGTCCATCTTTGAGAATGATCCATGTACACTTGAGAAGAATGTATATTCTGCTGTTTTTGGATGGAACGTTCTATTTATATCCATAAAATCCATCTGGTCTGCTGTTTCATTGAAGGCCACTGTTTCCTTGTTGACATTCTGCCTGGATGATCTATCCATTGATGTAAGTGGGGTGTTGAGGTCCTCTACTAGTATTGTGTTTCTGTCTCTTTTCTCTTTAGGTCTGCTAATAGTGGCTTAGTATACTTTGGTCCTCCTGTGTTAGGTTCATATATATTCATAAGTATTATGTCCTTTTGGTGGAATGTTCTTTTTATCATTATATACTGCCTCTCTTTGTTATCATCTTTTTTATCTTGAAGTCTGCTTTGTCTGATATAAGTATAGCTCTGTCTGCTTTCTTTTGCTTGCCATTTGCTTAGAGTATCATCTTTCATCCCTTCACTCTGAGCCTCTGTTTGTCTTTAGAGCTGAGCTGTGTTTCCTGGATGCAGCATATTATTGGGTCTTGTTTTGTAATCCATTTAGCCACTGTGTGCCCTTTGATTGGTGAATTCAATCCATTTACTTTTAGAATGATTATTGATATATGAGGGTTTAATATTGCCATTTTATCTCTTGTTTTTTGGTTTTTCTATATTTCTGTCATTTCCTTTCCATTGTATTTCTGAATGACATTTCTATTTGGTGGTTTTCTGTGATGTTTTTCTCAGTGTCCTCTTTATTTATGATTTGTGACTCTACTCTAACTTTTTGTTTAGTGATTATCATGAAGTTTGTATAAAAGGTCTCATAGATGAGATAGTCCTTTTTCTGCTGATAGCCTCTTATCTCCATTAGCCGAAGCAGGTTCCATCCCTCTCCTCTTCCTCTTCTGTGTTATTATTGTCACAAATTATTCATTTTTGTGTTGTGATGAAATTGACTAGTTCATAGTTATTTTTATGCTTTCTTTCCCTTTATCTTTTATGTTATAATTGTCTATTAACCTGTTCTGATAGAGAACTGCAATTTTCTGATTTTGTCTTTCTATTTATCTCCTTCCTCAAGGCTTTGTAAACCTTTGCCTTTTTGTTTCTGGTGGGAGGGCTCTCTTCATAGATTCTTGTAAGGCAGTTCTAGTGGTGATGAACTCCCTCAGCTTTTGTTTATCTTGGAAAGATTTTATTTCTCCATCATATATGAAGGATAATTTTTCTGGATAGAGTATTCTTGGCTGAAAGTTTTTGTCTTTCAGTATTTTGAATATATCATTCCCTTCTCTCCTAGCCTGGAAGGTTTCTGCTGAAAAATCTGATGAAAGCCTAATAGAGGTTTCTTTGTTAGTTATTTTATTTTGCCTTGCTGCCCTTAATAGTTTTTCTTTGTCATTGACTTTTACAGTTTTAATTTTATATACCTTGGAGAAGTTCTTTTTGTATTGATGTAATTAGGAGTTCTCTTGGCTTCATGTACTTGTAAGTCCAGTTCTTTCCCTAGGTTTGTGAGGTTCTCAACTATTAGTTGTTTGAACGAGCGCTCTGCTCCTTTCTTTCTCTCTTCTCCCTCTGGGATACCTATAATCCTTACATTACTTTCCCTAATTCAGTTGGATATTTCTTAAATAATTTTTTCATTTTAAAAAATCTTGTTTCTCCTGCCTCTTCCAACTGAGACCATTTCTTGATTTCTATCTTCTATGTCACTAATTCTCTCCCCCATAAGTTCTTGCTCTGTTTTTATGGTTTCTACATTATTTTTTATCTTAGTAACTGTGTTCTTCATATCCAGAATTTTGTATTTTTTTTTAAGGGCTTCAATCTCTTTGGTGAAGTATTCTTTCTGTTCATTAATTTTATTCCTGAGCTCATTGAACTGGCTTTGTTTGTTTTCTTGTAACTTATTGAGTTTCTTTATGACAGCTATTTTGAATTCTTTGTCATTTAGATTGTAATGTTCTGTGACTTCAGGCTTGGTTTCTGGTGACTTGTCATTTTCCTTCTGTTCTGCAGTGTTACTGTAGTTCTTCATGGTGTTTGATGAATCGATCCTCTGCTGGCACATTTGTGGTAGTAATCACCTTCTCTTATTTGAGTATGTCTTTGGTTATGTTCACTCTGGTTGCCTGGGTCTTGTGTTCCTCCCCTGGTTATCCATGGGCTCAGATGTTGTTGTCTTGTGCACCACCTGTGTTGCTGTTTCCCAGTTACCTGGGGGTGCTGGTTGCACCACTGCCAGAGGTGCTGCATTTGTGGGTGACACTGTCATTGTTGTGGGCCTGGGAACCTGGAGACTTATATGCAGCCCCTACTGCTGATGGAGATGATGTTTGGGGTGCCTCTACTGGGGGCTGAGTGCTTCCTCCCTGGGTATTTGCAGTTGTGTGGGTCAGGCCACTGCCTCTGCTGCTCCTCCACCAAACATCATGTGGTGGCATTGCCACCACGCTGCTGCTGCTGCTCTTTGGACATTCATGTTCATGCCCACACCTTTATAATGCTGCTGCCACCTCCCTGGGGCCATTTATGCACCCATGGGGCCACCCCCAGGACCTGGTGCTCCATGGGTGCTGTGCATGTGTGGGACCACTGCTCCAGTGTTTGTGTGCATGCAGGGCCACCACCAGTGGTGCCACCTCCCCAGGGACATTTGCATATGTCTGAGACTGTAACCAAGCACCACTGCCACTCCTTGGACATTTGCACTCCCATGGACCATCACTGCTTTGGGTGCCTGGGGTAGGGCTTCCCTCCCTCCACTCACAGTTCCCACAGGCAACTGCATGCATGTCTGCCTCCTGGATCACTGCCCTAGGGGTGGGAGAGAGGGGTGCTTCTCTAGTTCCACTGTTCCCAGGGGCCTAGTCCACTTACCTTCAGATGTGTATCTGCCTGGATCTCTCAAACTCCTGTTGTTCTGTGTAGGAAATCCTCTGATGGTCAATTGATGTCTGTTTGGTTGTAATTTAGAAGGAAGAGACAAAGGGAATTTCTCACTCCACCATGATGCTGATGTCACACCTGCCTCTATGTTCTTAATGAGGCCAAAGACAAAAATGCCTAGCACATCACACCAAGAAATGTCCATCCACCCATCCTTTCTAGAACCACAAAATATCAGAGGTAGACGATATGTTTAGTATAGTAATTCCCCCCCCCCCCACCCCAATTCCTCTAGTGACTTTTCAGATTTTAGGAAATTGAAAAGTGGTACCTGTTCAAATCAAGGCTGGTCACAACTTCTTTAGAGATTTACTTGGTGAATGTAGCCATAAAAAACCTGTTTATTTCCTCCTAGGACTCTTCAAGCTAGTATGTGATGAACAAGAGTGTCCAGATTTCAAATGTTTGCTTGATTCCTCACAGATGGTTATTCATTAATGTATTTTCAGAATAAATATATAGTATAATTTAAGGAGAAAAAAACAGAATCACAGCCTACCAACATTAAAGAGAGCATTCTTCAAATTCAAGATTATGCTTACTTTGGGGAGCAGGAAGGAAATGAGATGGGAAGCAGTGAAGGGATTTAAATGTTATTGGTATTCATTGATTGGTGAAGCTCGGTGAAGGGTACCTGGAAGGGTAGATCTTACCTTTTGTGTGTCTAGAGTATTTCAGAATAATTCTTTTAAGAAAGAATTAAAAATAAAAAGAAATTCACTATTATTGCTCAGTGATCCTTAAGGTCACAATACTCTCTTTTTCTCTTTCCACTCCAAAAAGAAACAGCACATTCCCCTTTTGGATGTTTTCTGCTTCCCACAGAGATGCTGTGGAAACCATTCCAGATTGTTCTTTGTATCCTCAGATCTGAGAAAGGGACAGGAGGGACAATATTTACTTTTGGTTACCCTAGCTAGGACTTGTCCCAGATTTTCTCCCCAAAGAGGGTAAATTAAAGTCATGATGACATGAACTACCATGGCTGCCTTTCCTTTCCCAAATAATGGAAAAATTCTCCTATTTCAAAAGGCAAGAAAACTTTGTTCTTTTCAGTTGTTTGAATAGAGCCTGCTTTAGCAAATCTGTGAGCGCACCCATTCCTCCTTCCAGTCCAAGCACAGATACATCAAGAGCTAACACAGCCCACTTAAGTCAGAAAAATGACCAGCCTAAGTTTATTATTGTGATTCTATGAGGAATACATTCAGAATGTGTTGTGGTGGCACAAGGAACTCCATTGCTGCCCTCAGGTGTTAGGGTGAGTGAAAGGGTCAAGTGGCTTTGAAAGAGCTGCCCTTTGAAGCTTCAATGAACCAAGTGTAAGAAGAAGTAGCAGAACTTTCCAGGAGGACAGAAGAGGGAAATGGGGCAGAATTGTGAGTAAACTGTACATGCACGTACTGAACTCCAAACAATGCCTCTTAATCTTTCTAAAAGTATCTGCTTGTCTTAATTGTTGTATTTAAGGGGTGGTAGTTCCTCTCCATCCAATTTCCTTGTGGTAAATATTATAGTAGTTTACAACCAAAGAAATAGGATATCTTGCTATAGAACATTGAAGGGGAGTTAAAATGGGCCTGGAGTTAGGCAGGTCAGATTCCAGAGATCCCTACAAGCCTTTGAGGGCTTGGACTTTCACCTGATGGATTTTCAGCAGGGGAGTGAGCATGCAGAGAGTACAGAAAGGAAATCACTCAAGATGGGAGGTCCCTTAAGAGGATGTGCAATTATCCATCAATGACAGCTGAGGGTCTGTTGTAAAGCTGGGATGGAGGAGAAGGCTTAGGGAGAAATTCAGTAGGATGACTGATAGGACCTGTTAAGTGATAATAAGTGCTGGGCAAGGAGACCTCCTGGATCCTGGTGGGTGTATGATGGAGTCAGAGACCAAAATGATATGGGGGAAAAATGAGGGTCTTCTGGAAATTCTTTATATTTGGGGGTTTGGGGGAGGAAGGGAGAGCCTCAGGAACAGAAGAAGAGGCAGGAAGACAAAATGTGTCTGGAGCTGTTGGAATGTTCTTGGCAGTTGATAGATTTTATGGGGGCCTAATAAATTGGAGGTAGTGAAGGCTCTACTAGCCTGAATAAGATCACTCTGAGAGATAGAGAGGGAGGACAGAGGATCCAGGATGGAATTCTCAGGCAACCCCAACATGTGAGGGGCATGAAGCAAGTAAAGGACTTCTCTGAGGAGATTCTTGAACAAAGATCTGAAGGACAAGAGTCAGTCATGGAAAGATAGGTGTGACAGAGAGAACTGATCACCACTTGACAAGATTGTTCAGAGTCCTGAGGCAGAAAGGCGCCTGGCCCAGATGAGACAGAATAAGGAGGCTAATGAAGCTGAGCAGGGAGAGGTAGCAGGAGCCTGTAGATGTGTCAGAGGCAGGTGGGGCAACATCATGTCCCTGCAGCAACACTATAGCTTGGGCTCCTCGTCAGACTCACCTTGGTGTTTTAGGAGTAGCTCCTTTCAGACGTTTAGGGCACCAAAAACTTTGTTTTCATGACCACTTCTGCTTTAATATGAAAGGGTGAAGAATCAGGAGCTTTAAGGGGTAAAGAGATCAGAGTTCATAAATAGTAGCCATGTGGTAAAAATACACAGAATGGTACAAAAATTGCTTTTTTCCATGTTAAATTTCCTGAATTCTAAGTAATGTCTCAGTTTAGTTAACAGTATTGAGCCGAAGTCAATTTTCCGGCTTCTAAATGCTGTATAGCCTAAGTTTGTTAGAAACTTGCGAGACAAGGGAGTCACTGGTTCAGTGAAGTGCATCTAGTAGACTTCCCTAGGGTTTCATTTGGATTACTAGTCACAAGGCAGAAATTAGAATTTGAGATTTAAACGGGACTTGGTCAGAATTCGTAAACTAAGGGAGTTGCTGAAATGTTTGTGTTTGACCAGTTTATGTCTGCGCTTATCTTTCTGAAACACATGAGTCCAGCAAGCAAACTGTTGCTCAAGCTATGTGAGCTTAAACGGTATTCCTGTAATTTGTTTGTCATTTCTGCATAGTTTATCTATTTGGCAAGATATAATTGTGTCACCTGTCTATCTCGCAGTTACAATTTTTGGAGCATACTTCACCACATCTACAGGACAGAACATCCTTGACCGTGCCCTAAGTCTAGATGTATACCCCTGGGTTACATATGTGGTCATGATGGCGGTCACTTGAGTTTCAGTAGATGTTAGATCTCCTTGCTTCTGTCAGAGACATCATGTGATGAAACAGTGACTGTGTGGCAATATTTAAGATTCCGTAAAACCACTTATTTACTCGTTGCAACACTGACAAACACTGAGTTGGTAGTCTACCTCTAAGCCAAGAACAAAGTGTGCCCAATTGAAGTGAGGAAAACAGATCCCACCCCCACTTTGAAAACCTTGTTGAACCAGATATGGGGGAATCATTCAGACTACTGAATTTTCTAATGTCTTTGTTTTCCACATCTCTTGAATTAACTTTAAAGATCATAGAAAAGACTATAGGGATAGAAGTGCAACATTCTTTCCCTATGATGGCACATGTTCTGCCTTGAGAAGGCAATAGTATGTGTAGGATGACTCTGTTTTAACCCACTGCCTTTTGAATGTTGTAAATGTCTCAGGCATGGAGATCTTTGGCTTCAGCGGCACTGTCTGGTTCTTCAGTCAGTCTCTGAACCAGAGCATGTAGGGTTTTTTGCACCACTTTTGGACTTTTCTTAAAGTGTGAAATAGGTATGCCTGAGGCCAGAATAAAGCAGTCCAGAATTGTTCCTCAAAGGTTAAGATTTGGGGTTTTAAATTGAGGCTCACATTTTCTCCTTCCTGCATTAAGAGGTCTAAACACTGTTTTTTCTTAGGGGAAATCAATGGACCAAATGGACCCAGAGTAGTATCATGGAATTTCCTGAGAGTAGGCATCAGTTGATTCAAGTGGTAAGTCCATGTCCAATTTGTAGGCAGTAGTCAAGAGGCTTTTTTCTGGTAGAACAAAACCAGTATCAGTGATTGGGAGCCACCCAATGATCCATTGTTGGCCAAAATACCCCTATGAGGTTTCTGATTGTGTCCTACAGCTTAGACACAAGTCAACAAGTGTAGTCAAGCACGATACAGTGAGATACACAGTAGAGATCAGCAGGCAGATCCATAGTCAAGGAGACTGACTTTTCCTTGTAGGATCTGTAGAAGAGAGGAATCTTCCACTTGCATAGTCTCTTACCATTTTATTTCTTATCATGCTCCACTTGTATGTTTTGTTGAAGTGCTAATTTCTATGAAGAATACTGAGGTTTCATTTTGATGGAGAGAGAAAATTCCCATTTTATATGTGATGTGGTATAGAGTTTTAGATTTTTGTCTGTCATGTTACAATATTTTCCATCTTTGGATTCAGAAAAGAGTTAATTTCACTCGGAAATCACCTGAAACACTTGAATGGATTGGTACTAAAGGAAACCGGGTGACATTTAAAGGAAAGTGGTATAGACCCAATGGTTGGGGGAATTATATGCTTGATCCATGGAGTGACTAGTTGTGTGAAGAACAGTTTTAAGAATAGGAGTCTATTGTGAATAAATCTGTAATGAACATAGGGGTGCATATGTCTTTACGCATTTGTGTTCTCATGTTATTAGGATAAATACAGAGCAGTGGAATAGCTGGATTGTACTGTAGTTCTATTGTTAATTTTTGAGGCATCTCCATACTGTTTTCCACAGTGGCTGCACCAGTTTGCACTCTCACCAGTAGTGTATGAGAGTTCTCTTTTCTCTACATCCTCTCCAACGCTTGTTATTTCCTGTATTGTTAATTATAGCCATTCTGACAGGTGCGAGGTGATATCTCATTGTAGTTTTGATTTGCATTTCCCTAATTAGTGATGTTGACAATCTTTTCATGTGCCTATTGGCCATCTGTATATCTTCTTTGGAGAGATGTCTGTTCAGATCTTTTGCCCATTTTCTAATTGTGTTGTTAGTTTTTTGGTAGTTGAGATGTATGAGTTCTTTATATATTTTGGCTATTAATGCAAGACCTGGAAGCACCCTAGGCACTCATGAGGTGATGAATGGATAAAGAAGATGTGGTATATATACACAATGGACTACTAGTCAGCCATAAAAAATGATGAAATCTGGCCATTTGTGACAACATGGATGGAACTCGAGGATATTATGCTGAGCAAAATAAGTCAGAGGGAGAAAGTCAAATACTGTATGACCTCACTCGTAAGTAGAAAATAAAAACAACAACAAACAAACTTGTGGAGACAGAGATTGGATTGGTGGTTACCAGAGGGCAAGGGGGGAAGGCGGAGGGTAAAAGGGGTGATTAGGCACATTTTTATGGTGATAGATTGTAATTAGTCTTTCAGTGGTGAACATGATGTAATGTACACAGAAACTGAAATATAATGATGCACACCGAAAACTCATATAATGTTATAAGCCAATGTTACTGCAATAAAAACAATTAAATTTAAAAAAGAGACAATCACTGAACAGGGAAAAGATGAATTATATTAGGAATAATAATGTATTTCTGATTTGAGGGGAAAAAAAAAAGAAGAGCAGTCCAAATGGATGCCAGAATTCCGAGGTAACAAATATCTATTCGCTATACAGAACCTTAAACCTGCAAGAAAAATATCTTGGCAAACAAATAACAAAACATGTAGAGATGTGTATGATAATCAGTGTTCTAGGCATTTGAGATCTAGTTCCAACATCTCCGGTGGAAGCTTTCTACTTCACATTGACTTGAGGTCTTAGGTGAGCAGTCTCCTTTCTAAGGTGTCAGCTCCTGAAGGATTCACAAGAACCCTTAGTTTGAGAACTCCAGTTTGGATAGCTTTTTGATGGTGTAGGGTAGTTTTGTGTTTCCTTAAATGGGTGATGAGAATCTGAGGGTCAATCCTTCATAATCTGATCACAGTGTGTTGCTCAGTGGAACCTGATAAGAGCCCCTCTCATTAGATTTGGGAGCTACCTTTCTCTGACGTCCCTTCTAGAGGGCCAGGTTTCCAGGTTTTAGGTCATATAGGCAGTGATTGGGAGGATGCTGAGGAAAGGCTGCCTGTGTCTGTTGATGATAAGACTGAGTATATTGCATTATTCTCTTGCAGTATTAAGCTATAACTGCCTGAAGAGGGTGTAGGATGGGATTGTGGGTGACATTCTCAGACACATAGTCTGGACAGTTACCAACTCATAAGGAGTGAGTTGATGAACTCAAGGAGGAATTGATCCCATGGTTTAATGCCATTGGTATCCTCATTGTCTACAGAAGTTCAAAGGGCTCCAAGTGTTTTGATGGTTTTAATTGTAAACTACCATTTATTCTCTTGACTTTTCCTCAAGATGAGGATGGTAAATGTAATCACATTTTTGAGTGTCAAGGCTTTGCAGAGTTCTTTGTTGACAATTCCAGTGATATGGACTTTTCTCTTAATGAAGAGGTGGGTTAGGATTCCTCAAGTAAAAACATGAAGTGAAGCTGTGTTTTAGCCACTGTATGAGGTGTAGCTTTGACAAGGAAAAGCCCTAGTTATGAGAAGAATAAGCAAAACATGACAAAAATGTATCCAGGCAAGGGTGCCACTGACCAAATGAATCCAGTCAAAGTGTCTCCTCAAATAGCTTGAGAACGTAGGTTTTATAAGTTTGTTTTTGTGAAGAGTTAGTCATAGTGGGGATTTAAGGCAGGAATTATTAAGACTAGGATCTGGGCAGAGACTGATAAGAAGAAGTTGTAAATTAGACCAGTTGCTAAAATAGTCTGTGCTTAAACAGTTTGTCTATAGTCTTATATTTCTGGAACACCAAAGCAAGCTAGCTGTTGCTGAGCCCAGAGGGAAGGAGCTTGGGGCTCCACTGGCAGAACTCAAGCAGAAGCCAGAGGTATTCTGGAGTTTTCAGCATTTCCAGAACAAGTTACAGAACAATTCTGTGTAGTGCTTTTATTATTAATGTCACCACGTTCTATGCATGGCTCTGCCATCCCCCTCTTCACTCTGAATTGTTAGACTGCCATGATAGCATGTTTGTGAAATCAACCTGGAGAGCACAAAACCTTTCTTGTTCCACTACTCCTTTCCCCTTGATCCCTTCCCAGCTGATTGACACTTGTTTAGGTCTTGCATTTAGGAAATGGCACAGGTCACTGATGAGCAAGAGACATCAGCCCACTTTCCCGCAGCTGCTTCACAGTCACCTGCTCCTGGACTGAGGTCCATTTGGCAGCCTCTCCTTTCTTGAACTGCCTGAAGAGCCAGCACTGTCCTGTACCACAGGAGAGCATGTTCTGTCTGCAGGGAGAGGTGGGAACCCTACCATATAGACCAAACGCACACATGAAAGAAGAGACATACTTGCTGGTTGAGAGTGTTCCTTGGCTGAAGGGAAGGAACTTCCTGAGCTATTTGCTCTCCAGTAGCAGTCCCTTGGTTCAGCCATTACTCCTAAGCATAACTTCCAAACAGAGATGCCACACATTTTTTCATGAAGGTGATTTGCCATGCTCTGCCAAAGCTTACTTTGTGTCACAAATGTGGCCAAACTCTTTGCTAAGAAAGCAAGGAAACTGGATGTCTTACTTTCTTGGGCCACTATAACAAATGCTCACAAATTGGGCAGCTTAAAACAACAGAAACCTATTCTTTCAAAGTACTGGAGGCCATTAGTCTGAAACCAAGGTACCTGCAGTGCTGTGCTCCCTCTGAAGTTTCCAGAGGAGAACGCATCCTTGCCTTTCTACCTTTTTGTGGCTGCAGGTGTCTCTTCGCTTTTGGCTGCATTGCTCCAATCATTGCCTCCTTGGTCACAATGCCTCTTCTTCTTTCTCAAACTTGCTCCACTTCTACCTTATACGGGCACCTGTGATGGCATTTAGGGCCTACCCAGACAACTAGGATAAGCTCCTCTGGTCAAACCTAACTTAATCACATCTTTTGCAATATAAAGTAATGTCTATACGCGTTAGTGTTTTGCCATATGTTTTAGTCAATTAGGACTCCCCAGAGAAAATTATAGAATTGTGTGTGTGTGGTTGTGTGTGTGCGAATGTGAGGGAGAGGAAGACGGAGAAAGAGGAGAAAGGCTAGAATCCTTGGGGAACTCCAACATGTGTGGGGCACAGAGCAAGCAACGGGCTTCTCTGAGGAGACTTTGAGCTAAGACCTGAAAGACGAGAACGCATCTGTTGTTCAAAGCCTAGCAGGACAGAGAGTACCGATGACCGCTGGACAAGAGTGGGCAGAGACTTAAAGCAGAAGGGAGCCTGGCTTGGTGGATAAACAACAAGGATGCCAAGGTAGCTGAGCGGGGAGGGGTGGCAGGAGCCTGTAGATGTGTCCGAGGCAGGCAGGGCAGATCACGCCGGAAACACCAGCTTGGATTCCGCGTCAGACACACCTTGTGGTTTTATGAGAGGCAGTAGCTCCGTGTAGAAATCTTGGGTACCAAAAGGTTTTCATTACCACTCCTGTTTTAATGTGAAAGAGTGTGGAATCAGGAGCTTTTAGGGGTAAAGAGAAGAGAGTGAATAAGTAGTACCTATGTGGTAAAAATCCCAAAGAATGGTAGAAAAATATTTTTTCCACGTGAAATCTCCTCAATTCTAAGGGGTGTCTTTGTTTGTTTAACAGTATTGTGCCAATGTCAATTTCCTAGCTTCTAAAGGCTGAATAACTTTGTAAGGTGTCACCATTAGAGGAGGCTAAGTGTATACTGCAGAACGGGATCTCTGTGAAATTCTTATAATTTCTTGTTTATTTCAAAATTAGTAAAATGTCACTGTAGTGCTCTAAAGTCCAACCCAAGAGAAACAGTATAAAAACCTGGAGGAGATCCCTAAGAGTCTGATCCAAGGTAACGCAAAGGCCCTCTGCAGGAAAGGCTTGCACATCTCAGAGGATTTGGCTCTGCCTGTAGCCTCCAGTCTGTCTTCTTACCTAGGGAGTCCGTTCTAGATCACATAGGAGCTAAGTGCCCCACAGCAGAGTTTCAGGACCCAACTCACCCTGTCAGTCTGCCTTCACGGGTGCTGCCTCCCCTTGGAATTCACATCAACTTACTCCTGAAGACTATGCCTGTGTTGTTGACTAGCACATTGAGGCCGCATGCTCCTTCTGCTGGAAGTCCTGCAGGGTAAGGATGCTCCGTAGG
The DNA here is from genome assembly GCF_037783145.1 of Equus przewalskii. Lineage (NCBI taxonomy): Eukaryota > Metazoa > Chordata > Mammalia > Perissodactyla > Equidae > Equus > Equus przewalskii. The sequence goes on along the minus strand of NC_091857.1, from coordinate 32,419,228 downwards.
TCGCTGATATCCGCATGGTGGAAGCGGGGGCTGAGGCCCTGGGTCTGCAGCTGCTGCACAGCCGCACAAGCCAGCCCTTCATCCTGTGCCATGAGCAACACATTCCCTGAGAACTGCCAGCACAGGGCCATGTGATGGCGAAGCCAATGCTCTTGTTGGTTTTGGTCACCTGTGCCACTTTGGGGTGAGAGGATTTGGCTGGTTAGGGGGTGGGTGGTGCACTTGCATGGATTGTGGACAGGGCTATGGTCCTTGGGGGTCCTATGCTGGGGAGGCCTGGCTTCAGTGAGTGAAACCACACAGAAACGAGTTCTTGGATCCAGTGCTGTGATTTCCTCAGGAGGAAGCCCCATCTCCATCCCTCCCTCCTAGGAGGGGCCATGTGTTCCAAAGGTTTTGTAATAAACCCACTCCTGAATCAGCTGCTTCTTTGCACCACACCTGAGGCCAACCCAACACAGCCCTCTTTTGATCTCACCTCTAAGCTAAGCAATCATTGCAGGGTGGAGAGGCAGGCTTCCCCCAAAGCAAAACTTGCTGGTGATGGGGAAACAGTTTGGGGAAAACTCCAAAAGGCGAAAAAGGAGTGCAGAGTAATTGCTTTGGACTTGTGCCCATTATCCACTGCAGAATGGGAAGGGTTGCTTTTTCCTAAGACGCCATGAAATTACTTAGGGTAACTGCCTCTGAGGACATCAATCCTGTTGCTTTCTTAAGAGAAACTCAAGAGAGAGAATTAGACGCTGAAGTCCTGTGATTAGACTCTCAGTGTGGGCAGGGTACCTCGCTGTGGGCTTCCCAGTGAGCCCCCAAGTGGGAGGGAATGTTTTATGAAGCTCTTAATGTGTGCCAAGCCGTTGACTGCAATGTTGTATTTCATGTTTAGATAATCCCTGTTCGCTACAAGTGCCTACATTTTGGTGTGTCCAAGGTCACAGATAGTAAGTGATGGGTATAGTTAGGTGTTATTTTTAAGGTACTGTCAAAAAAAGAATCTTTTCAATTTCAAGTATGCATTTCCAAACAGTTGAGATGCTGTGGTCTTGACCTAGATATTGTTGTCCTCTGGTGTCAGTTTACAGAAACAAAATGACATGGAGGAAATTAACAGACCTGTTGAACGAAGAAACTTGTAAATCTCAATTTTAAACTAAGGGCCCTACCCGTGCTTTCAGGGGAGATCCCATTTCATTTCTGTCAGGCTAACAATCACTGGTGAAGAGTGAAGAATAATCATGAGAGCACAGCCGTCTTTACAACATGCGGCGCTTCTGTGAAGGGAGGGCCTGTGTAGGAGGGTCACTGGGGCCACTGGGAGGCAGGCTCAGTGTTGGGCAGGAAGAAGCTTCTCATCACAGCCCTGGGTGGTGTTAGGTCCCAATCACAGGGACTCATGAGAGACACTTTGCACTCTATTGTGCTTTATTGTGTTTTCGATATTTTCACTTGTATCAGGACATTTAATCTTCACAGCAATCTTATGCCTATTGTTCCCATTTTACAGTTGAGGTGCTGAAATAGAGTGTAATGCAGTCTGTTTCTCAAGGTCACAGAGTAAGGTGGCAATGGAGGATTTTTTGTTTCTAGATGTTTGTCTTGAAAGCTTTGAAACAGAAAAGTTGAAAAAATAGTATAGCAAACACCCGTATATCTAACAGACTAGGTTGAACATTTATATATATTTTACTGTATTTTTGTGTTCAGCTTCTGTGTATATTTTGCTGACCCATGCTAATGTCGCAGACCTCATGACACTTTCTCCCTCCATAAATGACATATTCACACTGTAGAGATTTGACAATAATTCTCTCATGTCCACTGATACCCAATCCATATTCAATTTCCCCAACTCTCTCAGATTCTCTTATGGATGGATCTGAAGTGCCCATTCACGGTTCACACTTTGCAATTGTGTTTTTCCAATGAGTTTGGTGTTAAAGAGACCACACCAGACGTATTCCCTTCATGGTGTTCTCCATGTCATACTACAGGCTGGAACCTAAAGGGAGCAGGCAAGCCCTCCAATGCTCATTGGTCTGTGGATGGTGTACGGCTACTTTCATGCCGTCACAGCAGATCTGAGTAGTTCCAACAGAGACCGTGTGGCCTGCAAAGATGAAACTATGCACTTACTGCCTCTTTCTACAACATTTCCTAACCCCTCAAATATAGTATCTTTCTGTTGACCTAACTGTCATATCTAACATTTCTGGGCTGGATGACATATAAACAATCTGCACAAAGGAACATTCATAAAGAACTTCTATTCTCGGTTTATTTTTCTATTGATTTTCATTCATTATTCTCATCCATTACAGTTTTCCTCCCCCTATATCACAGAAGAAATCACAAAAGCCTTATGCGCACAGCATTATGAGCCAAGTGAAAGTGAGTACTCCCTACAGACATTTTCATACTTTTTTTTCCTTCACGGGGATAATAGCTTATATGCACCGAATTATGAGCCAAGTGATGGTGAGTACTCCTTAGAGATATTTTCATCCTTTTTTTTTTGAAATGGATATTTTAACAGTGTGATTGGCCCTTTGATCCTATCCAAGGCTCAAAATACGTGAGAACCATGGAGGGTATTCATAGAGGGGTCCCCATTTTTCAACTTTCTTCTCCATAACAAATTCCCCGTGAGGCCCCTTAGCATCTGAGGGCAAAAGGGCCAAGTACACGGGGGTCTCTGCTCCTTCTTCTGGGGTTTTTATGGCTTCAGGTCCCCCCATGTCGGTTTTCACCCATCCTGGGCAGCAGGCATTCAGGAGGATCTTGTCCCCTCTCCTTTGCTCACTCAGTCTCCTGGCGTAGATTCTGGACAGGACGGTGATGCCCATCTTTGACACTGCATATGCCATGGCCATGACATCAGGCCAGCCTTCCTTTATGTGCACTCCATTCTTCGTGTCTTCCACGAACTTCTTCATGAGCCCCACCAGCTCCTCCTCCGTGATAGTCTCACTTGTAAACTTCCGCTGGAGTTCTGGGCTGCAGTTTTTAAGAGCCAGGAGGCTCATTATGCTAGACACATTCACCACTCTGCCTAAAATGCAACACAGATCGTTACTCAGAAAGGCCTGCACAAGAATGATGAAGAACAAATTCAGTGGGAATTTGTCCACTTGAGAGACAGTTCCCAGTTTGCCATGAGCATTAATGAAGACTGTCTTTATGAGTGAAGGACATGATACAGCCTTGAAACTTGTTTTATCCATAATGTCTTGGATGATGTCAGAGAAATTTTCTAATGGGGAGGGTAGTACCCAGAAGTTCCATAAGAAAATGAAAGTGACTTATACAGGAACATGCTAAAGGGAATGTAAGGAGGTACTCATTAGTGCCAAAGGCTGCCTTTGGGATGCCTTGAGGATGGTGTGGTTACTTGGGCAGTGCTCTATGATCAGCTCTTTCATGACCAACAAAGAGGTGGGTGACTGGTTGATGGATGGCAGAACCTAGGTGAATGGGTAGCATCTGTTTTGGAAGGTTGCCACTCTGATCGAGGAAGGGAAAACCAAGTCAGCTCAGTGGGCTGAATTGCATGCTATTTTCTCTGTATTTGGGTTTTTATCAACTCTTGAGCAGTGACTAATGGCCTGGTAATATGGTGACAGTGAGGAACAGCGGAAACTGAGCTATTAAAAGGATGCTATAGAAAAGAACGAAGTAAATCTTGCAATATGGATGAACCTTGAAAAGACTACACTAAGTTAAAGAGGCCGATCACAAAGACTACATAGGATAAGATTCCATACATATGAGATGTGGAGAAGAAGAAAATCTGGAGCCAGAAAGTAGATTACTGTTGTTTAGAGCTACAAGGAATGGGGGGACACAGGGGTGATAGGATTTCTTTCCGGGGTGATGAGAATGCTGTAGATGGTTCCACAATTCTGCACATATGCTAAAACCACTGAGAGTGACAGCACAGTGGCAGAGTGAGTTGTCCTTTTGTCTCTCCACCCTAAGTTTCAACCATTTGTACATCCACTGACCAACAAAGGACTGCCTGCACGGCACACAGAATGCCTGAGGAATACATGCATCTATACATCTGAAGGTGGGTGGACTGGCCCCATGGGAGGCAGTGGCACTAGAGGAGCAGCCTCCTCTCCTTCCCCTGGTGGGGGTTATTCAAAGCAGGAGTTCTCACACAAGCACACGAGCCAGTGACCAGGGGCTGTAGGGGCAGACACGGGACACCCAGCCCCTTTCCCCTCCCAGGCAGCGTGGCCAGTCTTCCCAGCAGTAGGGACAGCACCCAAAATTCATATTTCCTTGGCAGGGGTGGTATTCCTGGACCTGATGTTTTACAAAGTACATTCTTTCATGCCAGCAACCAGAGGCTGCAGGACCAGGAAGAAGACTCATAGCTTAGCCCCTGCCCTCCCCCAGCAGAGGCAGGTGGCCCCTGTGACCTGTGGCTTCAGGAACCATAGCAGAACCTGTGACCCCACTGCCAGTAGAAGAATCCCAGACACTGGCTCTGCCATCAGTAGAGGCTGCATACAAGACCCCAGACCCTGGAAGTGACCGTGACACCTTTGATCCCAGCACCCCTGGCAGTGGTGCTGCCAGCACCCCAGATAAGCGAGGAGAAGCAGTGCAGGTGGTGCATAGGACAGCTGCACCTGAGTCCATGGAGAGCCTTCAGAGAGCCAGTGTGGGAACATGAGACCAAGGTGACCCCAGAGGCAGCAGAGGTGCTTGCAGCCTGGTGACCCCAGTGGTGACATCTAACACTGCAGTGACATTGCAAGCAGCAAGGCACCAGCAACCTCAGAGGCACAAGCAGCACAAGGCGGGCACTGATGACACCTCCAGCAGAGGCAGTGAAGGGTGAAAAGTGCAGGCTCTCAAATACAACCAGAAGTAGCTGAGAATCAAAGCAACCAAAGTCTCACCCAAATACGAGAGGTGTTTCCTACCACAAATGCACTGGCAAGGATCAACCATCAAGTGCCATGAAGAACTGCAGTAACACAGCAGAACAGAGAGAAAACGACAACTCTCCACAAACCAAACTTGAAGTCCCAGAAGATGACAACCTAACTGACAGAGAATTCAAAATAGCCATCATGAAGAATCTCCACCAGTTACAAGAAAACTCAGAAAGACAGTTAGATGAGCTCAGGAATTGAATTAATGAACAGAAGGAGTAGTTCACCAAAAAGATTGAAATCTTAAAAAAAAAAACCCACAAAGAAACAGAAATTCTGGAGATGAAGGACAATTAATGAGATGAAAAATAAAATCAAAATCATTGAACATAGAGCAGACCATACGGAATAGAGAATTAGTGAGCTCAAAGATAGAATCTAGAAATGATTGTAGGGGAAGAAGAGAGAGAACTAAGAGTTTTAATTTTCTTTTAAGATTGGCACCTGAGCTACCATTGGCTGCCAATCTTGTTTTTCTTCTTCTTCTTGTTCCCAAAGTTACCAGTACATACTTGTAGGTTCTAGTTGTGAGTGGCCCTGGTTGTGCTGTGTGGGATGCCACCTCAACATGGCTTGATGAGCAGTGTCATGTCCATGCCCAGGATCCAAACTGGTGAAACCCTGGGGCGCAGATGTGGAGCACGTAAACTTAAGCACTCAGCCATGGGGCTGGCCCCTGTAAGACTTGTGTTAAATGAAAGAAATTCTATGAATAATATCTGACTCAATTAGGAAAAGCAACATAAGGATAATGGGTATCCCAGAAGGAGAAGAGAGGAAGACGGGAGCAGAGAGCTTATTAAAAAGAAATAATAGCTGAGAACATCCCAAACCTGGGGAAAGAACTGGGTATACAAGTACATGACGCTAATATAACCCCTAATTGTCTCATCACAAAATACCTTCTCCAAAGCATATCATATTAAAACTGTCAAAAGTCAGTGACAAAGAAAGAATACTAAAGGGGGGCAGAGAGAAGAAAATATCTTACAAAGGAACCCCCATCAAGCTATCAGTAGATTTCTGAGCAGAAATTTTACAGGCTAGGAGAGAGTGGAGTGATATATTCAAAATATTGAAAGACAAAACCTATCAGCCAAGAATACTCTATCCAGCCAAGTAACCCTTCAGATATGAAGGAGAAATAAAAGCTTTCACAGAGAAATGAAAGCTGAGGGAGTTCATTGCCACTAGACCTGTCTTACGAGAAATGTTGAATGAAGCCCTCCTACCTGAAACAAGAAGGCAAAGGTAAACAAAGGTTTGACTGAGGTGATGAATAGGCAGAACCAGAAAATTGCAACTGTTTATCAGAATAAACATTAGTAAACATTTAATTATAACATAAAGGGTAAAAGGAAAGAAAGCATCAAGAATAACAATAAGCACTTCAATTTGGTAACAAACTGACAACACAAAAAAGAATAACTTGTGAAAACAAAAACATACATTGTCAAGAGGAAAAGGAGGGAACCTGCATAGGCTATATAGATAGGATCTACCAGCAAAAGAGGGACTATCTCATCTATGAGATCTTTTATACAGCCCTCAAGGTAACCAAAAAACAAAAAACCAGAGCAGAGTGAAAAATCACAAATAAAAGGGACACTGAGAAAAATATTACAGAGAGCCACCAAACTGAAATGGCAGACAGTAATACAAAGAAAAAGTAACAATGGAAATATATAACAACCAGAAATGAGAAGATAAAATGGCAGCATTCAGCCCTCATATATTAATAATCACTCTAAATGCAAATTCTTTGAATTTACCCATCAACACACACAACGTGGCTGGATGGATTAAAAAACAAGATCCAACAATATGCTGCCTCCTGGAAACACATTTCAGCTGTAAAGAGAAACATAGGTTCAGAGTGAAGGGATGGAATGATACTGGCAAGCAAAAGAAAGCTGGTGTAGCCAAACTTGTCAAACACAAAATAGACTTCAAGCCAGAAAAGACAACAAGAGGCACAGACATTCATTATGATGAAAGGGACATTCCACCAAGAAGATATAACACTTATTAATACATATGCACCTAACACATGAGCACCAAAGTATATACAGCAACTGTTAACACACCTAAAGGAAGAAATCGGAAGGAACAGAATAATAGTAGGGGACTTTAACACCCCACTTATATCAATGGATAGATCATCCAGACAGAAAATCAAGAAGGAAACAGTCGCCTTAAATGAAACAGTAGATGTGATGGACTTAATAGATATATAGAGAGCATTCCAACCCAAAGCAGCAGAATACACATTCTTCTCAAGTGCACATGGAAAATTCTCAAAGATAGACCATATGTCGGAACACAAAACAAGCCTCAATAAATTTAAGGAGATGGAATTCATATCACGCATCTTTTCTGAACACAGTGATATGCAACTGGAAATCAACTAGAAGCAGAAAGCAGGAATAGTCACAAATATGTAGAGACCAAAAAACGTGCTACTGAACAACTATTGGGTCAATTGAGAAATCAAAGGAGAAGTAAAAAAAATAGCTGAAGACAAATGAAAGTGAAAACACTACATACCAAAATTTATGGGATGCAGCAAAAGCAGTACTAATAGGGAACTTCATGTCAAGATAAGCCAACCTCCACAAACAGGAAAAATCTCAAAGGAGCAATGTAACAATATAGCCAAGGAAACTAGAAAAAAAGAACAAAGCCTAAAGTCAGTAGAAGGAAGGAAATTATAAAAGTCAGAGTAGAAGTAAATGAAATAAAGGCTAAAAAAAAAAAAAAAAAAAAGGGAACGGATCCATGAAACTAAGAGCTGGTTTTCTGCAAAGATAAACAAAACTGACACACCCATAGCCAGACTCACTGATAAGAAGTAGATAAGGCTCAAATAAATAAAATCAGCAGTGAAAGAGGATAAATTATAATGAATACCACAGAAATACAAAGGATTTTAAGAGACTACTGTGAAAATCTATGCTCTAACAAACTGGATAACCTAGAAGAAATGGCTAAATTCTTAGAATCATACAACCTCCCCAACCTGGATCAAGAAGAAATAGAGAATCTGAAGAGACCAATCACAAGTAAAGAGATTGAAATACTACTCAAAAACCTCCCCCAAAACAGAAGTCCAGGGCCAGACAGCTTCTCTGGTGAATTGTACCAAACATTCAAAGAAAATTAAATACCTGTCCTTCTTAAACTCTTCCAAAAAATTGAAGAGGATGGGATGACTCCTGTCTTATCTTACGAGGCCAAAATTACCCTGATACCAAAACCTGACAAGGACAACACGAAAAAGGCAAGTTACAGGCCAATGTAGCTGATGAAGCCAGATGCCCAAATCCTCAACAACATATTAGCAAATGGAATACAACAATACATTCAAAGGATCCTACACCACAATCAAGTGGGGTTTACTCCAGGGATGCAGGGATGGTTCAGCATCCACAGCTCAATCAAAGTGAAGCCCCGCATTAAGAAAATATAGAATAAAATTCACGTGATCATCTTAATAGATATAGAGCAAGCATTTGACAAGATACAGGATCCATTTATGATAAAACTCTCAATAAAATGGGTATAGAAGGGAAGTACCTCAACATAATAAAGGCCAAATATGACAGACTCACAGCCAACATCATCCTGAATTGTGAACAACAGAAAGCTATTCTTCTAAGAATGGGGACAAGACAAGGTTACCCACTCTCACCACTCTTATTCAACAGAGTATTGGAAGTCCTAGCCAGGGGGATTAGGCAAGAAAAAGAAAGAAAATTTATCCAAATCGGAAAGGAAGAAGTTAAATTGTCATTATTTGTGGATGACATGATTCTATATACAGAAATCCCTAAAGAATCCACCAAAAAACTATTAGAAATAATGAATACAGTAAAGTTGCAGGGTAGAAAATCAACATACATAAATCAGGTGCATTTCTATACATTAACAATGACCTAGCAGAAAGAGAAATGAAGAATACAATCCCATTTACAACTGCAATAAAAAGAATAAAATACCTGGGAATAAATTTAACCAAGGAGGTGAAAGATCCATAGACTGAAAACCACGAGATATTATTGAAAGAAATTAAAGACACATAAAAAAAATGGAAAGATATTCCATGCTCATGGATTGGAAGAAAAAACATAGGTAAAATGTCTGTATTACCGAAAGCAATCTACAGATTTGACACAATCCCAGTCAGAATCCCAATGACATTTTTCACAGAAATAGAACTGAGAATCCTAAAATTTATGAGGAACAACAAAAGACCCCACATAGCCAAATGAATCCTGAAAAACATGAACAAAGCTGGAGGTATCACACTCCCTGAATTCAAAATATACTACAAAGCTATAGCAATCAAAAGAGTATGGTACTGGCAGAAAAACAGACACACAGATCAATGGAACAGAATCAAGAGCCCAGAAATAAACTTACATAGTTATGGACAGCTAATGTTTTTACCAAGGAGCCTAGAACATACAATTGAGAGCAGAAAGTCTCCTCAATAAATGGTGCTGGGAAAACTGGACAGCCACATGCAAAAGAATGAATGTAGACTGTTATCTTACACCATACGAGAAGATTAACTCAAGATGGATGAAAGACTTGAAGGTAAGACCTGAAACCATAAATCTCCTAGAAGAAAACATAGGCACTACACTCTTCAACACCTGTCTTAGCAGTATCATTTGGAATACCAAGTCTCCACAGGCAAGGAAAACAAAAGAAAAAATAAGCAAATGGGACTACATCAACTACAAAGTTTCTGCACAGAAAAGGAAACCATCAGCAAAACACAATGTCAGCCTACCAACTGGGAGAAAATACTTGCAAGTCATATATGAAGGGGTTAATTTACACAATATTATATAAAGAAATCATACAAGTCAACAATGAAAAATGATACCCGACCAACAAACAGGCAGAGGATATGAACAGACATATTCCCAAGGAAGATGTACAGATGGCCAACAGGCACATGAAAAGTTGTTTAACATCACGAATTATTAGGGAAATGCAAATAAAAACTATAATGAGATATCACCTCACACCTGTCAGAATGGCTATTAGTAAAAGATAAGAAACAACAAGTGTTGGAGAGGATGTAGAAAAAAGGGAGCCCTCATATACTGTGGGTGCGAACGAAAAGTGGTGCAGCCACTATGGAAAACAGTATGGAGATTTCTCAAAAAATTAAAAATAGAAATACCGTATGATCCACCTATTCTCCTTCTGGGTATTTATCCAGGAAACATGAAAACACTAACTGGAAAAGATATATGAATGCCTATCCTCATTGCAGCAGTACTCACAATGGGCAAGACTTGGAAGTCACCTGAGTGCCCATCAACGGATTAATGGATAAAGAAGATGTGATACATATGTACAATGGAATACTACTCAGCTATAAAAACAGATGAAATTTTGCCATTTGTGAGAACATGGATGGACTTTGAGGGTATTATGCTAAGTAAAAGAAGTCAAACACAGTAAGACAAATACCGTATGATTTTGCTCATATGTGATAGATAAACAAACAAATGAATACTTAAGGAGAACAGATTAGTGGTTACCAGAGGAGCAGATAGTGGTGGCAGGGGAAAGAGGTAAAGGGGCACATATGTATGGTGACAGATGGAAATCAGACTTCTGGTGGTGAACAGGATGCAGTCCATACAGCAGCTGAAATATAATGATGTACACCTGAAATTGACACAATGTTGTGAACACATGTGACCTCGATAACAAAAGCAAAACCTGTGAATTGTATACTTTAAATGGGTAAAGTGTATGGTGTGTGAATTATATCTGAATAAAGCTGTTCAAAGTGTAAAACAACAACATATTTCTCACTAGTTTTTTTTGGAAACAGTTGTTAGTATGCATTAAAAAAACCTATTAACATGTATAAAGAGTTTACTAATTTTACATCTAAATTAATATTTTAAGTGGTATAAACAAGACATGAGACTATACCATGAATAAGAGATTCAAACAAATTAGGAAACTCTCCCTTTTGAATGTAAATATTGGGAAGACTGTTACCATCAGTTAACTTGAGCTCCATCCCACCTAAGAATGGCAGCGCAAAAAATATTCCATAAAAAAGATAATCCATAGCACTATGACTCTCATTAAATAATCCTCTAGAGAATTACACTGAATTATGGTAAGTGTCTTGTAATCCTCCAACAGTCTTGTAGGATGAACTCACTTTAGAAACGAGTCCATTATTCCAGTCCTTCCTTTCATCTGGAACACGTGAAGCATAAGATAAACTGAACTTCTTTGTGAAACGTTTTAGTAAGCACACTCAAAGGTCCTACTAGAATTTAATTCATTCTCAATAATATTACCTGCCTCTCTCCTAGTAAAAGTAATGCATGTTTCGTGAATCCAAAGGCCAACACATAGAAGGATATGAAGAAACAAAAGACAGTGGCAGAGGAAGCCACAGTGCGCAACCGGTATAGCAGAAAGGCAGCTACAATTACTCATAGGGCTTTGAAATCATATTCCCAGAGACTTTAGTCTCTGAAACCTGTGATAGTAGACGGAGAAACTGTCCTTTCTCTAGGCTGTTTATACACTGTAATAAAGTGATGACCTCTTTTCTATTGTATTATCTATCTCAGGAAGTCTAGAATCAGCTGGGAAAATACTTACCTGTGTACGGTGGGGAAACCTGACCGGGGAGTCCAAGGGTCTGTGTAGGTAAATTCCTGGATGTGGGTGCTGCATCCCACTCCATCTTCCCCATGCCGGTCCCTCCCACTAACCAATCCCCAAGACGTGGCACCTGCCTGGGTGCCTCTCCTCAGAGCTGGGTGTGACTGTAGCCGCTTCTGATCTGACAGCTCCGGCTGGAAACACACAGGCAGGAGGCACTTGTTGGAAGATACACAGCAAAGACTGTGATCCAAGTGTTTCGTCTCCAGAGTGTACTCCTGGCTTTCAGAATGCAGTTCAGGGACACTGCACTGCAATGCACACAGCTAATCCTCTAAGAGGTGCTATGGGCCATTCATACTTTCTTGTGCTAAGGGTGTGTGAGTGTGTACGTGTTTGTGTGAGAATTAGTGGCCTTTTATAATAGTCACTCCACATTGATGATAAAAGTATGTCATTCTTCTAAAAAAGGACCCTTTCACTGGTGGGGCTGGGGTGCCTGTCAGGCTTACAGTTTATCCAGGCCGTTATCCCGTGTCTGACCAGGAATCAGTTTTAAGGATGCCATATTTTACTTTAAGGTATAAATAAATGGAAACACATAGACCACGTTCCCAGGGCTTAACACCCGGTAGCTGCTCAAGAACTCTTTGGATGACTGTCCCCTCATGGCTCTGCCCGAGCATCTCTCCTTCACTCTACCAACTCTCACAACTGAAAACCAGGGCCACAGTGATCTGGACAACAAGGGATACCGTAGACATCATGTCATCTCCAGAAACAAGCTGCACGAGCATTACTTGGTTCGAATTGTCTATCCAGGGGTATTAAGTGCACGTCTGTTTTTCTGGAACTTTTATGACTTCACATTCGTCACTAAGTTCATTTTTATCTAATTCCAAGAGTACCTGTAGTTACGTCTCTGGGTTGAAAAGGGGTGTCATGAAAGACTGCAGGGTTTTAAACTGTGTCTCCTGCAACCCTCTGGGTTTCCCTGTGGTGCCCTGGGGGCTCTGTGCTGAGGGACACATTGGTCCCAATCAAGCTGAGTCTTCTTTTGTCATATGTCACCCTGGCCTGACTGGGTACAGCTTCACTCATTCTTCACTTGAAGAATGGGATCCTCGGCCTAAAATATTTGAGAATCATTGAGTAGTGGGGAGAACAATTAGCTTGGATGCCACATGACTGAGGCCCACATCCAGCTGTGCATGTGACCTTGAGCTTTGTTTTGCCTCCATGTTCTTATTGGCACAATATCTGAAATGCTTAGCACAGCACATCAAGAAACGTCCATCCACTCATCCTTTCTAGACCACAAAACGTCGGAGGTGGAACAATCTGTAGTACAGTATATTCCCTCCAACTTCCTCTGGTGATTTTCCAGACTGTACAAAGTTGAAAAGTGGTGCCTGTTTCAGTGAAGATGGGCACCACTCCTTTAAAGGTTTAGTTGGTGAGTGCAGCCTTAACAAGGCCGTTTGTTCCCTCCTAGGGCTCTTCAAGCTAACGTGCGATGAACAGGAGTGTGCAGTTTTCGAGCGTTTGCTTGATTCCTCAGAGACGGGTTTTCCTTAGTATCTTTTCAAATAAATATACATTCTAATTTATTAGGAAAATCAGAATAACAGCCTGCCAGCAGTAAAGACAGCATTCTTCAAATTCAGGAAGATGCTCGCTTCTGGGAACAGTTGGGAAATGAGATGGGAAGGGGTGAAGGGATATAAATGGCATTGATATTGATTGATTGGTGAAGTTCAGTGGAGGGTACCTGGGCAGGATAGGTCTTATCTTTTCTGTGGTTAGGGTATTCAGAACAACTCTTTTAAGAGCGGATTAAAAATAAAAAGAAATTCATACTATTATCGCTCAGTAATCCTTAAGGTCACAATACTCTCTTTTTCTCCTTCCGCACCAGAAACAAACTACACATTCCCCTTATGGATGTCTTCTGCTTCCCACAGAGATTCTGTGGAAACCATTCCGGCTCATTCTCTGTATCTTCAGACCTGAGATGAGGGAGAGCTGAGACAGTATTTATTTTTGGTTAGCCTAGCTAGGACTTGTCTCAAATTATCTCCCCAAAGAGTGTTGAATAAAATCATGATGGCATGAACTTCTGTGGCTGCCTTTCATCGCAAATAATGGAAGAACTCTTCTATTTCAGAAGGCAAGAAAACTTTGCTGTGTAGCGAGAATGCGGCATGTATTTACTATAATATAATATAGCATGCATATTAACTCTAGCTTTGGTGAGGCAAGATCAGTTGTTTGAATACAGCCTGCCTTAGCAAATCTGTGAGTGTCCATTCCTCTTCTTGACCAAGCACAGACACAGCAGAAACTAACACAGCCCAGTGAAGTAAGAAAAATACCCATCCAGAAGTCATTAGTATGATTCCAAGAGGAATACATATAGAATGTGTGGTGGTGGCACAAGGAATTCCATTGCTGCCCTCTAGTGTTGGTGTGAGTGAGGGGGGTGAAGTGACTGCAAAATAGCTGTCCCTTGAGGCCCTAGTGAACCAAGTGTTAGAAGAAGTCACAGAACTTTCCAGGAGGACAGGACAGGGAAACAAGGCAGAATTGAGAGTAAGCTGTATGTGTATGTACTCAATTCCAAGCCACACCTCTTAATCTTTCTAAAAGTGTCGGCTTGTTTTATTGGTGTGTTTAATGGGTGGTGGCTCCCCTCCATCCCATTACCTTGGGGTGAGTATTACAGTTGTTTACAACCAAAGATGTATGATAGTTTGTTTTGTCCAGAACATAGCACATTGAAGGGCAGTTAAAAGCATCCTGGTATTATGCAAGTCAAATTACAGAGATCACTGCAAGCCTCACGAAGGGCTGGGACTTTGCTTCTGATGGATTTTCAGGAGGGAGTGAGCAAGCAGAGAGCACAGAGAATGCCCAGAAAGGAAAAGACTCAAGAAACAAGCTCCCTTAGGAGGGTTTGCAACTGTCCAGCAATGACAGCTGAGAGTCTGTCGTAGAGCTGGGATGCAGGAGAAGGCTTGCAGAGAAACAGGGTAGGACCACTCGTAGGACCTGGTAGGTGATATTAAGGGGGCGGGCATGGTGACACCCAGGATCCTAGTGGGTGGATGGTGGGGTCAGTGACCAAGATGATTTGGGGCAAGGACAGTGCATTTTTAAAATGTGTGTTTTGGATGTGGGAATTCAGGGGAGGGAAGGAAGGCTCAGGAAGAGATGGAGAGGCAGGAGGACAAATATGTGTGTCTAGAAGTGTGGAAATGTTCTAGACAGGTGAGAGATTTGAAGGGGACCTAGTGAACTGGGGGTAGGGAAGGCTCCACTAGCCCGAACAAGATCACTGTGAGAGAGGGAGACGGAGGCCAGAGTGTCCAGGATGGAATCCTCAAGGAGCTCTAAAGTGTGAAGAGCACAGAGCAAATAAAGAGCCTCTCTGAGGACTTTTGAAGGAAGACCTGAAAGATAAGAGCCAGTTATATAATGAGCAGTGGGACACAGAACACCCATGACAGCTGGACAAGTGTGTACAGAGCTGGAAGCAGAAGGGCACCTGGCCTGGTGCAGACACAACAAGGAAACAAGGTACCCGAGCAAGGAGAGGTAGCAGGGACTTGTAGATGAGATCAAGGGCAGGCAGCGCAGATTGTGCCAGAAACAGTAGAGCTTGTGCTCCTCACTGGACTCACCGTGGGGTTTTATGAGAGGCAGTAGCTCTGTGCAGACATCTCGGGTACCAAAAAAGTTTGTTTTCATTATCACCTCTGCTTGAATATGAATCGGTGTGGAATCCTGAACTTTTAGGGGAGAAATAGAACAAAGTTAATAGACTAAATAGTACTCATGGTAAAAATACAAGAATGATACATTTTTTTTACATACAAATTCTGGTGAATTGTAAGTAATGGCTTGGTTAAGTTAAGAATGTGACAATACTCATGTCATTTCCTGGCTTAATACTGCATGGAGTCGTAAGATGGCACCATTAGGGGAGACTAAGTGACGGATGCAAAATGGTATCTCTCGTACCATTCTTAAAATTTCTTGTTGTTTTTTCAAAATAAGTTAAGTCGCGAAACTCCTCTGAAGTCCAATCCAAGAGAAACCGTGAAAACCTGGAGGAGATCCCTAAGAGTCTGTGTCATGGAAATGCAAAGTCTCTCTGTTGGAAAGTGTTGCAAGTCTCAGAGGTCTCTGCTCTCTCTGTAGCCTCTAGTCTGACCTCTTTCCCTAGGGAAACTGTTCTAGATCACCTGAGAGCTAAGATCCCCATAGCAGCATTTCAGACCCCAACCCACTCTTGCTGGCCACCCTCACAGAGGCTGCCTCCCCTCTCAGCTCACATCCACTTACTCTTGTAGGTGATGCCTGCGTTGTTGACCAGCAGGTCAAGGCCGCCATACTCCTTGAGCAGGAAGTCGCGCAGTGTCCGGATGCTCTGGGGGTCGTCAATGTCCAGCTGGTGGAAGCGTGGGCTCAGGCCCTGGGCCTGCAGCTGCTGCACGGCAGCCTGGCCCCGCGTGGTGTCCCTTGCCGTGAGCACCACATCCCCGGAGAACTGCTGGCACAGATCACGCAGGATAGTGAAGCCGATGCCCTTGTTAGCCCCAGTCACCAGCGCCACACGGGTGTAAGACATGGCTGGGTAGCGGGTGTGTGAGGCACTTGTGTGGGCAGCAGACAGGGCTATGAGCCACAGCGGCGCTCACTGGGGAGCCCTGGCCAAAGTCAGAGAGTCTGCAGAGAAATGAGTTCTGGGATCCAGTGCTGTGATTTCCTGAGAAGGAGGCCCCACCTCCATCCCTCCCTCCTAGGAGGGGCCAAATGTTCCAAAGGTTTCCTAATCCCCTCTCCTGGGTCCACCTCTTCTCCACTCTGCACCCTCGGCCAAAAGGACACAGGTCTCCCTTTTGATCTCACTTCTGAGGTAAGCAATCTTGCAGGCTGGAGAGGTGTGCTTCCGCCAAAGCAAAGCTGGTTGGTGATAAGTCAAGTAGGGAACTAGAAACTCATAGCAGATTTACTAAAGAAACTATTTTGGGAGAACCCCAAAAGGAGAAAAGGAGTGCGGAGTAATGCCTTGGACTTGGGTCATCATCCACTGCAGAATGGGAAGTGTTGCTTTTTCCTAAGATTCAAGGAAATGACATAGACAGGCTAACTGCTTCTGAGGACATCGATCCCACTGCTTTCTTAAGAGAAACTCAAAAGAGAGAATTAGAGACTTAGGTCCCATGATTAGACTTTCAGTGTGGGCAGGGTACCTCGCTGTGTGCCTCCCAGTGAGCCCTCAAGTGGGACGCAAGGTTTTATTGAAGCTCTTAGTGTGTGCCAAGGCATTGATTGCAAAGTTTTATATAATGGTTACATAACCCTTGTTTGCTAAAAGTGGGGTGGACTTTGATTTTGTCCAAGGTGAGAGATAATAATTGGTGTATAGAGTTAGGTGTTATTTTTAAGGTCCTAAGAAAAAAACGATCTTTGCAATTTCAAATATATATTTCCAAACAGTTGAGATGCTATTGTGTTGATCTAGACATTGTTGTCCTCTTGGGTCAGTTTGCAAAAGAAAAAAAGTAACAGAGGAAATAAAGTGCCTGGTTGAAGGGAGAAGCTTGTAAACTTCATTTTAGTTTATTTTTTATTTTATTTTGCTGAGGAAGCTTCACCCCGAACTAACATCTGTGCCAATATTCCTCTATTTTTCAGTATGTGGGCTACCACACAGCATGGCCCCTAACACAGCAGTGTAGGTCTGACGCTGGGAGCCAGGCTGGGGGCCGCCGAAGCAGAGCTTGCTGAACTTACCATGAGGCCACTGGGCCTGGCCCAAACATCACTTGGGGAGATCTCGTTTCATTGCTGTCAGCCTGAAAATCACTGGTGAAGAATGAAGAATAATCATGACAGCACAGCCGTCTTTACAACATGCAGCGCTTCTGGGGGCATGTGGAACAGGGTCACTGAGCCCACTGGGAGGCAGGCTTGGTGTTGGGCAGGAAGAAGCTTCTCGTCAGCCCTGGGGGGTCTTAGGTCCTAACAACGACAGGGTCTCAAGACAGAAGACACTTTGCACTTTTGTTGTGTTTTAACATTTTCACCTGTATCAGGACATTGGAGCTTCACACAGCAATCTTGTGCCCAATGTCCTCATTTTACAGGTCGAAAAACAGAAATAAAGTAAGATGCGGTTTTGCTCAGGGTCACACAGTAAGGTGGCAGAGCCAGGATTTGTTGTTTTCCGATGCTTGTTTTGAAAGCTTTCATACAGAAAAGTGAAAGAATGATATAGTAACCAACCATATATCTAACACACTAGGTTGAACAGTTATGACTATTTTACTAGATTATGCGTTCCTCTTCTGTATATGTTGTGCTGAACCACGTTCATGTTGCAGACCTCATGACACTTCCTTCCTCCATAAATTACACATTCACATTGAAGAGATTTGACAATAGGTCTCCCATATCCATGGACACCCAGTTCCCATTCAATTTCCCGACTGTCTCAGATTCCCTTATGGATGGTTTGAAGTGCCCACTCCTACTTCACTCTTTGAAATTGTGTTTTTCCAACGAGTCTGGAGTTAAAGAGACCACACCAGATGCCTTCCCTTCATGGTGTTCTCCATGTTATACTAGAGGCTGGTAAGCTAAAGCCGGCAGGCTCATTGGTTTGTGTATTGTCTATGGCTACTTTCAGGCCACCTCGGCAGATCTGAGTAGTTCCCATAGAGACCCTGTGGCCTGCAAAGCTGAAACTATGTACTCACTGGCTGTTTCTATAATGTTCCCTAAACCCTTGTGTTATACTGTCCTTCCTTGACCTAACTTTGAGGTCTATCAGATTTCTGAGTTGGTTAGCATGTAAATAATCTGCAAAATGGAAATTTATAAAGAACCATTTATTGATCTGTTCATTTCCACTCATTGTCGTTGATTCTACTTTTTTCTCCCACTATATCACAGAAGAAGTTACAAAAGACTTCACAGAATTTATAGCCAAGTTAAATTGAGGACTTGATAGGGATATTTTGATTCCTCTTCTTTTTTATAGTTTGGATAGGGATATTTTTCACAGTGTAAATGCCCTTTGGTCAATCAAGGCACATAATATACAGGAGCCCACGGGAGCTGTGAGTTGAGCTCACCATTGTTCAACTTTCTTTTCCAAAATAAACTCCCCATGAGGCCTCTCAGCATCCGATGGCAAAAGGGCCAAGTACACGGGGGTCTCTGCTCCTTCTTCTGGGGAATTTGTGGCTTTGGGTCCCCCCATGTCAGTTCTCACCCACCCTGGGCAGCAGGCATTCAGGAGGATCTTGTCCCCTCTCCTCTGCTCACTCAGCTTCCTGGCGTGGATTCTGGACAGGACCGTGATGCTGATTTTCATCACTCCGTATGTCGTATTAGGCTAGCCCTCCTTCTGGTGCACTCTATTCTTTGTATCTTCCACAAACTTGATCAGGAGCCCCACCAGCTCCTCTTCTCTGATGGTCTCACTTCTAAACTTCTCCTGCAGTTTTGGGCTGCAGTTGTGACAGGCACTGAGACTCACAGTGCTAGACACATGCACCACTCTGCCTAAAATCCAACAGAAATCGTTATGTAGAAAAGGATGCACAAGAATGATGAATACCAACTTCGCTAGGATTTTGGACCAGAAAACTTCCATTTGAGAGACAATTACCAGTTTGCCATGAGCATTAATTAAGACTTCCTCTACGAGTGAAGAACTTGATACAATCTTGAGCTTGTTTTACCCATAATGTCTCAAATGATGTCAGAGAAATGTTCTAATGGAGAGGGTAGCACCTGGAAGTTCCATGAGAAAATGAAAATGGTTTATATAGGAACATGCCAGGGGGAATGTAAGGAGGTATTTATTCATATCAATTGTAAGGGAATGAAAGGAGGTATTCATTCATATCATCAGGTGGCCTTTGGGACCACCGGAGGATGTTATGGTCTCTCGGGCAAGGCTCTATGATCAGGTCTCCTTTGAGCAACAAAGAGCTGAAAGGTTGATGGATGGCAGATCCTAGGTGAATGGACAGCATCTGCTTTGAAAGGCCTACACACTGATCGAAGAAGGGAACAACAAATCAGCTCAGGGGTCTGAACTGCATGGGGTTTTCTCTCTGTTTGGGTTCTTATCAACTCAGAGCAGTGACTAATGTCTGACAATATGATGGACAAGGGCCGTGGGAAACTGAACAACAGAAGGGATGTGCATACAGGGCAGAGCCCTATGGAAGTCCCTACGGGAATTTAGAGGGAAGTTAAAGTAGGACATGTCAGTCAATGCCCATCACAAGAAACACTTCCAGGACTGGAAGGCTAGTGGAACCAGCAAGTGGGCATCCTGGTAGGCTTCTTTGCTGTGGCCATCTTGGTGCGGGAAATAGGTGGAAATGGGGAGCTGCAGCAATGCAGCAATGGGAAAATGGTCGACGTGACTCTTACACCCTGTGAAGCACATATTGCCAAGGACTGTTCAGCCTGGCAGCAAGAGAGACAAAGACTGCAGGTGGTCATGAGGAAGATTCTCCAAGGGCAAGGCCCTGCACATAGCTGGCACGTTGAGTTAGGTAGTACTCCCGGGAGGCTACAAGTGGGTCCTCACAAAAGGAGACACCATGTCCGGGCCAGGCTTTACATATCCAGAAGTACATGCAAACGTTCAAGCTACATAGCAGGACTGGATCAGAAGATACCACACCATTTGGGCTGGCAAATTACACTTCTGCAGACCAAGCACACAGTTTCGTCCTTGGAGTAGTAGGTTTGATAGAGAATTGGAATGGGCAGTTGAAGCACTGGTTGTCTCAAACATGAATTGAGAAAGGTATGAAGAGCTGGCTTACACACAGTCGTGAGCATGTGCTCACACTCAACATGAGGGGGCCAAGGGAGATGCCCCGCAGGATAGATTCTTTCCTTTCGCTGCAGGATGTGGGGAGGAAGGGCTGGGGGAGGATGCTGGGGGAACTATATGATTCTTACTCACATCACCTCCACTTTCTTTTTCCTACCTGATACAGTAGTCCTGACACTAGCGCTACAACTGCGGAAATGGGAAGCAGGAATAATTCCTAAGCAAGAACCTCTAACTATAGCTTTGAACCTTCATGCCAGAAGTCGTAAGGGTCTGATGGAGTGGAATGTGCCTTCACGCCATCTGGCAAAATTGGAGTGACAGCAAATGCAGCTGTATTGCCTAGTGGCCAAGACAGCCCACGAGGTCTGGACCTATGCAACCCAACCCTACCTGATATGAATGGGAGTGGACCGAAGGGAAGGCACTTGTTAGACTAGCTGCCTTCGCTGCAGGCGATGAAGATCAGCACAGTGGCTGAACTTGACAGCCCTTTGAAAGGTGAAAAAGTTTGCATAAAAGTCAATGACAAGGAGGAAAAGGAAGAACGGTAGTCTAGGCTAAAGGAATGAATAAGCGGGTTATGCAACAAGAGAAATCCCATATTACCTTGGTGTCTCGAGAGACTCAGAGCAAGAGATGGTATTGTCTCTTAGCTCCATCATACCAGATGCCGGAAAATGTGAAGCCACATGTTACTAAGACCACTCCTGCTTTCAGGACCTGACCAGGTTGACGGGAAGCCAGGGAACCTGAGTGGCCTCGCTCTAGGAGATGGGGTCATATGATATGATGATGACCTGAACCAATGGTTAATGACTGAGTGAAACTCTAGCAATGTGCCAGCATGTCTTGATTCTTATCTTTCCGGTTCCACGTACCACCATACTGTGATAAGCTGTAACACTGGCCTTGTTAATATTCAATTATAAATGTAATGAAGAACTGAATTTAGCTAAGCACCAGCTATATTTAGCCATGAGTTACATTAAGTGAGGAGCCCATTAGACTGAGGTGGCTCTAAAGCAAACCAAATCTAAGCCTGTAAATGCCTCGAGGATACAAAAATGAAACCTAAGGACCACCCATCAGAAACAGCCACACGGGTTTGAAGCTATAGCCAATCAGTAATCTCCTTACCTTGCTCCAGCCCTTTTTCTAAAAAGTCCAGGGGTACTCCTAAGCAATTCAGATTTGTTGCTTTTCGATTCAAATAGATTTTTTCTCAAATAAATTCTTAAATTTCTAATATGCCTCTGTTTAGCTCTTAACAATACTGAATGTTTCTAAACAAGTACTATGCTAAATAAGGTATAAATATCAGTTGATCAAGGAGGAATCAAATTAGTACAAATACATGAATGTGTATCTAGTGGTTTTACGGGATGGATTATCTTTCCCTTTAAATGTATTCCTACCCCACACTGGCTCCTCCAAATTTCAGCATATTTCTGATACGATTGCTGTATGTGTTATATAAAGTCTCTACTAAATGTAGATGCTCAACGATCCTTTGCTGTAAGAGAGCCTTGGCAAAGGACTAGGGCGTGGCCTGTGAAAGCAGAGGATTAAGCTGGGCCAAGGAAAGGTTTGGCCCTTTAGCCAAGGCTGCTGGAAGGTCAACTTGGTTTAATCTTCCTGATAAGAATGTCCTTGTTTACTTGGGGGGCGTCTAGGATCAGACTACAGAATGGATGCTAACAAGGTGATTATGATGCTACTTTGGGCTACCTGCTATCAGCTGGACCTCTGGAGGGGCTGGGGAGTAAGGTCAGCCAAGAGAGTGGTGGGCCAGGTCTATGTGACCAATCCCAATAAAAATACCAGACACTAGACAGGATAAGCTTCTCCGGTTGGCAACGCTCCATGTGTATTGTCACATATCTCTGCTGGGGGAAATACATGCTGTCTGCAGGACTCCCCCGGGAGAGGAGAACTCAAGCTCCATGCCTGGTCTTTCCTGGACCGAGGGCTAAGAGACTTTTCCCATTGCTGACTTGAATCTGTCTCCATTTTCGATAAGACACTATAATTTTGAGTATAATGGCTCTACTGAGTTCTGAGTCCTTCTAGTGAATTTCTGAACCTGATGGTGGTCGTGGGGACCTGCTGAAGTTGTAAAGACCAAACGATATTTATCTCACACATGTACAGTGGGTTTAGCATCTAAAATCAATAAATATAATACACTATATCAGATGCAGGAAAAGATATGGGGGTGGGTAACAAATTGAGGGTTGCGAAGGCTTCCTTAGCCTGAATAGGATCACTCAGAGAGGGAGAGGGAGGAGGAAGGAGCAGTGATGGAATCCTCAGGGAACTCCAACGTGTGAGGGGCACAGAGCAGGTAAAGGGCTTCTCTGAGGAGACTTTTGAACAAAGACCTGAGGATGAGAAAGAGTCAGCTGTGCAATGACCAGCGAGACAGACAGCACTGATGACCACTGGACAAGTGTGTGCAGAGCCTGAAGCATAAGGGCGCCTGGCCCAGTGGAGACACAACAAGGAGTCAGTGTAGCAGAGCAGAGAGAGGTAGCAGGGGCTTGTAGATGAGAGCAGAGGCAGGCAGGGCAGATCATGCCAGAACCAGCATGGCTTGGGCTCCTCATCGGACTCACCATGGGGTTTTATGAGAGGCAGTAGCTCCGTGCAGACATCTCGGGTACCAAAAAAGTTTGTTTTCCTTGTCACTTCTGCTTGAACATGAAACGGTGTGGGGTCAGGAACTTTCAGGGAAGAAGGAAGGTAGAGTTAATACATGGCAGCCATGTGGTAAAATTCCATGGATTCATGTTTTTAAAAGCGTGCAAAAGAAATTGGGTGAATTTTGTGTAAAATGGGCAGCAGGTTAACGTAATTTACCACTGGCAATTTCCAAGTTTGGCAATGTTCTAAGAGGGTCCACACATGGAATCTCTGTTTACAAGTTTGTGCAATTTTCTTATTTACAAAAATGCCTTAAAAATTCACCCAACCGCCCTAAAATCCAATCAGAGCAAATCTGCGGGACAACCTAGAAAAGATCCCCAGGCGTCCCAGCCAAGGAAATGGAAAGGTCCCTCTGGCTGGAAAGCAGTCCAGTTCCAGGTGCACTCTGCTGTAGCCGCACCCCTGTCCTCTCCCCTCCTCCATCCCCAGGCAGCCATCCCAGACCCCAAAGGCAGGGGAGCCCCACCGCAGGGATGCTCCGACAGATCCGGTCACCCTGGCAGAAGGCTTCCCCTGCGAGCACGGGCTCCTTGCTATTGAAGGAGATGCCCGCGTTGTTGACCAGCACGTCGAGGCCCCGTACTCCTCTTTCAGGAAGTCGGGAGGGCGCGGATGCTCTGCAGGTCGTCGATGTCCAGCTGGTGGAAGCGCGGGCTCAGGCCCTGGGCCTGCAGCTGCTGCACGGCCGCCTGGCCCCGCGCCGTGTCCCGCGCCGTGAGCACCACGTCCCCCGAGAACTGCCGGCAAAGGTCGAACGCGATGGCGAAGCCGATGCCCTTGTTGGCCCCAGGTCACCAGCGCCACGCAGCTGCGGGACAACGCGGCTGCGTGGAGGCCTGCGGGGCGCTGGCGGGAGAGCGGTTGGGACTGCCAAGTACAAATGGCCATGGACTTTGCAGCCTTTTCTCACACTAGAAAAGCTCATCAGGATGCATCTTGTTATCCCCATTTTAATGGGAGGAAGTGCATCCCCAGAAAGTTCATAAACTAGTTCAGTGGTGGGAAATGAATTTTCTTCCTTACTATTTCCTTGTACCAACAAAGGACTAGCCGACTATAGGGTCGAGTTTCACTTCTGAGCTGCCTCTTAAGGTAGTCACTTCCCACAAGTGGCCATTAGATGTAAATTTAATGAAAATAATACAATTTGAAATTCAATTCTTTAGCTGCACTAGCCACATTTCCAGTGCTCAACAGTCACACGTGCTGGTGGGCACTGTATTGTACAGACACCTCCACGATGTTCCCTTCACAGCACAAAGTTCTGGTGAACAGGGGTGCTTTAGATAGATGCCAATTATGTTGCCATTGCAAGGTAGGTTTCCAATGAGTTGCAACACACAAAACTAATAATCAGGGAAAGAGCTTTGCTTTTTTATTCTCTTAAATATTTTTTGAGATAATTGCAGATTCACATGCAGTAGTAAGAAGTAAGATAGAGATTCCTTGCACTTGACCCAATTTTCCTCAGTGGTAACATTTTGCAAAACTCCAGTACAATATCACACTCAGAATACTGACATCAAAACAATCCACCAATCATGTCCAGATTTCCTCATTTCACTTGTACCTATTTGTATGTGTGTATTCGGATCCATACAATTTTATCACAAGTGTAGGTTTGTGTATCCACCACTACAGTCAAGATATACAACATTTCCATCAGCACAAGGATCCCTCCTGTTGGTCCTTTATAACCAAACATACCTCTCTCTTGCCCCCACCCTCCCCTCCCTCAGCCCTGTCCACCAGTAATCTGTTCTCCATTTCTAAAATTGTCTTGTTTCAAAAATGCTCCCTAGATGGAGTCATCAGTTATAACCTTTTGGGATTTTTTTTTTCACTCGGGATGGTGAAGAGCTTTGTTTTGGATTTTCTCCCTTATCCGTGTATATCCTGGTTCTGTCATTTTCTGGCCTCTCTCCACACCCCTAGCCTCATTCACTTTCTTCTATAGTGGGCATGAGCCAGTGTTGGAAGGAAGTGGGATGGACTAAATCCACCAAGAGGGTCAGTCAGCGATAGCACATGGCATGCAGGGAAGTCTGGTCATGGTGAGGGGCCTGAAATTTCAAAAGACCAATTCTCGGAGGGCAATGAATCATGATTTTCAGCCTGATTTCTTTATCCTTGTAGTACTGGTACCAACACAAGAAGTGACAAGTCAGTGGGGCAGGATGCTCCAGAAAATACAATCCATGAACATCATACAGTCTGAGAATGTAGTGTATGATAAAAGCGGCATTAACAATTAACAGGGGAAGCAAAGAATTATTCCAGAAAATGGTAGTGGGGGAAAAGGAGCAATGATTGCAAAGGGAAAAAGAGATCCTCACCCTACACGGTACACCCATTAATTTCTAACGAGAGAGAAAAAGTATTTTCCCACTTTTTAAATTTATGGGCTTATAAGTGAAACCATAAAACAAGTATAAGAAAAGATAAGTAAAATTCACATTTTTTCAGTATGGGAAAAGGGCTTTGTCAGCATAAGAACAGGGGAAGAATAATAAAGGAAAGGAGTGAGAGATTGGACTATGGGAAATTCTTAGAAAGTTTGTTTTTGGGGAAGTGTGCTAATTTAAAGCCAGTGAATTAAGATCTTGAATCAAGGTTTTGTATATTTTTTCTCTGTCAAATTTGGGTCTTGATCCTGGTGGTGTGTTTTTGAGCCTCCCACCCTTCCTCGCACACAGCACCTTGTCTGGGTTTGAAACCAGCCCAACACAAGGTTGACATAAAGGAAGCCATGTTGTAGAAAAGAGACCATGTTGTAGCTTTGAGTGACCTCTGACTAACTAACCTAGCTGGATTTGCACCCTCCAGGAGATCCACCTGTTCTGTAGATTTTATGACCCCTGCTTGTGCATATACCTCCCAGCTGCGATAAGATGCTAACTTGGTTCTTTTGGGTTCCTCAGGAATGTGATGACCACCAAACAGAAAGTCTATAATGATAGCCATCATCAATGAAACCTGAAAGATCTGGTGTGGCAACTGCCAGTCTGTAACACCAGAGGGTCAACATTCCTAACCCTCCCCCCAATAACCCACTGGCCTATATAACTGCTTCAAGATTCTGTACCCTGCTTAAGATGGTTCTTTTGGACATTAATCGGCTGTCTTCCCTCTTGCTAGCAAGCTGTAATAAAATGCCCTTTCTCTGCTATCACCTTGCCTCTCGAATGTTGGCTTTTGTCTCACGGTGAGCAGAGTGTGCCCTTTGTGCAGGAACCAGTTCTGAGCAATGTGAGAAGAAAAACAAAAGAGTAAAGGTAGAGGCTCCGGATCTCTGTTAGGACTCTAATGGCTAACGTGGAAGGTATTCCTTGGTTGTGAGAGTCAAGTCTGAGATCATCCTGGCTGCTATATGGAGAAAGAATTTTATCACATCTATTAACTTGAGGAATAAACACACGTACTACCCACTGCTTCAAAGCAGTTATTTTATTTGTCCTGAAGTACACAGTTCAATGATGTCTATTAACATAAAATATGTTGGAAAACAGTATCAAATTCTGAGTAAATTCTAAGTTACGAAGCTCTCAGGGTCTTCCCCTGCCCATGATTATTTACCCTTATGGAATTCCACTTGACCCTGCCTCTTATTCTTGTACTTTCTGCTTGTTTATGATGTTTGATAAGCCTTGCCTATGGATAGAGCATGGAGTTTGAGTCTTGGAATCTAGTTGTTGCTGAGATGCTGAGTAAATATGTAACTCCTGGCAATTGACTTAATTCTATCAAAGATAAACAATGTAAGGGCAGATTTTAGTAAGTAATACACTATTGCAATAGGGCCCTGGGTGCAGTACAACCAGAACTCAACTTGGATTTGTACAGAGATTTGACTGGGCATTTTTAAAGAAAGAATGAGGGAGTAGGGAGGGAGAACTGACGGGCATGAGTATAGTCAGGGAAGTGAAACATTGCAATGGGTTGGTCAGCGTAAATGTCAGTAGGCCACAGTGTGTGCTACACGGAGACTGGGAGACAGAGGCTCTGTCCTTTCTCATGATTACATTTCAAAAGAATGGCTTTCAAGACCTTAAGAAAGAGATTCCTGAGTTGTAAGAGATACATTTATATCTCGAATGGACAGAAGAAGGATTCACAAGTTGTAAGAAATGCTCTAAGAAAGGGTGGTAAAGAGCCTATGGTGAGATGTGGGCTAGAACAAACAGGAAATCCTTTGGCAGCCTTGAGCACGTTAAAGGGGCTTGGGTCATCCTAGGATGGGGCCTCAAGCTGTTAGAAACTATGCCAGTGTTTCAGTCTTTTCATGTGGGGGCAAGAGAGTGAGTGAAATCATTTGTGCTGAGTTTGTAGATTTGATAGGCCGTGCTGGGGCCTAGTTGAGAAGAAGGTTCAGAAGAGCCTGACAGAGTTTGGGCAAGGAGAGAGTCTGTCAATTTCTACCTTTTTTTTTTTAGGAAGATTACCCCTGAGCTAACATCTGCTGCCAATCCTCCTCTTTTTGCTGAGGAATACTGGCCCTGAGCTAACATCCGTGCCCATCTTCCTCCACTTTATACGTGGGACACCTTCCACAGCCTGGCTTGCCAAGTGGTGCCATGTCTGCACCCGGGATCCGAACTGGCGAACCCCGGGCCGCCAAAGCAGAATATGCGAACTTAACCGCTGCACCGCTGGGCTGGCTCCTCAATTCCCATCTTGAAAATGGGAGTATACATTACCTTCCTGCCTCATAAAAGCAAAATACCTGTTTCATCTGCCCCCTTTCTTCCTGTCTTGAAGGCTTTTGTGTGACAATGTCATGCCCAGAGCTCTAGCAACTCTCTTGAGACCCAGGGGAAAGAAACTAAAAGGGGAAGAGCCAACTCCCAAAGGAAGGTATCATGGAAAATTAGAAAGAGCCTTGATCCTTGATGACATCACGGAATCATAGGTCCAAATCTGGAACCATGTATTTCCAGCCTCATCTTTTATTTTCAATAAACTTTTAATTTCAGAATAGATACTGAAAAGGTGCAAATGTAGTACAGAGAATTCCTGTATACCCCTCATCAAATGTCCCCTTGTATTAACATCTCACTATGATGGTACCTTTCTCACAAATAGGAAACCTACATTGGAACAGCAGTATTAACTAACTTCCATGCTTTAACTGGATTTCACTAGTTTTCCCCCTGATATCCTGTTTTTAATCCAGGATTCCCTCCAGAATACCACATCACATTGAACTGTCAGGTCTCTTTAGTTTCCTGTGCTTTATGCCAAAAAGTCTACTAGGCTTTCATAATATTTGACAGATTTTAAGAGTACTGGTCAGGTATTTTTGGATTTGTCTGATGTTTTTCTCAGGCAAGAACTGGGGAGGAATATCACAGATGTTTCCAGATGTTTGTCTTGAAATATTTCAAACAGAAAAGTTGATAGAATAGTATAGTAAACATCCTTATATCCACCAAGCTAGCTTGAACATGGATGAATATTTTACTATATTATTGTATTCATCTTCCGTATGTATTTTGCAGAACCACGTTCATGTTGCAGACCTCAGGACACTTCCTCCCTCCATAAATAACACATTCTCATTGAAGAGATTTGACAGT
The DNA here is from genome assembly GCF_037783145.1 of Equus przewalskii. NCBI lineage: Eukaryota > Metazoa > Chordata > Mammalia > Perissodactyla > Equidae > Equus > Equus przewalskii. Next base: position 32,390,468 of record NC_091857.1, on the reverse strand, counting down.
AATTCTCTCATGTCCACTGACATCCAATCCATATTCAATTTCCCCAACTCTCTCAGATTCTCTTATGGATGGATCTTAAGTGCCTCCTCACAGTTCATACTTTGCAACTGTGTTTTTCCAATGAATTTGGTGTTAAAGAGACCACACCAGATGTATTCCCGTCATATTTTTGTCCATATCATACTAGAGGCTGATAAACCAAAGCCCACAGGCCAAATGACACCACATTCATTGTTTATGTATTCTCTATGGCTCCTTTCATGCTACCTCAGCAGATCTGAGTATTTCCCACAGAGACCGTGTGGCCTGCAAAGCTGAAAATATGTGCTTACTGGCTGTTTCTATAATGTTTGTTGACCTGTGGGTTATACTGTCCTTCCGTGACCTAAATTTTAGGTGTATTACATTTCTGAGGTGGTTGGCATGGAAAGATTCTGCATAAATGGACATTTATTTAAAAAACCCCTTTATTCATCTACTGATTTTCATTCATTGTCATTGAGTCCACTTTTTCTCCCCCTATATCACAGAAGAAACCGGAAAGAACTTCCCAGAATTGAGAATCAAGCCAAGTCAAATTTAATACTCCATGGGGATATTTTGATTCTTCTTATTTTTGAAAATTGTGGATAGGGATATTTTTGACAGTGTAAGTATCCTTTGGTCAAATCAGGATGAGTAACTTGATAAGAGCCATAGAGGGAACAGTGAAAAGAGTCCCCACTATTCATTTTTCTTCTCCATAACAATCTCTCTCTGAGGTCCCTGGGCATACAAGGGCAAAAGGGCCAAGTACACAGGGGTCTCCGCTCCTTCTTCTGGACATTTTATGGCTTTGGGTCCCCCCATGTCAGTTCTCACCCATCCTGGGTGGCAGGCATTCAGGAGGATTTTGTCCCCTCTCCTGTGCTCACTCAGTCTCCAGGCCTGGATTCTGGACAAGACGGTGATAAGCATCTTAGATGCTGCATATGCCATGGCCTTGATATCAGGCCAGCCTTCCTTTATGTGCACTCCATTCCTCGTATCTTCCACGAACTTGTTCATGAACCCACCAGCTCCTCCTCCAGGATGGTCTCGCTTGTAATCTTCTGCTGCAGTTTTGGGCTGCAGGTTCCAGAGCTGTGAAGCTCATTATGCTAGACACATTCACCACTCTGCCTAAAATGCAACACAGATTGTTACCTAGCAAGGCATGCACAAGAATGGTGAATACCAAAATTGCTGAGATTTTGTCAACTTGGGAGACAATTACCACTGTGCCATGAGCATTAATTAAGACTGCCTCTATGAGTGAATTCATGATATACTGTTGAAGGTTATTTTACCCACAAGGTCAGGAATGATGTCAGAGAAATGCTCGAATGGGGAGAAGAGTGCCCATGAGTTCCATAAGAATATGAAAATGGTTTGTACAGGAACATGCTAAGGGGGAGGTAGGTTGGGGCTCATTAGTATCAAAGGCTCCCTTTGGGACCACTTGAGGATGTTATGGTTACTAGGGAAGTGTTCTGTGATTAGGTCTTTCTGGACCAACAAAGAGCTGACTGATGGATGGCAGATCCTAGGTGAATGGACAGCATCTGCTTTGAAAGGCTGCCACTCTGATTGAGGAAGGGGACAACAAATGAGCTCAGGGAGCTGAACTGCATGCTGTTTTCTCTGTTTGGGTTTTTATCAACTGTTTTGCAGTGACTAACGGGCTGGCAATATGCCGATGGTGAGGAACAGTGGAAACTGGACTATTAAAGGGATGCTATCAAAAGAAATGAAATACCTCCTACAACATGCATAAACCTTGAAAGCGTTATCCTAAATTAAGGACACCAGTCACAAAAGACCACATATTATATGATTCTATACATATGAGATGCCCAGAAAAAGAAAATCTGGAGACAGAAAGTAGATTAGTGATTGCTCTGGGACAGGAGGAGTCGGGGAACAGAGGGGTGAGAGGATTCTTCTTGTGAAGCTGGATCTGTTCTAATGTTGAATGAGCTGAGGGGTCCACAACTCTGCATGCGTATTAAAAATCACCACATTCTATATTTTAAATAGGTGAAGTGTATGGTATGTGAGTTATATCTCAATAAAGTTGTAAAACGTCTAAAGCAATGACACACTTCCCATTAAGGTTTTTTGGAAATTATAGTTAGTAGTCACAGATATGAATTTATATTAACATGTATGAAGAAAGACTTCACTATTTTGACATCTCAGTGAATCTTTTAAATGGTATAAAATTCATGAGACCATACTTCCAATAAGAGATTCGAGTAAATTAGGAAACTCTCCCTGTTTTAATGTAAATATTGGGAAACCGTCATCTTTGGTTAACTTGACCTCAATTCTACTGAAGGGATGGCATTGCAAAAGAATTCCATAAAAAAATAATTCATGACACTATGACTCTTACTAAATGATCTTTGAGATAAATACAATGAATTATAGAAACCTTGTGAAAATCTTCCAACACTCTTCTGGAGTGAACACATTTTAGAAATGGGTCAATTATTCCAGTTCTTCCTTTCATCTGGAACATATGAAGTATAAGAATAAACTGATCCTCTTTGTGAAATGGTCTACTAAGCACAGTCAAAGATCCTAATGAATTTAATTAATTCTCAAAATTATTATCGGCCTCTCTCATAATAAAAATAATACATGTCTCTTGAATCAAAGTTGCAACACACAGAAGGATATAAGAAAACAAAAGACAGGGGAGAGGAAGCCAGAGTGGGCAAGTGGTATATCAGGAGGGCAGCTACAATTACTCATAAGGCTTGGAATCATATTCTAGAAACTTTAGTCTAGGCAGTAGATGGAGAATCTGTACTAACTTTCTGTTGGCTGTTTATGCAATGTAATGAAATGATGACTATTTTTCTGTTCTATTATCTAGCACAGGAAGTCTAGAATCAGCTGGGAAAATACTTACCTGTGCATAGTAGGGAAGCCTGACTGGGGAGTCCAAGGTCTTTGTAGGTAAATGCCTGGATGTGGGTGCTGCATCCCAGTCCAACTTGCCCACACCAGTCCCTCGCACTGACCAGTCCCCAAGAAGTGGCAGCTGCCTGGGTGTCTCCCCTCACTGCTGGGTGAGAGTGTAGACACCACTGGTCTGAGAACTCAGGACAGGAAGGACACAGGCTGGAACCGGGAAGCATTTGTTGGAGGTTACACAGCAAAGACTGTGATCCAAGTGTTTCATCTCCAGAGTGTACTCATGGCTTTCAGAATGCAGTTCAGGGACACTGCACTGGGATGCACACAGCTAATCCTCTAAGAGGTGTTACGGGCCATCCAGACTTTCTTATGCTAAGGGTGTGTGTGTGTGTGTGTGTGTGAGAAACAGTGTCTCTTTACCCACTCCACATTGATGAGAAAGTTTGTCACCCATCTGAGGAAGGACTCTTTCACTGGTGGGGCTGGGGTGTGGGTTAGGTTTACAATTTATACAGGTCAATAGTCTGTATCTGACCAGAGATGTATCTCATGATGCCATGTTTTCCTCCAAAAGTGTAAATCAGTGGAAACACATAGACCATGTCCCCAGGGCTTAACACACAGTAGCTGCTCAAGAACTCTGTGTGATGACTGTCCCCTAATGGCTCTGCCCCAGTCACTCTTCTTCACTCTCCAAACTCTCACCATCCAAGACCAGGGCCAAAGTGATCTAGACAACAAGGGCTATTTTAGACATCATCTCAACTCCAGTAACAAACTTCAGAAGCATTACTAGATTCTAATTGTCTATTCAGAGGCATTAAGTGCACATCTGGCTCTCTTGACCTGGTATGACTTCACATTCATCACATAAGTATATCTTTCTAATTCCAAGGGTACTTGTTGTTAAGTCTCTGGATTGATAAGGGATTTCTATGAAACACCGCAGGGTTTTAAACTGGGTCTCCTGCAGGACTTAGGGGTTCCCTGAGGTGCCCCTGGCACCCAGAGGAAAACACTGGCCCCAATCAAGCTGAGTCTTCTTTCCTCATCTGTCGCTCTGACCTGACTGTGTATGGCTTCACTTGAAGAAAGGGATTCTGGACACAAACAGTTGAGGACCATTGCGCAGTAGGAAGAACAATTAGCTTGGATGCTACATGACTTAGGTCTGTACCAAGCTGCGCATGTCACCATGAGATCCCTTATGCTTCCACGTTCTTATTGGGGACAGTATCTAAAATTTCTAGCACATTGCATCGAAAAGGTCCATCCATCCGTCCTTTCTAGAACCACAAAATGTCAACGGTGGAAGATACCTTTAGTACAATAATTTCCCCCAACTTCCTCTAGTGATTTTTCATAGTTAATGAAGTTAAAAGTGGTACCTGGTCAAATGAAAGTTCATCACACCTTCTTTAAAGGTTTACTTGGTAAGTGTAGCTTAACAAGTGTGTTTATTCCCTCTCAATACTCTTCAAGCTAATCTGTGATAAACAAGAGTGTACACATTTGAAATGTTTGCTTGATTCCTTAAACAAATCAAGACGGTTTGTCATCTCACAGAGGTGGTTCCTCCTTACTATCTTTTCAAAATAAATATATATTATAATTTAAAGAGAAAAGGCAGAATAACAGACAACCAGCATTAAAGAGAGCATTCTTCAAATTCAGGATGCTGCTTACTTTAGGGAACAGTGGGGAAATGAGATGGGAAGGGATGAAGGGATTTAAACAGCCTTGATGATGACTGATTGGTGACGCTTGCTGAGGCGTGCCTGGGGAGGGTAGATTCTTATCTTTATATGGCCAGAGTATTTCCAAATAACTCTTTTAAGAAAGGATTAAAAATAAAAGAAATCCACATATAGTCACTCAGTAATCCTTAAGGTCATAACTCTTTCCTTTTCTTCTTTCACGCCAGAAACAAAATGTACATTACCCTTTTGGATGCTTTCTGCTTCCCACAAAAATTCTGTGGAAACCATTCCAGACTGTTCTCTGTATCCTCAGATCTGAGATAAGGGGGAGGAGAGACAGTATTTATTTTTGGTTACCTTAGATAGGACTTTTCCTAGATTTCTCCCCAAAGAAAGTAGAAAAAAGTCATGATAACATGAACTTCTGTGGCTGCCTTCCCTCCAAAATAAGGGAAGGATTGTCCTGTTTCAAAAAGGAAGAAAACCTTGCTCTCATAGAGAGTATATAGTATGCATTTATATATCTTTTCACTCCAGCTTGGGTGAGGCCAGATCAGTTGTTTGAATAGAGCCTGCCTTAGTAAATCTCTGAGTGTACCCATTTCTCTTCCAGACCAAGTGCAGACACAGCAGAAATTAACACAGCCCAGTTAAGTAAGAAACATTCCCATGCAGAAGTCATTAGTTTGATTCTAAGAGGAATACATGTAGAACGTGTGGTGGTGGCACAAGGAACCCCATGGCTGCCCTCAAGTTTTGGGGCTAGTGAGGAGCTCAGCTAACTTCCAAAGAGCTGCCCTTTGAATCTCTAGTGAACTAAGTGTTAGAAGAACAAGCAGAACTTTCCAGGAGAACAAGACAGGGAAATGGGGCAGAGTTCAGAGTAAACTGTATGTGCATGTACTCAATGCCAAGCCACACCTCTTAAACTTTCTAAAATTATCTGCTTGTCTTTATTGGTGTATTTTCTGGGTAGTGGTTCCCCTCTATGCTATTACCTTTGATTAATATTACCATAGTTTACAACCAAAAACCTGATAGTTTGGATGTCAATCCGTAGAACATTGAAGGGGAGTTAAAATTTGCTGGAGTTAGGCAGGTCATATTACAGAGATCCCTATAAGCCTTGCTAAGGGCTTGGACTTTGCTCCTGAAGGATTTTCAGAGGAAGACAGGGCATCAGGAGGAGAAGGAGAGACAGGAAGATAAAAAGTGTCTGGAGCTCTAAGCCTGTTCAAGCAGGGGACCGATTTTAGGGGAGCCTGATAAATTGGGGGTAGTGAGGGCTCCACTGGCCTGAGTAAGATCACTCTGACAGAGGGAGAGGGAGGAGGGGTCAGCAATGGAGTCCTCAGGGAACTCCAACCTGTGAGTGGTGTGGGGCAAGGAAAGGGCTTCTCTGAAGAGACTTTCGAAAAAAGACCTGAAAGATAAGAGTCAACTGTGCAAAGACCCACTGGACTAAGAGCACCAATGACCACTGGACAAGTGTGTACAGAGCCTGAGGCAGAAAGCACGTGGCCCAGTGGAGACACAACAAGGAGGCCAGTGTGGCTGAGCAGGAAGAGCTGGTATTAGCCTGTAGATGAGATCAGGAGCAGGCAGGGCAGATCATGCCAGAAACAGTAGAGCTGGGGCTCCTCATCAGACTCACCTTGGGGTTTTATGAGACACAGTAGCTCCGTGCAGACATCTTGGGTATGCAACAAGTTTGCTTCCACTGTCACTTCTCCTTGAATATGAATCAGTGTGGAATCAGGAGCTTTTAGGGGAGAAAGAGAACAAAGTTCAGAAACTAATCGTACTCATGGTAAAAATACAAGAATGATGGAAAAAATTTTTTTACGTACAATTTCTGGTAAAGTGCAAGTAATGGCTTGGTTAAGTTAAGAATGTGTCAATACTAATGATATTTCCCTGCTTGTTAATGCTGGCTATAGTCGTAAGATGGCACCATTAAGGGAGACTAAGTGAAGGACGCAGAATGGGATCTGTCTGTACCATTCTTAAAATTTCTTGTTGTTTTTCAAAATAAGTTAAGTCGCCAAACTGCTCTGAAGTGCAATCCAAGAGAAACTGCGAAAACCTGGAGGAGATCCCTAAGGGTCTGTGTCATGGAAATGCAAAGTCTCTCTGCTGGAAAGTCTTGCAAGTCTCAGAGGTCTCTGCTCTCTCTGTAGCCTCCAGTCTGACCTCTTTCCCGAGGCAGTTTGTTCTAGATCCCCTGGGAGCGAAGGTCCCCACAGCAGCATTTCAGACCCCTACTCACTTTGGCTGGCCACCCTCACAGAGGCTGCCTCCCCTCCAAGCTCACATCCACCTACTCAGGTAGGCGATGGCTGCGTTGTTGACCAGCAGGTCAAGGCCACAAGACCCCTTATGCAAGAAGGTGCGCAGTGTCCAGATGCTCTGTAGGTTGTCACTGCCCAATTGATGCAAATGAGGGCTCAGGCCCTGGGCCTGCAGCTTCTGCACAGCTGCCCAGCCCTGCATAGTGTCCCTCGCCATGAGCACCACATCCCCTGAGAACTGCTGCTAAGATCGTGCAGGATAGTGAAGCCAATGCCCTCATTGGCACTGGTCCCCAGCAGCAAACACCCACAGGACATGGTTGGGTAGGGGGTATGTGGGGCACTTGTGTGGAGAGCAGACAGGAGCCACAGGGGCACTGGGGAGGCCTGACCACAGTCAGAGTTTGCACCGAAGTGAGTTCTGGGATCAAGTGCTGTCGTTTCCTGAGAAACCAGCCGCACCTCCATCCATGCCTCCTAGGAGAGGCCAAAAGTTCAAGGTTCCCTACTACCCCCACTCCTGGGCCCACCCCTTCTCCAAGCTGCACCCTGGGGCAAACTAGGACACAACCCTCTTTTTTTCCCTTAACTTTTTATTGAGATTATGATAGTTTACAACCTTGTGAAATTTCAGTTGTACATTATTATTTGTCAGCCATATTGTAGGTGCACCACTTCTCCCTTTGTGCCCACCCCCTACTCCCCCCCCCCCACCCCATTTCCCCTGGTAACTACTGATCTGTTCTCTTTGTCTAAATGTTTATCTTCCACATATGAGTGGAGTCATACAGAGATTGTCTTTCTCTATCTGGCTTATTTCACTTAACATAATACCCTCAAGGTCCATCCATGTTGTTGTGAATGGGACGATTTTATCCTTTTTTATGGCTGAGTCATATTCCATTGTATATATATATACCATATCTTCTTTATCCAATCATCAGTTGATGGGCACTTCCGTTGCTTCCACATCTTGGCTATTGTAAATAATGCTGCAATGAACATAGGGGTGCATGGGAGTTTTGGAATTGCTGATTTCAAGTTCTTTGGATAGGTCCCCAGTAGTGGGATTGCTGGGTCATATGGTATTTCTATTTTTAATTTTTTGAGAAATCTCCATACTGTTTTCCATAGCGGCTGCACCAGTTTGCATTCCCACCAGCAGTGTATGAGGGTTTTTTCTCCACACCCTCTCCAACATTTGTTACTTTTTGTTTTGGTTATTTTTGCCATTCTAACGGGTGTAAGGTGATATCTTAGTGTAGGTTTGATTTGCATTTCCTTGATGATCAGTGATGATGAGCATCTTTTCATGTGCCTATTGGCCATCCGTGTATCTTTTTTGGAGAAATGTCTGTTCATGACTCCTGCCCATTTTTTGATCGGGTTGTTTGATTTTTTTGTTGTTGAGCTGTGTGAGTTCTTTATATAGTATGGAGATTAACCCTTTGTCGGATGTATGACTTGCAAGTATTATTTCCCAATTGGTGGGTTGTTTTTTTGTTTCATTCCTGTTTTCCCTTGCCTTGAAGAAGCTCTTTAGTCTGATGAAGTCCCATTTGTTTATTCTTTCTATTGTTTCCCTTGTCTGAGAAGACATGGTGTCTGAAAAGATCCTTTTGATAGTGATGTCAAAGAGTGTACTGCCTATATTTTCGTCTAGAAGCCTTATGGTTTCAGGTCTTATCTTTAGCTCTTTCATCCATTTTGAGTTTATTTTTGTGAATGGTGAAAAAGAATGGTCAATTTTCATTCTTTTCTATGAGGCCGTCCAGTTTTCCCGGTACCATTTGTTGAAGAGACTCTTTTCTCCATTACATGCCCTCAGCTCCTTCGTCTAAGATTAGCTGTCCATAGATTTGTGGTTTTATTTCTGGGCTTTCAATTCTGTTCCATTGATCTGTGCACCTGTTTTTGTACAAGTCCCATGCTGTTTTGATTACTGTAGCTTTGTAGTATGTTTTGAAGTCAGGGATTGTGATGCCTCCAGCTTTGTTCTTTTTTTCTCAGGATTGCTTTAGCAATTCGGGGTCTTTTGTTGCCCCATATGAATTTTAGGATTCTTTGTTCTATTTCTGTAAAGAATGTCATTGGGATTCTGATTGGGATAGTGGTGAATCTGTAGATTGCTTTAGGTAGTATGGACATTTTAACTATGTTTATTCTTCCAATCCATGTGCATGGAATGTCTTTCCATCTCTTTATGTCACCATCAGTTTCTTTCAGGAAAGTCTTGTAGTTTTCATTGTATAGATCTTTCACTTCCTTGGTTAAATCTACCCGAGGTATTTTATTCTTTTTGTTGTGATTGTGAATGGGATTGAGTTCTTGAGTTCTCTTTCTGTTAGTTCGTTGTTAGGACACAACCCTCTTTTGATCTCACTTCTGAACTAAGCGGTCATTACAGGCTGGAGAGGTGTGCTTCCACCAAAGCAAAACTGCTTGGTTTGGGGTCAGTAGGGAACTAGAAACTCACAGTAGTTTCACTATATTTTCAAAAAGGAGAAAAAGGAGTGCAGAGGAGCTGCCTTGGACAGAGGTCATCATCCACTGAAGAATGGGAAAGGTTGCTTTTTCCTAAGAAGCAATGACATTACTTTGGGTAACATCTTCTCAGGACATGTTACCCAAAGTTTGGTGTGTGAACCCGGTGCCAATCCAAATAATGAGAACAGAGTCTTAAGTGCAAAGGAAAGGCTTTACTTTCTTTGCCAGGCAGAGGGAGCAAAGCAATGGCTAGTGCCTTAACAATTGCTTTCTACCTTATAGGAAGCAGGTAGGGGTTTTTAAAGTGTGGGGACGTGGCTGTTTGTAGAGAGGGGGGCATGTAACTTTGTTGGCTGGCATTTTCCCACCAGTCTGCATTTGGCCTTGTAAGGCTATTTGCAGGGGGAGATAAGAGAATCCACAGATGGGTGTCCTTGGCTGTTTGTCTCCATGGTGGACTCTGGTGCCTGGAAGCCAGAGTTGGCCCTGAGAAGCTTTGGTTTCTTGATATTCTGTGAACATTAGATTCCCTGTAAGAGACTTCAAGGACCTGTGACTATGCGAGCTGAGCCTGAGGACATCTGGGATTTGAATGATTTGGAACTTCTATTTGGTTGTAAAGCTCAGGGAATCAGAGGTTAAAGAAACAGATTACATATTAGGGGTAACTAAAGAAGCAGGGAACAGGGATTGTGTGCTTTTGGTTTTAACCCCATATATGCTGGGTTCAACACAGGGGAGCCCGTCAGGGCTGGTATTGATTAGGAGCCTGTAACATACGTAGATCTTCTTGCTTTCTTAAGAGAAACTCAAGAGAGAGGATCAGAGAATTAGGTCCTGTGATTAGACTCTCAGTGTGGGCAGGGTACCTTGCTGTGTGCTTCCCAGTGAGCCCCCAAGTGGGATGGAATGTTTTATGAAACTCTTACTGTGTGCCAAGGCATTGATTGCAAAGTTTTATTTAATGGTTACATAATCCCCATTTGCTAAAAGTGTGAAGAGTTTGGTTTTGTCCAAGGTCAGAGATAATAAGTGGTATATAGAGGTCAGTGTTATTTTTAAGGTCCTAAGAAAAAAAGGATCTTTACAATTTCAAATACGTATTTCCAAACAGTGGAGATGCTATGGTGTTGATCTAAATATTCTTGTCCTCTGGTGTCAGTTTGTCAAAGAAAATAATAAAATGGATGAAATAAACTGCACTGTTGAAGGGAGAGACTTGTAAACTTCACTTTTCCTTTCTTTTTCTTTTTTGTAGAGAAAGATTCACCCTGAGCTAACACCTGTGCCAATATTCCTCTACTTTTTAGTATGTGGGCCACCAGCACAGAATGGCCACCAGAGGGGACTGCAGGTTTGCGCTGGGGAATCGGTCCCAGGGCTGCTGAAGGGGAGCCTGTTGAACTTAACCACTAGGCCATCAGGCCTGGCCCCAAATTCGCTTTTACAATAAGAGCCCTACTGTTGCTTTCAGGAGACATCCCGTTTCATTTCTGTCCGCCTGAAAATCACTGGTGAAGAGTGAAGAATAATGATGAGAGCACAGCCGTCTTTACAACACGCAGCCCTTCTGTGAAGGGAGGGCATGTGGGGGAGGGTCACTGAGGCCACTGGGAGGCAGGCTTGGTGTTGGGCAGGAAGAAGCTTCTCGTCACAGGCCTGGGTGGTGTTAGGTCCCAATGACAGAGAGTCATGAGAGAAGACACTTAGCACTTTTATTGTCTTTTAACCTTTTCACCTGATCAGGACATTGGATCTTCACAGCAATCCTACGCCCCTTGTCCTCGTCTTACAGGTGGAGAAACTGAGACACAGTAAGATGTGGTTTTGCTCAGGGTCACACCGTAAGGTGGCACAGCCAGGATGTTTTCTTTCCAGATGTTTGTCTTGAAACATTTCAAAAAGAAAAGTTGAAAGAATAGTACACTAAACATTCATATATCTAACACACTAGGTTAAACAATTGTGAATATTTCACTATATTTTTGTGTTCTTCTTCTGTATATGTTGTGCTGAACCTCGTTCATGTTGCAGACGTCATGACACATCATTCCTCCATAAATAACACATTCATGCTGAAGAGATCTGACAATAATTCTCCCATATCTGTGGACACCCAATCCATATTCAATTTCCCCAACTGTCTCAGATTCCCTTATGGATGGATCTTTAGTGCCCATTCACAGTTCACACTTTGCAATTGTGTTTTTCCAACGAGTCTGGAGTTAAAGAGACCACACCAGATGCCTTCCCTTCATGGTGTGCTCCATGTTATGCTAGAGGCTGGTAAACTAAAGCCGGCAGGCTCATTGGTTTGTGGACTGTCAATGGCTACTTTCAGGCCACGTTGGCAGATCTGCGAAGTTCCCACAGAGACCCTGTGGCCTGCAAAGCTGAAACCATGTGCTCACTGGCTGTTTCTATCATGTTTGCTGAACCCTGAGAAATACCGTCTTTCCCTGACCTAACTTTTAGGTCTATTAGATTTCAGAGATGGTTGGAATGTACATAAACTCAAAATGGAAATTTATAAAGAAGCATTTCTTCACCTGTTGATTTTCATTCATTGTCCTTGATTCTACTTTTTCTCCCACTATACCACAGAAGAAATTACAAAGCACTTCACAGAATTTGTAGCCAAGCTGAATTGAGTACTTGATAGGGATATTTTGATTCTTCTTCTTTTTTAATTTTGGATAGGGATATTTTGGACAGTTTAAATGCCCTTTTGGTCAAATCAAAGCACGTAATAGACTGGGGCCCATGGGAGCTGTGAATGGAGCTCACCATTGTTCAACTTTCTTCTCCGTAAGAAATTCCCCATGAGGCCGCTCAGCATCCAATGGCAAAAGAGCCAAGTACACGGGGGTCTCTGCTCCTTCTTCTGGGCTTTTTGGGGCACTTGGACCGGCCATGTCAGTTCTCACCTACCCTGGGCAGCAGGCGTTCAGGAGGATCTTGTCCCCTCTCCTCTGCTCACTCAGCTTCCTGGCGTGGATTCTGGACAGGACTGTGACACCGATTTTCGTCACTCCATATGCGGTATCCGGCCAGCCCTCCTTCTGGTGCACTCCATTCTTTGTATCTTCCATGGACTTGTTCATAAGCCCCACCAGCTCCTCTTCTGTGATGGTCTCACTTCTAAACTTCTCCTGAAGTTTTGGGCTGCACTTGTGAAGAGCTCTGAGACTCTGAAAGCTAGACACATTCACCACTCTGCCTAAAATCCAACAGAAATTGTTATGATGAATACCAAATTCACTGGGATTTTGGACCCGAAGACTTCCATTTGAGAGACAATTATGAGTTTGCCCTGAGCATTAATTAAGACTGCCTCTATGAGTGAAGGACATGATATAATCTTGAAACTTATTTTACCCGTAACGTCTCAGACGTCAGAGAAATGTTCTAATGGGGAGGGTAGGGCCCAGAAGTTCCATAAGAAAATGAAAATGGTTTACATAGGAACATGCAAAGGGGAATGTAAGGAGGTACTCATTCGTATCAAAGGCTGCCTTTGGGACCACTGGAGGATGTCATGCTCACCTGGCCATGATCTATGATCAGGTCTCTCTAGACCAACAAAGAGCTGAAAGGTTGACGGAAGGCAGATCCTACGTGAATGGACAGCATCTGCTTTGAAAGGCTGCCACTCTGATCAAGGAAGGTACCTACAAATCAGCTCAGGGGGCTGAACTGCATGGAGTTTTCCCTATGTTTGGGTTCTTATCAACTCAGGAGCTGACTAATGTCTGGAACTATGCTGACAGACAGGGGCCGTGGAAAACTGAACAATTAAACAGATGCATCTATGGAAATCCCTATGAGAATTTAGGGGGAAGTTAAAGTAGGAGATGTCAGTCAATGCCCATCAGAAGAACCACTTCCAGGACTGGCAGGCTACTGAACCAGCAACTGGACATCCTGGTATACTTCTTTGAAGTGGCCAGCGTGGTCCACGAGATAGGCAGAAATGGGGAGCTGCAGTAATGCAGCAACGGGATCATTGTTGATGTGACACTTACACCCTGTGAAGCACAGAATGCAAAGGACATTCTCTTTGGCAGCAAGAGAGACGAAGACTGCAGATGGTTATGAAAAAGATTCCCCAAGGGGAAGGCCCTGCACATAGCTGGCAAGTCAAGTTAGGTAGTACTCCTGGGAGGCTACAAATGGGTCCTCACAAAAGGAGACGCTATCTCCGGACCAGGCTTTGTATACCCAGAAGTAGAAGCAAACGTTCAAGCAGTATAGCAAGACTGGAACAGAAGATACTGCACCATTGGACCAGGCAAGTTACACTTCTGCAGACCAAGCAACACACTTTTTTCCTTGGAGCAGCAGGTTTGATAGAGAATTGGAATGGGCAGTTGAAACACTGATTGTCTCAAACATGAGGAAGGATGGTATGAAAAACCAGCTTATACACATTCATGAGCATGTGCTCACACTCAACATGAGGGGGCCAAGGGAGATGCCCCACACGATAGATTCTTTGGTTCTGCTGGGGCATCTGGGGAAGATGGGCTGGGAGAGGATGCTGGGCTGACTAAATGATTCTTTCCCACCTCACCTCCACTTTCTTTTTCCTACCTGATACAGTAGTCCTGACATCAGAGTTACAACTGCAGATATGGGAAGCAGGAATAATCCCTAAGCAAGAACCTGTAACTATACCTTTGAACCTTCATGCCAGAAGTCCTAAGGGCCTGATGGAGGAGAACGTACCTTCACTCATCTGGCAAAATTGGAGTGATAGCGAACACAGCTGTATTGCCTAGCGGCCGAGACAGCCCACGAGGTCTGGACCTATGCAACCCAACCCTACCTGATATGAATGAGAGTGGACTGAAGGGAAGGCACTTGTTGGACTAGCTGCCTTCGCTGCAGGCCATCAGGATCAGCACAGTGGCTGAACTTGACAGCCCTTTGAAAGGTGAAAAAGTTTGCATAAAAGTCAATGACAAGGAGAAAAGGAACAATGGTACTCTAGGCTAAAGGAATGAATAAATAGGTTATGCAACAAGAGAAATCCCATATTACATTGGTGTCTCGAGAGGCTCAGAGCAAGAAATGGTATCTTCTCTAAGCTCTATCATACTAGATGCCAGAAAATGTGAAGCCACATGTTGCTAAGACCACTCCTGATTTCGGGACCTGACAAGATCAAAGGGAACTCCAAGAACCTGAGTGGCCTCACCCTGGGAGACAGGGTCATATGATATGGTGACAAACTGAACCAATGGCTAATGACTGAGTGGGACTGTAGCAATGTGCCAGCATCTCTTGCTTCTTATCTCTCAGGTTCCATGTACCACCCTACTGTGACAGGCTGTAACACTAGCCTCGTTGGTAACATTCAACTAGCACACAATGAAGAACTGAATTTAGCTAACCACCAGCTATAATTAACCATCAGTTAAATGAATTAGAGAAGGAGCCCGTTAGACTGAGGTGGCTCTAACGCCATGGTGGCCTATCAAGCAAACCAAAATCTAAGCCTGTAAATGCCTCAAGGTTACAAAAACGAAACCTAAGGACCACCCATCAGCAATGGTCAACTGGTCTGGAAGCTATAGCCAATCAATAATCTCCTTCCTTTGCTCCAGCCTTTTTTCTACAAAAGTGGTGGGGTGCTCCTAAGCACTTCCCATTTGGTGCTTCTCAATTCAAATAGGTTTTTTCTTAAATTCGTAACGTGCCTCAGTTTATCTCATAACAATACTAAATGGTTCTACACAAATACTATGCTAAATAAGGTATAAATATCCGTTGATCAAGGAGAGAATCAAATTAGTACAAAAACATGAACGGCATGTAGTGGTTTTAAGGGATGGATTATCTGTTCCTTTAAATCTACTCCTACCCTACACTGGCTCCTCCAAATATCAGGCATATTTCTGACACAACTGCTGTATGTGTTATATAAATGCTCTAGTAAATGTAGATCCTCAATGATCCTTTGCTGGAAGAGAGCCTTGGTAAAGGACCACGGCGTGGCCTGTGAAAGTAAAGGATTAAGCTTGGCCAAAGAAAGATTTGGCCCTGAACCCAGGGCTGCTGGAAGGTTTATCCTGCCTGATAAGAATGTTCTTGTTTACTCGGGGCGGGGGTGGGGGGAGATGTAGTGTCAGGCTACAGAATGGATGCTAACAAGGTGAGTATGGTGCCACTATGGGCTACCTGCTATCACCTGGGTGTCTGGAGGGGCTGGGGAGTAAGGTCAGCCAAGAGACTGGGGGCCCAGGTCTATGTGACCAACCCCAACAAAAATACCAAACACTAGGCAGGACAAACTTCCCAAGTTGGCAAGTTGTGTACTGTCACATATCACTGGTGGGGGAAATACATGCTGTCTGCAGGACTCCCCTGGGAGAGGAGAACTGGAAGCTCCATGCCTGGTCTTTCGTGGACTGAGGGCTAAGAGACTTTTCCCATTGCTGATTTGAATCTGTCTCCATTTTCGATAAGACACTATAATTTTGAGTATAATGGCTCTGCTGAGTTCTGAGTCCTTCTAGTGAATTTCTGAACCTGATGGTGGTCGTGGGCCTGCTGAAGTTGTAAAGACCAAACGATATTTATCTCACATATGTACAGTTGATTTAGCATCTAAAAACCAACAAATATAATACACTATATCAGACTTAAAATGACTTGGGGTGCGGGGGCTAATGAAATGAGGGTTGCGAAGGCTCCTCTAGCCTGAATAGGATCACTCAGAGAGGGAGAGGGAGGAGGAAGGAGCCGGGATGGAATCCTCAGGGAACTCCAACGTGTGAGGGGCACAGAGCAGGTAAAGGGCTTCTCTGAGGAGACTTTTGAACAAAGACCTGAAGGATAAGAAAGAGTCAGCTGTGCAATGACCAGTGGGACAGAGAGCACTGATGACCACTGGACAAGTGTGTGCAGAGCCTGAAGCACAAGGGCACCTGGCCCAGTGGAGACACAACAAGGAGTCAGTGTAGCTGAGCAGGGAGAGGTAGCAGGGGCTTGTAGATGAGAGCAGAGGCAGGCAGGGCAGATCATGCCAGAACCAGCATGGCTTGGGTTCCTCATCGGACTCACCATGGGGTTTTATGAGAGGCAGTAGCTCCGTGCAGACATCTTGGGTACCAAAAAAGTTTGTTTTCCTTGTCACTTCTGCTTGAACATGAAACAGAGTGGGGTCAGGAGCTTTCACAGGAAGAAGGAGCATAGAGTTAATAAATAGTAACCATGTGGTAAAAACCCATAGAATTATATTTTTAAAAAGAAATTGGGTGAATTTTGTGTAAAATGGGCAGCTAGTTAATAGCATTGTACCAATGGCAATTTCCAAGTTTGACAATGTTCTAAGAGGGTCCACACATGGGATCTCTGTGCAGAAGTTGGTGGGATTTTCTTATTTATGTTAAAATGAATTAATAATTCCCCCTATTGCCCTGAAATTCAATCAGAGAAAAACTGCGTGACACCCTGGAAAAGATCCCCAGGCGTCCCAGACAAAGAAATACAAAGGTCCCTCTGGCTGGAAGGCAGTCCAGTTCCAGGTGCACTCTGTTGTAGCCGCACCCCTGTCCCCACCCCTCCTCCTTCCCCAGGCAGCCATCCTGGACTCCAAAGGCAGGGGAGCCCCACCGCAGGGATGCTCCCACGGATCCGGCCACCCAGGCAGAACGCCTCCCCTGCGAGCACCGGGCTCCTTACTATTGAAGGAGATGCCCGCGTTGTTGACCAGCACGTCGAGGCCCCCGTACTCCTTTTTCAAGAAGTCGCGCAGGGCGCGGATGCTCTGCAGGTCGTTGATGTCCAGCTGGTGGAAGCGAGGGCTCAGGCCCTCCGCCTGCAGCTGCTGCATGGCCGCCTGGCCCCTCGCCGTGTCCCGCGCCGTGAGCACCACGTCCCCCGAAAACTGTCGGCACAGGTCGCGCGCGATGGCGAAGCCGATGCCCTTGTTGGCCCCGGTCACCAGCGCCACACGCCTGCTGGACAACATGGCTGGGTGCGGGACCGCGGGGCGCTGGTGCGGAGAGCGGTTCCGACCGCCAAGCACAAATGGTTCCGCGCGTCCGCTGCGCGCGGTTTGAGAAGCCTGGTGACTTGGAGGGCGCTGGGTGTGAGCTGGCAGGTCGGGCTTTTGGGGCTGCCTGGCTGAACGCGCAGGCGCAGGCCCCGTCCCCTGAGGGCTGGGACCCCCGGGAACCTCAAGGGGTGAAGCGAATGCTAAGCAGTGGGACTTGCCACGTTGCAAAACCGGCCACTGAAGACTTAAGGCTGATTGCGGCTGGCAGCTGCTTGCCTGGCAGCAGAGAGTCATTCTGATTTGGACTACATTAAACTGAACCCTTATCTCTGGTTCTCCAAGAATCTTTTCCTTGTACTCTCCCAACCATTTCCACTCTTCCCGGTTATGCTCGAAGAAATAGGGCATTGCAGACTTCTTTCCCCCCGGATGTTTAAAAAAAAAACATCACTTGAACAGAAGCCTTTGGAATTAGAGATGTGGGATAAGCTGTAAGAACGTGACAAGGGATCTAGTGTGGGTTGATTTCTCCCCTAAGTATGGAAGCAAAGCTCCTGGCTTTGGTACCGGCTCTTAGTTCATATCAGCTCTGACACTGGTTCCCTTACATTGAATCCAGCACATACGGGTTAGAACTAAAAGCACACATTTCCAGTTCCATAGTTCTTTAGTTACACTCATTTGTAAATGCTTGTTTCTGTAACCTCTGACTCCCTAGGTTTCACAACCAAACAGAGGTTACAGATTGTTAAAGTCCAGATGACTTCACGCTGGGCTCCCAGTAAAGTGGTGGCTAATCACGGGAGCCTGATGTCCTTTCACAGAGAAACTAATGTCCAAAGAATACGGAGAAATCGAAGCTTCCCAGGACTAACTCCTTGGCTTCCTGACGGCAGAGTCCACCTCCCACCATGGAGACAAACAGGCAAGGACACTCATCTGAGAAACCCTTTGATTTCTCCGTGGAAGCAGCACCAAATACAAGCCTATGGGAAAATGCTGACCAAGAAGCCCATGGCGCCTGCTCCCATATGTAAAACCCCAAATAAAAACCCCTACCCGTTTCTTAACAAGGAGCTGGCCATTTTTGAGGCACTGGCCATTGTTTTGCACCCTCTGCCTGGCAAAGTAAAGCTTTCCTTTTTCACTCAAGACTCTGTTCTAGTTCTTTAGATTAGCATCAGAATCAGAGACTAACCTTTCCATAACAGCTTATCCTTGGCTGGTTTTCACCTGACACTGGGGAGCATTTATGAAATCATCACAGGGTTACCTCCCTACACACCTGCAGGGTCATCGACTTGGCTGTATCCAGGTCCTGCAGTGTAAACGTGCTCCGGGGTTTTGCAGCCCTTTCTCACACTCAGAATAACTTGTCAGGATGCATCTGATTATCCCCATTTCAACGTGAGGAAGTGCATCCTCAGAAAGTTCTTAAACCAGTTCAGTGGTGGGAAATGAATTTTCTTCCTTAGTATTTACTACTAACAACAGGGGAATAGGGGATTATAGGGTCAAATTACATTTCTGAGCTGGCTCTTAAGGTAGCCACTTCCCACAAGTGGCCATTTAAATGAAAATAATATAATTTGAAATTTGGTTCTTTAGTTGCACTAGCCACATTTCTAGTGCTCAACAGTCATATGTGCTAGTGGGCGCTGTATTGTACAGACACCTACACGATGTTCCCTTCACAGCACAAAGTTCTGGTGAACAGGGGTGCTTTAGATAGATGCCAATTATGTTGCCATTGCAAGGTAGGTTTCCAATCAGTTGCAACACACAAAACTAATAATCAGGGAAAGAGCTTTGCCTTTTTATTCTCAAACATTTTTTGAGATAATTGCCGATTCACATGCAGTAGTAAGAGGTAAGATAGAGATTCCTTGCACTTGACCCAATTTTCCTCAGTGGTAACATTTTGAAAAACTCCAGTAGAATATCACACTCAGGAGACTGACATCAAAACAACCCACCAATCATATTCAGGTTTCCTCATTTCTCTTGTACTTTTTTGTATGTGTGTATTTGGATCCGTACAATTTCATCACAAGTGTAGGTTTGCGTATGTACCACGACAATCAAGATATAGGACATTTCCATCAGCACAAGGATCCCTCCTGTGCTCTTTTAAAACCAAACATTCTGCTTTCTTGCCCCCATCATCTCATCTCTCAGCCCTGTCTGCCATGTCCACCAGTAATCTGTTCTCCATTTCTAAAATTGTACTGTTTCAAAAATGTTCCCTAGATAGAGTGGTACATTATAACTTGTTGGGATTGTTTTTTTTTCCACTCAGGTTGGTGAAGAGCTTTGTTTTGGATTTTCTTCCTTATCCATGTATATCCTAGTTCTGTCATTTTCTGACCTCTCTCCACACCCCTAGCCTCATTTACTTTCTTCTATAGTGGGCGTGAGCCAGTGTTGGAAGGAAGTGGGATGGACTAAATCCACCAAGAGGGTCAGTCAGCGATAGCACGTGGCATGCAGGGAAGTCTGGTCATGGTGAGGGGCCTGCTATTTGAAAAGGCCAATTCTAGGAGGGCCGTGAATCATGATTTTCAGCCTGATTTCTTTATCCTTGTAGTACTGGTACCAACACAAGAAGTGACAAGTCGGTGGGGCAGGATGCTCCAGAGAATACAATCCACAAACATCATGTAGTATAAGAATTGAGTGTATGATAAAAAAAAGCCATATTAACAAGAGAGGGGGGAAAGAAAGAATTATTGCTGAAAACGGTAGTGGGGAAAGGCAGTAATGATTGCAAAGAAAAAGAAGAAATCCTCACCTTACAAGGAACACCAATTAATTTCTAAAGAGAGAGGAAAAGTGCTTTTTCACTTTTTAAATTTATAGTTTATTAATGAAACCATAAAACAGGTATAAGAAAATACAAGTAAAATTTCTATTTCTCAGGATGGGAAAAGGGTTTTGTAAGCATAAGAACGGGGAAGAATCACAAAGGAAAGGATTGACACATTTGGCTTGGGAAAGTTTTAGAAAGTTTGTTTTTGGGGAAGCGTGCTAATTTAAAGCCAGTGAATTAAGATCTTGAATTAAGGTTTTGTATACTTTTTCTCTGTCAAATTTGGGTCTTGATCCTGGTGGTGTGTTTATAAGCCTCCCACCCTTCCTTGCACACAGCACCTTGTCTGGGTTTGAAACCAGCCCAACACAAGGTCGACATAAAGGAAGCCATATTGTAGAAAAGAGACCATGTTGTAACTTTGAGTGACCTCTGACTAAGTCACCTAGCTGGATTTTCACCCTCCAGGAGATCCACCTGTTCTGTAGATTTTATGACCCCTGCTTGTGCATATACCTCCCAGCTGCGATAAGATGCTAACTTGGTTCTTTGGGGTTCCTTAGGAATGTGATGACCACCAAACAGAAAGTCTATAATGATAGCCATCATCAATGAAACCTGAAAGATCTGGTGTGGCAACTGCCAGTCTGTAACACCAGAGGGTCAACATTCCTAACCCTCCCCCCGATAACCCACTGGCCTATATAACTGCTTCAAGATTCTGTACCCTGCTTAAGATGGTTCTTTTGGACATTAATCGGCTGTCTTCCCTCTTGCTAGCAAGCTGTAATAAAATGCCCTTTCTCTGCTATCATCTTGCCTCTCGAACATTGGCTTTTCTCTCGTGGCGAGCGGATTGTGCCCTTTGTGCAGGAACCAGTTCTGAGCAATGTGAGAAGAAAAACAAAAGAGTAAAGGTAGAGGCTCCGGATCTCTGTTAGGACTCTAATGGCTAATGTGGAAGGTATTCCTTGGTTGTGAGAGTCAAGTCTGAGATCATCCTGGCTGCTATATGGAGAAAGAATTTTATCACATCTATTATTTGTGGAATAAATGCACATCGTTACCACCCACTGCTTCAAAGTAGTTATTTTATTTGTCCTGAAGTACACAGTCCCATGATGTCTATTAACATAAAAGCTGTTGGAAAACAGTAGTAAATTCTAAGTTGAATTCCAAGTTGTTGAGCTCTCGGGGTCTTCCCCTGCCCATGATTATTTACCCTCACAGAATTTGACTTGACCTTGGCTCTTCGTACACTTTCTGCCTGTTTAGGATGGTTAATAAGCCTTGCCTATGGGTAGAGCATGGACTTTGAGTCTCCAAATCTAATTGTGGTTGAGCTGCTGACTTAATATGTCACTCCAAGTAATTAACTTAATCCTATCAAAGATAACCTATGTAAAGGCAGATTTTTTTTTTTTTTTTTTTTAAGATTTTATTTCCTTTTTCTCCCCAAAGCCCCCTGGTACATAGTTGTATATTCTTCGTTGTGGGTTCTTCTAGTTGTGGCATGTGGGACGCTGCCTCAGCGTGGTCTGATGAGCAGTGCCATGTCCGCGCCCAGGATTCGAACCAACGAAACACTGGGCTGCCTGCAGCGGAGAGCGCGAACTTAACCACTCGGCCACGGGGCCAGCCCCCATGTAAAGGCAGATTTTAATAAGTAGTATACTAATGCAATAGGGAAGTGCATCTAGCACAAGCTGAATTCAAAGTGCCATAGTACAGTGGTGACTGGGCATTTTAAAGAAAGAATGCCGGAGTCAGGGCAGGGAGCTGAGGGGCTGGAGTACTGTCACCGAAGTGAAGAATGCAACGCATAGGTCAGTGTAAAGGTCAGTAGGCCACAGTGTGTGCTACACAGAGACTGGGAGACAGAGGCCCTGTCCTTTCCGATGATTACATTTCAACAGAATGGCTTTCAAGTGCTTAAGAAAGACTCTCTGAGTTGTAGGAGATACATATACATCTCAAACAGACAGAAAGGATTCAGAAATTGTAGGAAATGCTCTAAGAAAGGGTGGTAAAGAGCCTATGGTCAGACATGGGCTAGAACAAATAGGAAACCCTTTAGGCAGCCTTGAGAATGTTAAGGGGGCTCAGGTCATCCTAGGATGGGGCGTTGAGCTGTTAGAAACTATGCCAGTGTTTCAGTCTTTTAATGTGGGGGGCAGGGAGTGAGTGAAATCATTTGTGCTGAGTTTGATGATTTTATAGCCCACATTGAGGCCTACTTGGGAAGAAGGTTCAGAAGAGCCTGACAGAGTGACAAGGAGAGAATCTGTCAATTCCCATCTTGAAAATGGGACGATACATTACCTTCCTGCCTCATAAAAGCAAAATACCTGTTTCATCTGCCCCCTTTCTTCCTGTCTTGAAGGCTTTTGTGTGACAATGTCATGCTCGGATCTGTAGCAACTCTCTTGAGACCATGAGGAAAGCAACTAAAAGGGGAAGAGCCAACTCCCAAAGGAAGATATTGTGGAAAATTAGAAAGAGCCTTGATCCTTGATGACATTACTGAATCATAGGTCCAAACCTGGAACCATCTATTTCCAGCCTCATCTTTTCTTTCCAATAAACTTTTAATTTTAGAATAGAGCCTGAAAAGTTGCAAATGTACTACAGAGAATTCCTGTATACCCCTCATCAAATGTCCCCTTGTATTAACATCTCACTCGGATGGTACCTTTCTCACAACTAGGAAACCTACATTGGAACAGCAGTATTAACTAACCTCCATGCTTTATTTGGATTTCAGTGTTTTCCCCCTGATATCCTTTTTTTAATCCAAGATTCCCTCCAGAATACCACATCACATTGATCTGTCACGTCTCCTTAGTTTCCTCTGTCTTATGCCAAAAAGTCTACTTGGCTTTCACTACGTTTGACAGATTTTAAGAGTACTGGTCTGGTGGTTTTGGGTTTGCCCGATGTTGTTCTCAAGGAAGAACTGGGTCGACTATCACAGAGGCGAAGTCCCCTTCTTATCTCCAGGGAACACGCTATCAGCATGATTCAGCACTAATGTTGCTAACCCTCTTCACCTGGCCAAGGCAGCGTTTGCCAGGTTTCTCCACTGGAAAGTTACTTCCCCACCTTGCAAACGGTACTCTTTGGTGGTGATGCCAGCTCATCATAAGGTTGACATGAGGGAAGCCATTTTGTAGAACAGAAACCATGTTGTAACATTGAATGGCCACTGACTGACTAACCCAGCTGGATATGCACCCTCCAGATCTAACTGCTCTGTAGATTTTAGGAGCCCTGCTTTGCAGGTACCTCCCCGCTGCCATAAGATGATGACTTTGTTCCTTTGAATTCCTTAGGAAGGTGATGACCCCGAGAGTCTACCTGGTGTGGCCACTCCCAGTCTGTAACCCCAGAGGGTCAACATTCCTAACCCCCGCCCCTGTATCCCACTGGCCTATATAACTGCTTCAGGATTCTGTGCTCCCCTTAAGATGGTTCTTTCGGACATCAGTCAGTCTTCTTCCCTCTTGCTGCAAGCTGTAATAAAATACCTTGTGTCTGCCACCATCTGGCCTCTTGACCATTGGGTTTTGTCTTGCGGCAAGCAGATCATGCCCTCTGTGTGGTAACTGAAATCTGGTGACCACAAAAGGACTTGAAGTCTTGCTCATGGCCAGCTGAAGTCGGATGGGTGACGTGTTGGGGAAGTCCCTAGCAGCTGCCAAGGCTCCCTTTGTCTTGAAAACCTCAGGTTTGTTTCTGGTGGGGAAGATTGGCCCTGAGCTAACATCTGTTGCCTACCTTCCTCTTTGTGCTTGAGGAATATTGTACCTGAGCTAACAACCATGCCAATTTTTCTCTATTTTGTATGTGGGATGCTGCCATGGCATGATTTGAAGAGCGATGTGCCCCAGATCCAAACGCATGAGCCCGGGCCACCCAAGCAAAGCATGAGAACTTAACCACTACACCATCAAGCTGGGCCCTGTAAACCTCACTTTTATGATAATAGCCCTACTGTTGCTTTGAGAGGCTACACTTTTCCATTTCTGAAAGCCTGAAAATCACTGATGAAGACTGAAGAATAATCGTGACAGCAGACTGTCTTTACAACAAGGAGTGCTTGTGTGAAGGGAGGGCATGTGGTGGAGGGTCCCTGAGGCCACTGGGAGGCAGGCTTGGTGTTGGGCAAGAAGAAACTTCTCGTCACAGCCCTGGGTGGTGTTAGATCCCAATGACAGGGACTCATGAGAGAAGACACTTTGTACTTATATTTTGTTTTCAACATTTTCACCAGGATCAGGACATTTAATCTTCACAACAATCCTACGCATATTGTCCCCATTTTACAGTTGAAGAAACTGAGAAACAGTTCACACTTTGCCATTGTTGTTTTCCAATCAGTTTGGTGTTAAAGAGACCATACCAGATGTATTCTCCTTAAGCCTCTGTCACGGTAGAGGCTGGTAAACTGAAGCCCACAGGCCAAATGCCACCACGCTCATTGTTTATGTACTCTCTATGGCTCCTTTCATGCTACCTCTGCAGATCTGAGTAGTTCCCACAGCGATTGTGTGGCCTGCAAAGCTGAAAATATGTATTCGCTGGCTGTTTCTGTAATGTTTGTTGACCCCTGGGTTATACTGTCCTTCTGGTGACCTAACTCTCAGGTGTGTTAGATTTCTGAGGTGGTTGCCATGGAATGAATCTGCATAAATGGATGTTTATAAAAAACTCTATATTCGTCTATTGATTTTCATTCATTGTCATTGAACCCACTTTTTCTACCCCCATATCACAGAAGAAATCACAAAGGACTTCTCAGAATTGAGAGTCAAGCCAAGTCAAATTTAGTACTCCATAGGGATAATTTGATTCTTCTTATTTTTTAAAATTTTGGATGGGGATATTTTCAACAGGGTAAGCATCTTTTGGTCAAATCAGGACAGGTAACTTGATGAGAGTCAAAGAGTGAACAGTGACAAGAATCCCCATTATTCCACTTTCTTCTCCATAACAAACTCTCCATGAGGCCCCTCAGCATCCGATGGCAAAAGGGCCAAGTACATGGGGGTCTCTGCTCCTTCTTCTGGGCATTTTCTGGCTTTGGGTCCCCCCATGTCAGTTCTTACCCACCCTGGGTGGCAGGCATTCAGGAGGATCTTGTCCCCTCTCCTCTGCTCACTCAGTCTCCTGGCATGAATTCTGGAGAGGACAGTCATGGCCATCTTACACACTGCATATGCCATGGTCTTGACATCAGGCCATCCTTCATTTGTGTGCACTCCATTCTTTGTATCTTCCACGAACTTGTTCATGAGCCCCACCAGCTCCTCCTCTAGAATGGTCTCACTTGTAAACTTCTGCTGCAGTCCTGGGCTGCAGGTTCAAGAGCCATGAAGCTCATTATGCTAGACACGTTCACCACTCTGTCTAAAATGCAACACTGATTGTTACCTAGCAATCCATGCACAAGAGAATACCAAAATTGCAGGGATTTTGTCCACTTGAGGGAAAATGACCAATAATCTTGAAGGTTCTTAACCAACAATGTCATGGATGATGTCAGAGAAATGCTCTAATGGGGAGAGTAATGCCCAGGAGTTCCATAAGAATCTGAAAATGGTTTGTACAGGAACATGCTAAGGGGGAGGTAGGTTGGGGCTCATTAGTATCAAAGGCTCCCTTTGGGACCACTTGAGGATGTTATGGTTGCTAGGGAAGTGCTCTATGCTTATGTCTTTCTGGATCAAGAAAGAGCTGACTGTTTGATGGATGGCAGATCCCTAGGTGAATGGACAGCCATCTGCCTTGGAAAGTTGCCACTCTGATGGAGGAAGGTAAAAACAAGTCAGCTCAGTAGTCTGAATTGTGTGCTGTTTTCTCTGTTTTGGTTTTTATCAACTGTTTTGCAGTGACTAATGTCCTGGCAATATGCTGATGGTGAGCAACAGTGGAAACTGGAGTATTAAAGGGATGCTATCAAAAGAAATGAAATACCTCCTACAACATGGATGAACCTTTAAAACATTATCCTAAATAAAAGAGAGCAGTCACAAAAGACCACATATTATATGATTCTATACATATGAGATGCCCAGAACAAGAAAATCTGGAGACAGAAAGTAGATTAGTGATTGCTCTGGGACAGGAGGAGTCGGGGAACAGAGGGGTGAGAGGATTTCTTCTTGTGAAGATGAATCTGTTCTAATGTTGAATGAGGTCGTGGGTCCACAACTCTGCACGCATATTAAAAATCACCACATTCTATATTTTAAATAGGTGAAGTGTATGGTATGTGAGTTATATCTCAATAAAGTTGTAAAAAGTGTAAGGCAATGACACACTTCCCATTAAGATTTTTTGGAAATTATAGTTAGTATTCACAGAAATGAATTTATATTAACATGTATAAAGAAAGACTTCACTATTTTGACATCTCAATGAATCTTTTAAATGGTATAAAAATCATGAGACCATACTACCAATAAGAGATTTGAGTAAATTAGGAAACTCTCCCTGTTTTAATGTAAATATTGGGAAACCGTCATCTTTGGTTAACTTAACCTCAATTCTACTGAAGGGATGGCATTGCAAAAGAATTCCATAAAAAAATAATTCATGACACTATGACTCTTACTAAATGATCTTTGAGATAAATGCAATGAATTATAGAAATCTTGTTAAAATCTTCCAACATTCTTTTGGTGTGAAAACATTTTAGAAATGGGTCAATTATTCCAGTTCTTCCTTTCATCTGGAACATATGAATCATAAGAATAAACTGATCCTCTTTGTGAAATGATCTAGTAAGCACAGTCAAAGATCCTAATGAATTTAATTAATTCTCAAAATTATTATCGGCCTCTCTCATAATAAAGATAATGCATGTCTCATGAATCAAAGTTGCAACACACAGAAGGATATGAAGAAACAAAAGACGGGGGACAGGAAGCCAGAGTGGGCAAGTGGTATATCAGGAGGGCAGCTACAATTACTCATAAGGCTTGAAATCATATTCTAGAAACTTTAGTCTAGGCAGTAGATGGAGAATCTGTACTAACTTTCTGTCGGCTGTATACTCAGTGTAATGAAGTGATGACCTTTTTTCTATTCTATTTTCTAGCTCAGGAAGTCTAGAATCAGCTGGGAAAATACTTACCTGTGCATGGTAGGGAAGCCTGACTGGGGAGTCCAAGATCTTTGTAGATAAATGCCTGGATGTGGGTGCTGCATCCCAGTCCATCTTCCACACACCAGTCCCTCCCACTGACCAGTCCCCAAGAAGTGGCAGCTGCCTGGGTGCCTCCCCTCACTGCTGGGTGAGAGTGTAGACACCTCTGGTCTGAGAACTCAGGACAGGAAGGACACAGGGAGGAACCAGGAAGCACCTGTTCAAAGTTAGACAGCAAAGACTGTGATCCAAGTGTTTTGTCTCCAGAGTGTACTCATGGCTTTCAGAATGCAGTTCAGGGACAACTGCACTGGGATGCACACAGCTAATCCTCTAAGAGGTGTTATGGGCCATCCAGACTTTCTTATGCTAAGGGTGTGTGTGTGTGTGTGTGTGTGTGTGTGTGAGAAACAGTGTCTCTTTACCCACTCCACATTGATGAGAAATTTTGTCACCCATCTGAGGAAGGACTCTTTCACTGGTGGGGCTGGGGTGTGGGTTAGGTTTACGATTTATACAGGTCACTGTTCTGTACCTGACCAGAGATGTATCTCAGAATGCCATGTTTTCCTTCAAATTGTAAATCAGTGGAAACACATAGATGGAGAGGGAGTGAGAGGATCCAGGATGGAATTCTCAGGCAACCCCAACATGTGAGGGGCATAGAGCAAGTACAGGACTTCTCTGAGGAGATTCTTGAACAAAGATCTGAAGGACAAGAGTCAGTCATGGAAAGATAGGTGTGACAGAGAGAACTGATCACCACTTGACAAGATTGTTCAGAGTCCTGAGGCAGAAAGGCGCCTGGCCCAGATGAGACAGAATAAGGAGGCTAATGAAGCTGAGCAGGGAGAGGTAGCAGGAGCCTGTAGATGTGTCAGAGGCAGGTGGGGCAACATCATGTCCCTGCAGCAACACTATAGCTTGGGCTCCTCGTCAGACTCACCTTGGTGTTTTAGGAGAGGTAGTAGCTCCTTTCAGACGTTTAGGGCACCAAAAACTTTGTTTTCATGACCACTTCTGCTTTAATATGAAAGGGTGTAGAATCAGGAGCTTTAAGGGGTAAAGAGATCAGAGTTCATGAATAGTAGCCATGTGGTAAAAATACACAGAATGGTACAAAAATTGTTTTTTTCCGTGTTAAATTTCCTGAATTCTAAGTAATGTCTCAGTTTAGTTAACAGTATTGAGCCGAAGTCAATTTTCCGGCTTCTAAATGCTGTATAGCCTAAGTTTGTTAGAAACTTGCGAGACAAGGGAGTCACTGGTTCGGTGAAGTGCATCTAGTAGACTTCCCTAGGGTTTCATTTGGATTACTAGTCACAAGGCAGAAATTAGAATTTGAGATTTAAACGGGACTTGGTCAGAATTCGTAAACTAAGGGAGTTGCTGAAATGTTTGTGTTTGACCAGTTTATGTCTGCGCTTATCTTTCTGAAACACATGAGTCCAGCAAGCAAACTGTTGCTCAAGCTATGTGAGCTTAAACGGTCTTCCTGTATTTTGTTTGTCATTTCTGCATAGTTTATCTATTTGGCAAGATATAATTGTGTCACCTGTCTATCTCGCAGTTACAATTTTTGGAGCATACTTCACCACATCTACAGGACAGAACATCCTTGACCATGTCCTAAGTCTAGATGTATACCCCTGGGTTACGTATGTGGTCATGATGGAGGTCACTTGAGTTTCAGTAGATGTTAGATCTCCTTGCTTCTGTCAGAGACATCATGTGATGAAACAGTGACTGTGTGGCAATATTTAAGATTCCGTAAAACCACTTATTTGCTCGTTGCAACACTGACAAACACTGAGTTGGTAGTCTACCTCTAAGCCAAGAACAAAGTATGTTCAATTGAAGTGAGGAAAACAGATCCCACCCCCACTTTGAAAACCTTGTTGAACCAGATATGGGGGAATCATTCAGACTACTGAATTTTCTAATGTCTTTGTTTTCCACATCTCTTGAATTAACTTTAAAGATCATAGAAAAGACTATAGGGATAGAAGTGCAACATTCTTTCCCTATGATGGCACATGTTCTGCCTTGAGAAGGTAATAATATGTGTAGGATGACTCTGTTTTAACCCACTGCCTTTTGAATGTTGTAAATGTCTCAGGCATGGAGATCTTTGGCTTCAGCGGCACTGTCTGGTTCTTCGGTCAGTCTCTGAACCAGAGCATGTAGGGTTTTTTGCACCACTTTTGGACTTTTTTTAAAGTGTGAAATAGGTATGCCTGAGGCCAGAATAAAGCAGTCCAGAATTGTTCCTCAAAGGTTAAGACTTGGGGTTTTAAATTGAAGCTCACATTTTCTCCTTCCTGCATTAAGAGGTCTAAACACTGTTTTTTCTTAGGGGAAATCGATGGGCCAAATGGACCCAGAGTAATATCATGGAATTTCCTGAGAGTAGGCATCAGTTGATTCAAGTGGTAAGTCCATGTCCAATTTGTAGGCAGTAGTCAAGAGGCTTTTTTCTGGTAGAACAAAACCAGTATCAGTCATTGGGAGCCACCCAATGATCCATTATTGGCCAAAATACCCCTATGAGGTTTCTGATTGTGTCCTACAGCTTAGACACAAGTCAACAAGTGTAGTCAAGCACGATACAGTGAGATATACAGTAGAGATCAGCAGGCAGATCCATAGTCAAGGAGACTGACTTTTCCTTGTAGGATCTGTAGAAGAGAGGAATCTTCCACTTGCATAGTCTCTTACCATTTTACTTCTTATCATGCTCCACTTGTATATTTTGTTGAAGTGCTAATTTCTATGAAAAATACTGAGGTTTCATTTTGATGAGGAGAGAAAATTCCCATTTTATATGTGATGTGATATAGAGTTTTAGATTTTTGTCTGTCGTGTTACAATATTTTCCATCTTTGGATTCAGAAAAGAGTTAATTTCACTCAGAAATCAACTGAAACACTTGAATGGATTGGTACTAAAGGAAATCGGGTGACATTCAAAGGAAAGTGGTATAGACCCAGTAGTTGGAGGAATTATATGCTTGATCCATGGAGTGACTAGTTGTGTGAAAAACAGTTTTAAGAATAGGAGTCTATTGTGATTAAAGCTGCAATGAACATAGGGGTGCATATGTCTTTACGCATTTGTGTTTTCATGTTATTTGGATAAATACAGAGCAGTGGAATAGCTGGATTGTACTGTAGTTCTATTGTTAATTTTTGAGGCATCTCCATATTGTTTTCCACAGTGGCTGCACCAGTTTGCACTCTCACCAGTAGAGTATGAGAGTTCTCTTTTCTCCACATCCTCCCCAACACTTGTTATTTCCTGTCTTGTTAATTGTAGCCATTCTCACAGGTGCGAGGTGATATCTCATTGTAGTTTTGATTTGCATTTCCCTGATAATTAGTGATGTTGAAAATCTTTTCATGTGCCTGTTGGCCATCTGTATATCTTCTTTGGAGAGATGTCTGTTCAGATCTTTTGCCCATTTTCTAATTGTGTTGTTAGTTTTTTGGTAGTTGAGATGTATGAGTTCTTTATATATTTTGGCTATTAATGCAAGACCTGGAAGCAACCTAGGCACTCATGAAGTGATGAATGGATAAAGAAGATGTGGTATATATACACAATGGACTACTAGTCAGCCCTAAAAAATGATGAAATCTGGCCATTTGTGACAACATGGATGGAACTCGAGGGTATTATGCTGAGCAAAATAAGTCAGAGGGAGAAAGTCAAATATTGTATGACCTCACTCATAAGTAGAAAATAAAAACAACAACAAGAAAACATGTAGAGACAGAGGTTGGATTGGTGGTTACCAGAGGGCAAGGGGGGAAGGCAGAGGGTAAAAGGGGTGATTAGGCACATTTTTATGGTGATAGATTGTAATTAGTCTTTCAGTGGTGAACATGATGTAAGGTACACAGAAATTGAAATATAATGATGCACACCCAAAATTCATATAATGTTATAAGCCAATGTTACTGCAATAAAAACAATTAAATTTAAAAAAGAGACAATCACTGAACAGGGAAAAGATGAATTATATTAGGAACAATAATGTATTTCTGATTTGAGGGGGGAAAAAAAAAGAAGAGCAGTCCAAATGGATGCCAGAATTCCGAGGTAACAAACATCTATTCGCTATACAGAACCTTAAACCTGCAAGAAAAATAACTTGGCAAACAAATAACAAAACATGTAGAGATATGTATGATAATCAGTGTTCTAGGCATTTGAGATCTAGTTCCAACATCTCCGGTGGAAGCTTTCTACTTCATATTGACTTGAGGTCTTAGGTGAGCAGGCTCCTTTCCAGGGTGTCAGCTCCTGAAGGATTCATAAGAACCCTTAGTTTGAGAACTCCAGTTCCGATGGCTTTTTGATGGTGTAGGGTAGCTTTGTGTTTTCTTAAATGGGTGATGAGAATCTGAGGGTCAATCCTTCATAATCTGATCACAGTGTGTTGCTCAGTGGAACCTGATAAGAGCCCCTCTCATCAGATTGGGAGCTATTTTGCTCTTACATCCCTTCTAGAGGGTCAGGTTTCCAGGTTTTAGGTCATATAGGCAGTGATTGGGAGGATGCTGAGGAAAGGCTGCCTGTGTCTGTTGATGATAAGACTGAGTATATTGCATTATTCTCTTGCAGTATTAAGCTATAACTGCCTGAAGAGGGTGTAGGATGGGATTGTGGGTGACATTCTCAGACACATAGTCTGGACAGTTACCAACTCATAAGGAGTGAGTTGATGAACTCAAGGAGGAATTGATCCCATGGTTTAATGCCATTGGTATCCTCATTGTCTACAGAAGTTCAAAGGGCTCCAAGTGTTTTGATGGTTTTAATTGTAAACTACCATTTATTCTCTTGACTTTTCCTCAAGATGAGGATGGTAAATGTAATCACATTTTTGAGTGTCAAGGCTTTGCAGAGTTCTTTGTTGACAGTTCCAGTGATATGGATTTTTCTATTAATGAAGAGATGGGTTAGGATTCCTCAAGTAAAAACATGAAGTGAAGCTGTGTTTTAGCCACTGTATGAGGTGTAGCTTTGACAAGGAAAAGCCCTAGTCATGACAAGAATAAGCAAAACATGACAAAAATGTATCCAGGCAAGGGTACCACTGACCAAATGAATCCAGTCAAAGTGTCTCCTCAAATAGCTTGAGAACTTGGGTTTTATAAGTTTGTTTTGGTGAAGCGTTAGTCATAGGGGGGGTTTAAGGCAGGAATTATTAATATTGGGCTCTGGGCAGAGACTGATAAGAAGAAGTTGTAAATTAGACCAGTTGCTAAAATAGTCTGTGCTTAAACAGTTTGTCTATAGTCTTATATTTCTGGAACACCAAAGCAAGCTAGCTGTTGCTGAGCCCAGAGGGAAGGAGCTTGGGGCTCCATTCGCAGAACTCAAGCAGAAGCCGGAGGTATTCTGGAGTTTTCAGCATTTCCAGAGCAAGTTACAGAACAATTCTGTGTAGTGCTTTTATTATCAATGTCACCACGTTCTATGCATGGCTCTGCCATCCCCCTCTTCACTCTGAATTGTTAGACTGCCATGATAGCATGTTTGTTAAATCAACCTGGAGTGCACAAAACCTTTCTTGTTCCACCACTCCTTTCCCCTTTATCCCTTCCCAGCTGATTGACACTTGTTTAGGTCTTGCATTTAGGAAATGGCACAGGTCACTGATGAGCAAGAGACATCAGCCCACTTTCCCGCAGCTGCTTCAAAGTCACCTGCTCCTGGACTGAGGTCCATTTGGCAGCCTCTCCTTTCTTGAACTGCCTGAAGAGCCAGCACTGTCCTGTACCACAGGAGAGCATGTTCTGTCTGCAGGGAGAGGTGGGAACCCTACCATATAGACCAAACGCACACATGAAAGAAGAGACATACTTGCTGGTTGAGAGTGTTCCTTGGCTGAAGGGAAGGAACTTCCTGAGCTATTTGCTCTCCAGTAGCAGTCCCTTGGTTCAGCCATTACTCCTAAGTATAACTTCCAAACAGAGATGCCACACATTTTTTCATGAAGGTGATTTGCCATGCTCTGCCAAAGCTTACTTTGTGTCACAAATGTGGCCAAACTCTTTGCTAAGAAAGCAAGGAAACTGGATGTCTTACTTTCTTGGGCCACTATAACAAATGCTCACAAATTGGGCAGCTTAAAACAACAGAAACCTATTCTTTCAAAGTACTGGAGGCCATTAGTCTGAAACCAAGGTACCTGCAGTGCTGTGCTCCCTCTGAAGTTTCCAGAGGAGAACGCATCCTTGCCTTTCTACCTTTTTGTGGCTGCAGGTGTCTCTTCGCTTTTGGCTGCATTGCTCCAATCATTGCCTCCTTGGTCACAATGCCTCTTCTTCTTTCTCAAAGCTTGCTCCACTTCTACCTTATACGGGCACCTGTGATGGCATTTAGGGCCTACCCAGACAACTAGGATAAGCTCCTCTGGTCAAACCTAACTTAATCACATCTTTTGCAATATAAAGTAATGTCTATATGCGTTAGTGTTTTGCCATATGTTTTAGTCAATTAGGACTCCCCAGAGAAAATTATAGAATTGTGTGTGTGTGGTTGTGTGTGTGCGAATGTGAGGGAGAGGAAGACGGAGAAAGAGGAGAAAGGGTCAGGGATGGAATCCTTGGGGAACTCCAACATGTGCGGGGCACAGAGCAAGCAACGGGCTTCTCTGAGGAGACTTTGAGCTAAGACCTGAAAGACGAGAACACATCTGTTGTTCAAAGACTAGCAGGACAGAGAGTACCGATGACCGCTGGACAAGAGTGGACAGAGACTTAAAGCAGAAGGGAGCCTGGCTTGGTGGATAAACAACAAGGATGCCAAGGTAGCTGAGCGGGGAGGGGTGGCAGAAGCCTGTAGATGTGTCCGAGGCAGGCAGGGCAGATCACGCCGGAAACACCAGCTTGGATTCCGCGTCAGACACACCTTGTGGTTTTATAAGAGGCAGTAGCTCCGTGTAGAAATCTTGGGTGCCAAAAGGTTTTCATTACCACTCCTGTTTTAATGTGAAAGAGTGTGGAATCAGGAGCTTTTAGGGGTAAAGAGAAGAGAGTGAATAAGTAGTACCTGTGTGGTAAAAATCCCAAAGAATGGTAGAAAAATATTTTTTTCCACGTGAAATCTCCTCAATTCTAAGTGTGTCTTTGTTTGGTTAACAGCATTGTGTCAATATCAATTTCCTAGCTTCTAAAGGCTGAATAACTTTGTAAGGTGTCACCATTAGAGGAGGCTAAGTGTAGGCTGCAGAACGGGATCTCTGTGTAATTCTTATAATTTCTTGTTTATTTCAAAATTAGTAAAATGTCACTGTAGTGCTCTAACTTCCAACCCAAGAGAAACAGTATAAAAACCTGGAGGAGATCCCTAAAAGTCTGATCCAAGGTAACGCAAAGGCCCTCTGCAGGAAAGGCTTGCACATCTCAGAGGATTTGGCTCTGCCTGTAGCCTCTAGTCTGTCTTCTTACCTAGGGAGTCCGTTCTAGATCACATAGGAGCTAAGTGCCCCACAGCAGAGTTTCAGGACCCAACTCACCCTGTCAGTCTGCCTTCACGGGTGCTGCCTCCCCTTGGAATTCACATCAACTTACTCCTGAAGACTATGCCTGTGTTGTTGACTAGCACATTGAGGCCACATGCTCCTTCTGCTGGAAGTCCTGCAGGGTAAGGATGCTCCGTAGGTCGCTGATATCCGCATGGTGGAAGCAGGGGCTGAGGCCCTCAGTCTGCAGCTGCTGCACAGCCACACAGGCCAGCGCTTCATCCTGTGCCATGAGCAACACATTCCCTGAGAAGTGCCGGCACAGGGCCATGTGCTGGCGAAGCCAATGCCCTTGTTGGTTTTGGTCACCTGTGCCACTTTGGGGTGAGAGGATTTGGCTGGTTAGGGGGTGGGTGGTGCACTTGCATGGAGAGTGGACAGGGCTATGGTCCATGGGGGTGGCCTATGCTGTGGAGGCCTGGCTTCAGTGAGTGAAACCACACAGAAACGAGTTCTTGGATCCAGTGCTGTGATTTCCTCAGAAGGAAGCCCCATCTCCATCCCTCCCTCCTAGGAGGGGCCATGTGTTCCAAAGGTTTTGTAATACACCCACTCCTGAATCAGCTGCTTCTTTGCAGCACACCTGGGGCCAACCCAACACAGCCCTCTTTTGATCTCACCTCTAAGCTAAGCAATCATTGCAGGGTGGAGAGGCAGGCTTCCCCCAAAGCAAAACTTGCTGGTGATGGGGAAACAGTTTGGGGAAAACTCCAAAAGGCGAAAAAGGAGTGCAGAGTAATTGCTTTGGACTTGTGCCCATTATCCACTGCAGAATGGGAAGGGTTGCTTTTTCCTAAGACACCATGAAATTACTTAGGGTAACTGCCTCTGAGGACATCAATCCTGTTGCTTTCTTAAGAGAAACTCAAGAGAGAGAATTAGACGCTGAAGTCCTGTGATTAGACTCTCAGTGTGGGCAGGGTACCTCGCTGTGGGCTTCCCAGTGAGCCCCCAAGTGGGAGGGAATGTTTTATGAAGCTCTTAATGTGTGCCAAGCCGTTGACTGCAATGTTGTATTTCATGTTTACATAATCCCTCTTCGCTACAAGTGCCTACATTTTGGTGTGTCCAAGGTCACAGATAGTAAGTGATGGGTATAGTTAGGTGTTATTTTTAAGGTACTGTCAAAAAAAGAATCTTTTCAATTTCAAGTATGCATTTCCAGACAGTTGAGATGCTATGGTCTTGACCTAGATATTGTTGTCCCCTGGTGTCAGTTTACAGAAACAAAATGACATGGAGGAAATTAACAGACCTGTTGAAGGAAGAAACTTGTAAATTGCACTTTTAAAATAAGGGCCCTACCCTTGCTTTCAGGGGAGATCCCGTTTCATTTCTGTCAACCTGAAAATCACTGGTGAAGAGTGAAGAATAATCATGAGAGCACAGCCGTCTTTACAACATGCGGCGCTTCTGTGAAGGGAGGGCCTGTGTAGGAGGGTCACTGGGGCCACTGGGAGGCAGGCTCAGTGTTGGGCAGGAAGAAGCTTCTCATCACAGCCCTGGGTGATGTTAGGTCCCAATCACAGGGACTCATGAGAGACACTTTGCACTCTATTGTGCTTTATTGTGTTTTCGATATTTTCACTTGTATCAGGACATTTAATTTTCACAGCAATCTTATGCCTATTGTTCCCATTTTACAGTTGAGGTACTGAAATAGAGTGTAATGCAGTCTGTTTCTCAAGGTCACAGAGTAAGTTGGCAATGGAAGATTTTTTGTTTCTAGATGTTTGTCTTGAAAGCTTTGAAACAGAAAAGTTGAAAAAATAGTATAGCAAACACCCGTATATCTAACAGACTAGGTTGAACATTTATAAATATTTTACTGTATTTTTGTGTTCAGCTTCTGTGTATATTTTGCTGACCCATGCTAATGTCGCAGACCTCATGACACTTTCTCCCTCCATAAATGACATATTCACACTGTAGAGATTTGACAATAATTCTCTCATGTCCACTGACACCCAATCCATATTCAATTTCCCCAACTCTCTCAGATTCCCTTATGGATGGATCTGAAGTGCCCATTCACAGTTCACACTTTGCAATTGTGTTTTTCCAATGAGTTTGGTGTTAAAGAGACCACACCAGACGTATTCCCTTCATGGTGTTCTCCATGATCTACTAGAGGCTGGAACCTAAAGGGAGCAGGCAAACCCTCCAATGCTCATTGGTCCGTGGATGCCTGTACGGCTACTATCATGCCATCACAGCAGATCTGAGTAGTTCCAACAGAGACCGTGTGGCCTGCAAAGATGAAACTATGCACTTACTGCCTCTTTCTGTACTGTTTCCCAGCCCCTCAAATATACTATCCTTCTGTTGATCTAACTGTCATATCTAACATTTCTGGGCTGGATGACATATAAACAATCTGCACAAAGGAACATTCATAAAGAACTTCTATTCTCGGTTTATTTTTCTATTGATTTTCATTCATTATTCTCATCCATTACAGTTTTCCTCCCCCTATATCACAGAAGAAATCACAAAAGCCTTATGCGCACAGCATTATGAGCCAAGTGAAAGTGAGTACTCCCTACAGACATTTTCATACTTTTTTTTCCTTCACGGGGATAATAGCTTATATGCACCGAATTATGAGCCAAGTGATGGTGAGTACTCCTTAGAGATATTTTCATCCTTTTTTTTTTGAAATGGATATTTTAACAGTGTGATTGGCCCTTTGATCCTATCCAAGGCTCAAAATACGTGAGAACCATGGAGGGTATTCATAGAGGGGTCCCCATTTTTCAACTTTCTTCTCCATAACAAATTCCCCGTGAGGCCCCTTAGCATCTGAGGGCAAAAGGGCCAAGTACACGGGGGTCTCTGCTCCTTCTTCTGGGGTTTTTATGGCTTCAGGTCCCCCCATGTCGGTTTTCACCCATCCTGGGCAGCAGGCATTCAGGAGGATCTTGTCCCCTCTCCTTTGCTCACTCAGTCTCCTGGCGTAGATTCTGGACAGGACGGTGATGCCCATCTTTGACACTGCATATGCCATGGCCATGACATCAGGCCAGCCTTCCTTTATGTGCACTCCATTCTTCGTGTCTTCCACGAACTTCTTCATGAGCCCCACCAGCTCCTCCTCCGTGATAGTCTCACTTGTAAACTTCCGCTGGAGTTCTGGGCTGCAGTTTTTAAGAGCCAGGAGGCTCATTATGCTAGACACATTCACCACTCTGCCTAAAATGCAACACAGATCGTTACTCAGAAAGGCCTGCACAAGAATGATGAAGAACAAATTCAGTGGGAATTTGTCCACTTGAGAGACAGTTCCCAGTTTGCCATGAGCATTAATGAAGACTGTCTTTATGAGTGAAGGACATGATACAGCCTTGAAACTTGTTTTATCCATAATGTCTTGGATGATGTCAGAGAAATTTTCTAATGGGGAGGGTAGTACCCAGAAGTTCCATAAGAAAATGAAAGTGACTTATACAGGAACATGCTAAAGGGAATGTAAGGAGGTACTCATTAGTGCCAAAGGCTGCCTTTGGGATGCCTTGAGGATGGTGTGGTTACTTGGGCAGTGCTCTATGATCAGCTCTTTCATGACCAACAAAGAGGTGGGTGACTGGTTGATGGATGGCAGAACCTAGGTGAATGGGTAGCATCTGTTTTGGAAGGTTGCCACTCTGATCGAGGAAGGGAAAACCAAGTCAGCTCAGTGGGCTGAATTGCATGCTATTTTCTCTGTATTTGGGTTTTTATCAACTCTTGAGCAGTGACTAATGGCCTGGTAATATGGTGACAGTGAGGAACAGCGGAAACTGAGCTATTAAAAGGATGCTATAGAAAAGAACGAAGTAAATCTTGCAATATGGATGAACCTTGAAAAGACTACACTAAGTTAAAGAGGCCGATCACAAAGACTACATAGGATAAGATTCCATACATATGAGATGTGGAGAAGAAGAAAATCTGGAGCCAGAAAGTAGATTACTGTTGTTTAGAGCTACAAGGAATGGGGGGACACAGGGGTGATAGGATTTCTTTCCGGGGTGATGAGAATGCTGTAGATGGTTCCACAATTCTGCACATATGCTAAAACCACTGAGAGTGACAGCACAGTGGCAGAGTGAGTTGTCCTTTTGTCTCTCCACCCTAAGTTTCAACCATTTGTACATCCACTGACCAACAAAGGACTGCCTGCACGGCACACAGAATGCCTGAGGAATACATGCATCTATACATCTGAAGGTGGGTGGACTGGCCCCATGGGAGGCAGTGGCACTAGAGGAGCAGCCTCCTCTCCTTCCCCTGGTGGGGGTTATTCAAAGCAGGAGTTCTCACACAAGCACACGAGCCAGTGACCAGGGGCTGTAGGGGCAGACACGGGACACCCAGCCCCTTTCCCCTCCCAGGCAGCGTGGCCAGTCTTCCCAGCAGTAGGGACAGCACCCAAAATTCATATTTCCTTGGCAGGGGTGGTATTCCTGGACCTGATGTTTTACAAAGTACATTCTTTCATGCCAGCAACCAGAGGCTGCAGGACCAGGAAGAAGACTCATAGCTTAGCCCCTGCCCTCCCCCAGCAGAGGCAGGTGGCCCCTGTGACCTGTGGCTTCAGGAACCATAGCAGAACCTGTGACCCCACTGCCAGTAGAAGAATCCCAGACACTGGCTCTGCCATCAGTAGAGGCTGCATACAAGACCCCAGACCCTGGAAGTGACCGTGACACCTTTGATCCCAGCACCCCTGGCAGTGGTGCTGCCAGCACCCCAGATAAGCGAGGAGAAGCAGTGCAGGTGGTGCATAGGACAGCTGCACCTGAGTCCATGGAGAGCCTTCAGAGAGCCAGTGTGGGAACATGAGACCAAGGTGACCCCAGAGGCAGCAGAGGTGCTTGCAGCCTGGTGACCCCAGTGGTGACATCTAACACTGCAGTGACATTGCAAGCAGCAAGGCACCAGCAACCTCAGAGGCACAAGCAGCACAAGGCGGGCACTGATGACACCTCCAGCAGAGGCAGTGAAGGGTGAAAAGTGCAGGCTCTCAAATACAACCAGAAGTAGCTGAGAATCAAAGCAACCAAAGTCTCACCCAAATACGAGAGGTGTTTCCTACCACAAATGCACTGGCAAGGATCAACCATCAAGTGCCATGAAGAACTGCAGTAACACAGCAGAACAGAGAGAAAACGACAACTCTCCACAAACCAAACTTGAAGTCCCAGAAGATGACAACCTAACTGACAGAGAATTCAAAATAGCCATCATGAAGAATCTCCACCAGTTACAAGAAAACTCAGAAAGACAGTTAGATGAGCTCAGGAATTGAATTAATGAACAGAAGGAGTAGTTCACCAAAAAGATTGAAATCTTAAAAAAAAAAACCCACAAAGAAACAGAAATTCTGGAGATGAAGGACAATTAATGAGATGAAAAATAAAATCAAAATCATTGAACATAGAGCAGACCATACGGAATAGAGAATTAGTGAGCTCAAAGATAGAATCTAGAAATGATTGTAGGGGAAGAAGAGAGAGAACTAAGAGTTTTAATTTTCTTTTAAGATTGGCACCTGAGCTACCATTGGCTGCCAATCTTGTTTTTCTTCTTCTTGTTCCCAAAGTTACCAGTACATACTTGTAGGTTCTAGTTGTGAGTGGCCCTGGTTGTGCTGTGTGGGATGCCACCTCAACATGGCTTGATGAGCAGTGTCATGTCCATGCCCAGGATCCAAACTGGTGAAACCCTGGGGCGCAGATGTGGAGCACGTAAACTTAAGCACTCAGCCATGGGGCTGGCCCCTGTAAGACTTGTGTTAAATGAAAGAAATTCTATGAATAATATCTGACTCAATTAGGAAAAGCAACATAAGGATAATGGGTATCCCAGAAGGAGAAGAGAGGAAGACGGGAGCAGAGAGCTTATTAAAAAGAAATAATAGCTGAGAACATCCCAAACCTGGGGAAAGAACTGGGTATACAAGTACATGACGCTAATATAACCCCTAATTGTCTCATCACAAAATACCTTCTCCAAAGCGTATCATATTAAAACTGTCAAAAGTCAGTGACAAAGAAAGAATACTAAAGGGGGGCAGAGAGAAGAAAATATCTTACAAAGGAACCCCCATCAAGCTATCAGTAGATTTCTGAGCAGAAATTTTACAGGCTAGAGAGAGTGGAGTGATATATTCAAAATATTGAAAGACAAAACCTATCAGCCAAGAATACTCTATCCAGCCAAGTAACCCTTCAGATATGAAGGAGAAATAAAAGCTTTCACAGAGAAATGAAAGCTGAGGGAGTTTATTGCCACTAGACCTGTCTTACGAGAAATGTTGAATGAAGCCCTCCTACCTGAAACAAGAAGGCAAAGGTAAACAAAGGTTTGACTGAGGTGATGAATAGGCAGAACCAGAAAATTGCAACTGTTTATCAGAATAAACATTAGTAAACATTTAATTATAACATAAAGGGTAAAAGGAAAGAAAGCATCAAGAATAACAATAAGCACTTCAATTTGGTAACAAACTGACAACACAAAAAAGAATAATTTGTGAAAACAAAAACATACATTGTCAAGAGGAAAAGGAGGGAACCTGCATAGGCTATATAGATAGGATCTACCAGCAAAAGAGGGACTATCTCATCTATGAGATCTTTTATACAGGCCTCAAGGTAACCAAAATCAAAAAACCAGAGCAGAGTGAAAAATCACAAATAAAAGGGACACTGAGAAAAATATTACAGAGAGCCACCAAACTGAAATGGCAGACAGTAATACAAAGAAAAAGTAACAATGGAAATATATAGCAACCAGAAATGAGAAGATAAAATGGCAGCATTCAGCCCTCATATATCAATAATCACTCTAAATGCAAATTCTTTGAATTTACCCATCAACACACACAACGTGGCTGGATGGATTAAAAAACAAGATCCAACAATATGCTGCCTCCTGGAAACACATCTCAGCTGTAAAGAGAAACAGGTTCAGAGAGAAGGGATGGAATGATATTGGCAAGCAAAAGAAAGCTGGTGTAGCCAAACTTGTCAAACACAAAATAGACTTCAAGCCAAAAAAGACAACAAGAGACAGAGACATTCATTATGATGAAAGGGACATTCCACCAAGAAGATATAACACTTATTAATACATATGCACCTAACACATGAGCACCAAAGTATATACAGCAACTGTTAACAGACCTAAAGGAAGAAATCGGAAGGAAGAGAATAATAGTAGGGGACTTTAACACCCCACTTATATCAATGGATAGATCATCCAGACAGAAAATCAAGAAGGAAACAGTCGCCTAAATGAAACATTAGATGTGATGGACTTAATAGATATATAGAGAACATTCCAACCCAAAGCAGCAGAATAAACATTCTTCTCAAGTGCACATGGAAAATTCTCAAACATAGACCATATGTCAGAAAAGAAAACAAGCCTCAATAAATTTAAGGAGATGGAATTCATATCAAGCATCTTTTCTGAACACAGTGATATGCAACTGGAAATCAACTAGAAGCAGAAAGCAGGAATAGTCATAAATATGTAGAGACCAAAAAACATGCTACTGAACAACTATTGGGTCAATTAAGAAATCAAATGAGAAGTAAAAAAAATAGCTGAAGACAAATGAAAGTGAAAACACTACATACCAAAATTTTTGGGATGCAGCAAAAGCAGTACTAATAGGGAACTTCACAGCAAGATAAGACAAAGAGGAAAATCTCAAAGGAGCAATGTAACAATATAGCCAAGGGAACTAGAACAAAGCCTAAAGTCAGTAGAAGGAAGGAAATTATAAAAGTCAGAGTAGAAGTAAATGAAATAAAGGCTAAAAAAAAAAAAAAAAAGAAGGATCCATGAAACTAAGAGCTGGTTTTCTGCAAAGATAAACAAAACTGACACACCCATAGCCAGACTCACTGATAAGAAGTAGATAAGGCTCAAATAAATAAAATCAGCAGTGAAAGAGGATAAATTATAATGAATACCACAGAAATACAAAGGATTTTAAGAGACTACTGTGAAAATCTATGCTCTAACAAACTGGATAACCTAGAAGAAATGGCTAAATTCTTAGAATCATACAACCTCCCCAACCTGGATCAAGAAGAAATAGAGAATCTGAAGAGACCAATTACAAGTAAAGAGATTGAAATACTACTCAAAAACCTCCCCCAAAACAGAAGTCCAGGGCCAGACAGCTTCTCTGGTGAATTGTACCAAACATTCAAAGAAAATTAAATACCTGTCCTTCTTAAACTCTTCCAAAAAATTGAAGAGGATGGGATGACTCCTGTCTTATCTTACGAGGCCAAAATTACCCTGATACCAAAACCTGACAAGGACAACACGAAAAAGGCAAGTTACAGGCCAATGTAGCTGATGAAGCCAGATGCCCAAATCCTCAACAACATATTAGCAAATGGAATACAACAATACATTCAAAGGATCCTACACCACAATCAAGTGGGGTTTACTCCAGGGATGCAGGGATGGTTCAGCATCCACAGCTCAATCAAAGTGAAGCCCCGCATTAAGAAAATATAGAATAAAATTCACGTGATCATCTTAATAGATATAGAGCAAGCATTTGACAAGATACAGGATCCATTTATGATAAAACTCTCAACAAAATGGGTATAGAAGGGAAGTACCTCAACATAATAAAGGCCAAATATGACAGACTCACAGCCAACATCATCCTGAATTGTGAACAACAGAAAGCTATTCTTCTAAGAATGGGGACAAGACAAGGTTACCCACTCTCACCACTCTTATTCAACAGAGTATTGGAAGTCCTAGCCAGGGGGATTAGGCAAGAAAAAGAAAGAAAGATCTATCCAAATCGGAAAGGAAGAAGTTAAATTGTCATTATTTGTGGATGACATGATTCTATATACAGAAATCCCTAAAGAATCCACCAAAAAACTATTAGAAATAATGAATACAGTAAAGTTGCAGGGTAGAAAATCAACATACATAAATCAGGTGCATTTCTATACATTAACAATGACCTAGCAGAAAGAGAAATGAAGAATACAATCCCATTTACAACTGCAATAAAAAGAATAAAATACCTAGGAAATAAATTCTAACCAAGGAGGTGAAAGATCCATAGACTGAAAACCACGAGACATTATTGAAAGAAATTAAAGACACATAAAAAAAAATGGAAAGATATTCCATGCTCACTGGATTGGAAGAAAAAACATAGGTAAAATGTCTGTATAACCGAAAGCAATCTACAGATTTGACACAATCCCATCGGAATCCCAATGACGTTTTTCACAGAAATAGAACTGAGAATCCCAAAATTTATGAGGAACAACAAAAGACCCCACATAGCCAAATGAATCCTGAAAAACATGAAAAACAAAGCTGGAGGTATCACACTCCCTGAATTCAAAATATACTACAAAGCTATAGCAATCAAAAGAGTATGGTACTGGCAGAAAAACAGACACACAGATCAATGGAACAGAATCAAGAGCCCAGAAGTAAACTTACATAGTTATGGACAGCTAATGTTTTTACCAAGGAGCCTAGAACATGCAATTGAGAGCAGAAAGTCTCTTCAATAAATGGTGCTGGGAAAACTGGACAGCCACATGCAAAAGAATGAATGTAGACTGTTATCTTACACCATACGAGAAGATTAACTCAAGATGGATGAAAGACTTGAAGGTAAGACCTGAAACCATAAATCTCCTAGAAGAAAACATAGGCACTACACTTTTCAACACCTGTCTTAGCAGTATCATTTGGAATACCAAGTCTCCACAGGCAAGGAAAACAAAAGAAAAAATAAGCAAATGGGACTACATCAACTACAAAGTTTCTGCACAGAAAAGGAAACCATCAGCAAAACACAATGTCAGCCTACCAACTGGGAGAAAATACTTGCAAGTCATATATGAAGGGGTTAATTTACACAATATTAT
The DNA here is from genome assembly GCF_037783145.1 of Equus przewalskii. Lineage (NCBI taxonomy): Eukaryota > Metazoa > Chordata > Mammalia > Perissodactyla > Equidae > Equus > Equus przewalskii. The sequence goes on along the minus strand of NC_091857.1, from coordinate 32,345,626 downwards.
ATAAAGAAATCATACAAGCCAACAATGAAAAATGATACCCGACCAACAAACAGGCAGAGGATATGAACAGACATATTCCCAAGGAAGATGTACAGATGGCCAACAGGCACATGAAAAGTTGTTTAACATCACGAATTATTAGGGAAATGCAAATAAAAACTATAATGAGATATCACCTCACACCTGTCAGAATGGCTATTAGTAAAAGATAAGAAACAACAAAGGCTGCTGGAGAGGATGTAGAAAAAAGGGATACCCTCAGTATACTGTGGGTGCGAACGAAAAGTGGTGCAGCCACTATGGAAAACAGTATGGAGATTTCTCAAAAAATTAAAAATAGAAATACCATATGATCCACCTATTCTCCTTCTGGGTATTTATCCAGGAAACATGAAAACACTAACTGGAAAAGATATATGAATGCTCATCCTCATTGCAGCAGTACTCACAATGGGCAAGACTTGGAAGTCACCTGAGTGCCCATCGACGGACTAATGGATAAAGAAGATGTGATACATATGTACACTGGAAAGTGTACACAGCATAAAAACAGATGAAATTTTGCCATTTGTGAGAACATGGATGGACTTTGAGGGTATTATGCTTAGTAAAAGAAGTCAAACACAGTAAGACAAATACCGTACTCATTTGCACATATGTCTGATAGATAAACAAACAAATGAATACTTAAAAAAAAAAACAGATTAGTGGTCTCCACCAGAGGAGCAGATAGTGGTGGCAGGGGAAAGAGGTAAAGGGGCACGTATGTATGGTGACAGATGGAAATCAGACTTCTGGTGGTGAACAGGATGCAGTCCATACAGCAGCTGAAATATAATGATGTACACCTGAAATTGACACAATGTTGTGAACACATGTGACCTCGATAACAAAAGCAAAACCTGTGAATTGTATACTTTAAATGGGTAAAGTGTATGGTGTGTGAATTATACTGAATAAAGCTGTTCAAAGTGTAGACAAAGCAAAGCATCACACTTCTCACTAGTTTTTTTTCGAAACAGTCGTTAGTATGCATTAAAAAAACCTATTAACATGTATAAAGAGTTTACTAATTTTACATCTACAATTAATATTTTAAGTGGTATAAACAAGACATGAGACTATACCATCAATAAGAGATTCAAACAAATTAGGAAACTCTCCCTTTTGAATGTAAATATTGGGAAGACTGTTACCATCAGTTAACATGAGCTCCATCCCACCTAAGAATGGCAGCGCCAAAAAATATTCCATAAAAAAGATAATCCATAGCACTATGACTCTCATTAAATAATCCACTACACAACAACACGAACTATGGTAAGTGTCTTGTAATCCTCCAACAGTCTTGTAGGATGAACTCACTTTAGAAACGAGTCACAGCTACTCCAGTCCTTCCTTTCATCTGGAACACGTGAAGCATAAGATAAACTGAACTTCTTTGTCGAAACGCTTTAGTCAACCTCACTCAAAGGTCCTACTAGAATTTAATTCATTCTCAATAATATTACCTGCCTCTCTCGTCAGTCAAAAGCACGTGTCCTCATGTTTCGTGAATCCAAAGGCCAACACATAGAAGGATATGAAGAAACAAAAGACAGTGGCAGAGGAAGCCACAGTGCGCAACCGGTATAGCAGAAAGGCAGCTACAATTACTCATAGGGCTTTGAAATCATATTCCCAGAGACTCTAGTCTCTGAAACCTGTGATAGTAGACGGAGAAACTGTCCTTTCTCTAGGCTGTTTATACACTGTAATAAAGTGATGACCTCTCTTCTATTGTATTATCTATCTCAGGAAGTCTAGAATCAGCTGGGAAAATACTTACCTGTGTACGGTGGGGAAACCTGACCGGGGAGTCCAAGGGTCTGTGTAGGGTAAATTCCTGGATGTGGGTGCTGCATCCCACTCCATCTTCCCCATGCCGGTCCCTCCCACTAACCAATCCCCAAGACGTGGCACCTGCCTGGGTGCCTCTCCTCAGAGCTGGGTGTGACTGTAGCCGCTTCTGATCTGACAGCTCTGGCTGGAAACACACAGGCAGGCGCACTTGTTGGAAGATACACAGCAAAGACTGTGACCCAAGTGTTTCGTCTCCAGAGTGTACTCCTGGCTTTCAGAATGCAGTTCAGGGACACTGCACTGCAATGCACACAGCTAATCCTCTAAGAAGTGTTATGGGCCATTCATACTTTCTTGTGCTAAGGGTGTGTGAGTGTGTACGTGTTTGTGTGAGAATTAGTGGCCTTTTATAATACTCACTCCACATTGATGATAAAAGTATGTCATTCTTCTAAAAAAGGACCCTTTCACTGGTGGGGCTGGGGTGCCTGTCAGGCTTACAGTTTATCCGGGCCGTTATCCCGTGTCTGACCAGGAATCAGTTTTAAGGATGCATATTTTACTTTAAGGTATAAATAAATGGAAACACATAGACCACGTTCCCAGGGCTTAACACTCGGTAGCTGCTCAAGAACTCTTTGGATGACTGTCCCCTCATGGCTCTGCCCGAGCATCTCTCCTTCACTCTACCAACTCTCACAACTGAAAACCAGGGCCACAGTGATCTGGACAACAAGGGATACCGTAGACATCATGTCATCTCCAGAAACAAGCTGCACGAGCATTACTTGGTTCGAATTGTCTATCCAGGGGTATTAAGTGCACGTCTGTTTTTCTGGAACTTTTATGACTTCACATTCGTCACTAAGTTCATTTTTATCTAATTCCAAGAGTACCTGTAGTTACGTCTCTGGGTTGAAAAGGGGTGTCATGAAAGACTGCAGGGTTTTAAACTGTGTCTCCTGCAACCCTCTGGGTTTCCCTGTGGTGCCCTGGGGGCTCTGTGCTGAGGGACACATTGGTCCCAATCAAGCTGAGTCTTCTTTTGTCATATGTCACCCTGGCCTGACTGGGTACAGCTTCACTCATTCTTCACTTGAAGAATGGGATCCTCGGCCTAAAATATTTGAGAATCATTGAGTAGTGGGGAGAACAATTAGCTTGGATGCCACATGACTGAGGCCCACATCCAGCTGTGCATGTGACCTTGAGCTTTGTTTTGCCTCCATGTTCTTATTGGCACAATATCTGAAATGCTTAGCACAGCACATCAAGAAACGTCCATCCACTCATCCTTTCTAGACCACAAAACGTCGGAGGTGGAACAATCTGTAGTACAGTATATTCCCTCCAACTTCCTCTGGTGATTTTCCAGACTGTACAAAGTTGAAAAGTGGTGCCTGTTTCAATGAAGATTGGCAACACTTCTTTAAAGGTTTAGTTGGTGAGTGCAGCCTTAACAAGGCCGTTTGTTCCCTCCTAGGGCTCTTCAAGCTAACGTGCGATGAACAGGAGTGTGCAGTTTTCAAGCGTTTGCTTGATTCCTCAGAGACGGGTTTTCCTTAGTATCTTTTCAAATAAATATACATTCTAATTTATTAGGAAAATCAGAATAACAGCCTGCCAGCATTAAAGACAGCATTCTTCAAATTCAGGAAGATGCTCGCTTCTGGGAACAGTTGGGAAATGAGATGGGAAGGGGTGAAGGGATATAAACGGCATTGATATTGATTGATTGGTGAAGTTCAGTGGAGGGTACCTGGGCAGGATAGGTCTTATCTTTTCTGTGGTTAGGGTATTCAGAACAACTCTTTTAAGAGCGGATTAAAAATAAAAAGAAATTCATACTATTATCGCTCAGTAATCCTTAAGGTCACAATACTCTCTTTTTCTCCTTCCGCACCAGAAACAAACTACACATTCCCCTTATGGATGTCTTCTGCTTCCCACAGAGATTCTGTGGAAACCATTCCGGCTCATTCTCTGTATCTTCAGACCTGAGATGAGGGAGAGCTGAGACAGTATTTATTTTTGGTTAGCCTAGCTAGGACTTGTCTCAAATTATCTCCCCAAAGAGTGTTGAATAAAATCATGATGGCATGAACTTCTGTGGCTGCCTTTCATCGCAAATAATGGAAGAACTCTTCTATTTCAGAAGGCAAGAAAACTTTGCTGTATAGCGAGAATGCGGCATGTATTTACTATAATATAATATAGCATGCATATTAACTCTAGCTTTGGTGAGGCAAGATCAGTTGTTTGAATACAGCCTGCCTTAGCAAATCTGTGAGTGTCCATTCCTCTTCTTGACCAAGCACAGACACAGCAGAAACTAACACAGCCCAGTGAAGTAAGAAAAATACCCATCCAGAAGTCATTAGTATGATTCCAAGAGGAATACATATAGAATGTGTGGTGGTGGCACAAGGAATTCCATTGCTGCCCTCTAGTGTTGGTGTGAGTGAGGGGGGTGAAGTGACTGCAAAATAGCTGTCCCTTGAGGCCCTAGGAACCAAGTGTTAGAAGAAGTCACAGAACTTTCCAGGAGGACAGGACAGGGAAACAGGGCAGAATTGAGAGTAAGCTGTATGTGTATGTACTCAATTCCAAGCCACACCTCTTAATCTTTCTAAAAGTGTCGGCTTGTTTTATTGGTGTGTTTAATGGGTGGTGGCTCCCCTCCATCCCATTACCTTGGGGTGAGTATTACAGTTGTTTACAACCAAAGATGTATGATAGTTTGTTTTGTCCAGAACATAGCACATTGAAGGGCAGTTAAAAGCATCCTGGTATTATGCAAGTCAAATTACAGAGATCACTGCAAGCCTCACGAAGGGCTAGGACTTTGCTTCTGATGGATTTTCAGGAGGGAGTAAGCAAGCAGAGAGCACAGAGAATGCCCAGAAAGGAAAAGACTCAAGAAAGAAGCTCCCTTAGGAGGGTTTGCAACTGTCCAGCAATGACAGCTGAGAGTCTGTCATAGAGCTGGGATGGAGGAGAAGGCTTGCAGAGAAACAGGGTAGGACCACTCGTAGGACCTGGTAGGTGATATTAAGGGGGCGGGCATGGTGACACCCAGGATCCTAGTGGGTGGATGGTGGGGTCAGTGACCAAGATGATTTGGGGCAAGGACAGTGCATTTTTAAAATGTGTGTTTTGGATGTGGGAATTCAGGGGAGGGAAGGAAGGCTCAGGAAGAGATGGAGAGGCAGGAGGACAAATATGTGTGTCTAGAAGTGTGGAAATGTTCTAGACAGGTGAGAGATTTGAAGGGGACCTAGTGAACTGGGGGTAGGGAAGGCTCCACTAGCCCGAACAGGATCACTGTGAGAGAGGGAGACACAGGCCAGAGTGTCCAGGATGGAATCCTCAAGGAGCTCTAAAGTGTGAAGAGCACAGAGCAAATAAAGAGCCTCTCTGAGGACTTTTGAAGGAAGACCTGAAAGATAAGAGCCATTTATATAATGATCAGTGGCACAGAGAATACCCATGACAGCTGGACAAGTGTGTACAGAGCTGGAAGCAGAAGGACACCAGGCCTGGTGGAGACACAAGAAGGAGGCCAGTGTGGCTGAGCAGGGAGAGGTGGTGGGAGCCTGTAGATGAGATCAGGGGCAGGCAGCGCAGATCGTGCCAGAACCAGCATGGCTTGGGCTCCTCATCGGACTCACCATGGGGCTTTATGAGAGGCAGTAGCTCCGTGCAGAGATCTCGGGTACCAAAAAAGTTTGTTTTCATTGTCACTTCAGCTTGAATATGAATCGGTGTGGAATCTGGAACTTTTAGTGGAGAAAGAGAACAAAGTTAATAAACTAAAGTAGTACTCATGGTAAAAATACAAGAATGATACAAACTGTTTTTTACATACAGATTCTGGTGAATTGCAAGTAATGGCTTGGTTAAGTTAAGAATGTGACAATACTCATGTCATTTCCTGGCTTAATACTGTATAGAGTTGTAAGATGGCACCATTAGGGGAGACTAAGTGAAGGATGCAGGTGGGATCTCTCTGTACCATTCTTAAAATTTCTTGTTGTTTTTTAAAACAAGTTAAGTCGCGAAACTGCTCTAAAGTGCATTCCAAGAGAAACCGTGAAAACCTGGAGGAGATCCTTAAGAGTCTGTGCCATGGAAATGCAAAGTCTCTTTGCTGGAAAGTGTTGCGAGTCTCAGAGGTCTCTGCTCTCTCTGTAGCCTCCAGTCTGACCTCTTTCCCTAGGGAGATTGTTCTAGATCCCCTGAGAGCTAAGATCTCCATAGCAGCATTTCAGACCCCAACCCACTCTTGCTGGCCACCCTCACAGAGGCTGCCTCCCCTCTCAGCTCACATCCACTTACTAGGGTAGGCAATGCCTGCGTTGTTGACCAGCAGGTCAAGGCCGCCATACTCCTTGAGCAGGAAGTCGCGCAGTGTCCGGATGCTCTGGGGGTCGTCAATGTCCAGCTGGTGGAAGCGTGGGCTCAGGCCCTGGGCCTGCAGCTGCTGCACGGCAGCCTGGCCCCGCGTGGTGTCCCTTGCCGTGAGCACCACATCCCCGGAGAACTGCTGGCACAGATCACGCAGGATAGTGAAGCCGATGCCCTTGTTAGCCCCAGTCACCAGCGCCACACGGGTGTAAGACATGGCTGGGTAGCGGGTGTGTGAGGCACTTGTGTGGGCAGCAGACAGGGCTATGAGCCACAGCAGCGCTCACTGGGGAGCCCTGGCCAAAGTCAGAGAGTCTGCAGAGAAATGAGTTCTGGGATCCAGTGCTGTGATTTCCTGAGAAGGAGGCCCCACCTCCATCCCTCCCTCCTAGGAGGGGCCAAATGTTCCAAAGGTTTCCTAAGCCCCTCTCCTGGGTCCACCTCTTTTCCACTCTGCACCCTCGGCCAAAAGGACACAGGTCTCCCTTTTGATCTCACTTCTGAGGTAAGCAATCTTGCAGCCTGGGGAGGTGTGCTACCGCCAAAGCAAAGCTGGTTGGTGATAAGTCAAGTAGGGAACTAGAAACTCACAGCAGATTTACTAAAGAAACTATTTTGGGAGAACCCCAAAAGGAGAAAAGGAGTGCAGAGTAATGCCTTGGACTTGGGTCATCATCCACTGCAGAATGGGAAGTGTTGCTTTTTCCTAAGATTCAAGGAAATGACATAGACAGGCTAACTGCTTCTGAGGACATCGATCCCATTGCTTTCTTAAGAGAAACTCAAAAGAGAGAATTAGAGACTTAGGTCCCATGATTAGACTTTCAGTGTGGGCAGGGTACCTCGCTGTGTGCCTCCCAGTGAGCCCTCAAGTGGGACGCAAGGTTTTATTGAAGCTCTTAGTGTGTGCCAAGGCATTGATTGCAAAGTTTTATATAATGGTTACATAATCCTTGTTTGCTAAAAGTGGGGTGGACTTTGATTTTGTCCAAGGTGAGAGATAATAATTGGTGTATAGAGTTAGGTGTTATTTTTAAGGTCCTAAGAAAAAAACGATCTTTGCAATTTCAAATATATATTTCCAAACAGTTGAGATGCTATTGTGTTGATCTAGACATTGTTGTCCTCTTGGGTCAGTTTGCAAAAGAAAAAAAGTAACAGAGGAAATAAAGTGCCTGGTTGAAGGGAGAAGCTTGTAAACTTCATTTTAGTTTATTTTTTATTTTATTTTGCTGAGGAAGCTTCACCCCGAACTAACATCTGTGCCAATATTCCTCTATTTTTCAGTATGTGGGCTACCACACAGCATGGCCCCTAACACAGCGGTGTAGGTCTGACGCTGGGAGGCAGGCTGGGGGCCGCGAAGCAGAGCTTGCTGAACTTACCATGAGGCCACTGGGCCTGGCCCAAACATCACTTGGGGAGATCCCATTGCATTGCTGTCAGCCTGAAAATCACTGGTGAAGAATGAAGAATAATCATGACAGCACAGCCGTCTTTACAACATGCAGCGCTTCTGGGGGCATGTGGAACAGGGTCACTGAGCCCACTGGGAGGCAGGCTTGGTGTTGGGCAGGAAGAAGCTTCTCGTCAGCCCTGGGGGGTCTTAGGTCCTAACAACGACAGGGTCTCAAGACAGAAGACACTTTGCACTTTTGTTGTGTTTTAACATTTTCACCTGTATCAGGACATTGGAGCTTCACACAGCAATCTTGTGCCCAATGTCCTCATTTTACAGGTGGAAAAACAGAAATAAAGTAAGATGCGGTTTTGCTCAGGGTCACACAGTAAGGTGGCAGAGCCAGGATTTGTTGTTTTCCGATGCTTGTTTTGAAAGCTTTCATACAGAAAAGTGAAAGAATGATATAGTAACCAACCATATATCTAACACACTAGGTTGAACAGTTATGACTATTTTACTAGATTATGCGTTCCTCTTCTGTATATGTTGTGCTGAACCACGTTCATGTTGCAGACCTCATGACACTTCCTTCCTCCATAAATTACACATTCACATTGAAGAGATTTGACAATAGGTCTCCCATATCCATGGACACCCAATTCCCATTCAATTTCCCGACTGTCTCAGATTCCCTTATGGATGGTTTGAAGTGCCCACTCCTACTTCACTCTTTGAAATTGTGTTTTTCCAACGAGTCTGGAGTTAAAGAGACCACACCAGATGCCTTCCCTTCATGGTGTTCTCCATGTTATACTAGAGGCTGGTAAGCTAAAGCCGGCAGGCTCATTGGTTTGTGTATTGTCTATGGCTACTTTCAGGCCACCTCGGCAGATCTGAGTAGTTCCCATAGAGACCCTGTGGCCTGCAAAGCTGAAACTATGTACTCACTGGCTGTTTCTATAATGTTCCCTAAACCCTTGTGTTATACTGTCCTTCCTTGACCTAACTTTGAGGTCTATCAGATTTCTGAGTTGGTTAGCATGTAAATAATCTGCAAAATGGAAATTTATAAAGAACCATTTATTGATCTGTTCATTTCCACTCATTGTCGTTGATTCTACTTTTTTCTCCCACTATATCACAGAAGAAGTTACAAAAGACTTCACAGAATTTATAGCCAAGTTAAATTGAGGACTTGATAGGGATATTTTGATTCCTCTTCTTTTTTATAGTTTGGATACGGATATTTTTCACAGTGTAAATGCCCTTTGGTCAATCAAGGCACATAATATACAGGAGCCCACGGGAGCTGTGAGTTGAGCTCACCATTGTTCAACTTTCTTTTCCAAAATAAACTCCCCATGAGGCCTCTCAGCATCCGATGGCAAAAGGGCCAAGTACTCGGGGGTCTCTGCTCCTTCTTCTGGGGAATTTGTGGCTTTGGGTCCCCCCCATGTCAGTTCTCACCCACCCCGGGCAGCAGGCATTCAGGAGGATCTTGTCCCCTCTCCTCTGCTCACTCAGCTTCCTGGCGTGGATTCTGGACAGGAACGTGATGCTGATTTTCATCACTCCGTATGTGGTATTAGGCCAGCCCTCCTTCTGGTGCACTCCATTCTTTGTATCTTCCACGAACTTGATCAGGAGCCCCACCAGCTCCTCTTCTGTGATGGTCTCACTTCTAAACTTCTCCTGCAGTTTTGGGCTGCAGTTGTGAAGGGCACTGAGACTCACAGTGCTAGACACATGCACCACTCTGCCTAAAATCCAACAGAAATCGTTATGTAGAAAAGGATGCACGAGAATGATGAATACCAACTTCACTGGGATTTTGGACCAGAAAACTTCCATTTGAGAGACAATTACCAGTTTGCTATGAGCATTAATTAAGACTGCCTCTACGAGTGAAGGACTTGATACAATCTTGAGCTTGTGTTACCCATAATGTCTCAAATGATGTCAGAGAAATGTTCTAATGGAGAGGGTAGCACCTAGAAGTTCCATAAGAAAATGAAAATGGTTTATATAGGAACATGCCAAGGGGAATGTAAGGAGGTATTCATTCATACCAATTGTAAGGGAATGAAAGGAGGTATTCATTCATATCATCAGGTGTCCTTTGGGACCACCGGAGGATGTTATGGTCTCTCGGGCAAGGCTCTATGATCAGGTCTCCTTTGAGCAACAAAGAGCTGAAAGGTTGATGGATGGCAGATCCTAGGTGAATGGACAGCATCTGCTTTGAAAGGCCTACACACTGATCGAAGAAGGGAACAACAAATCAGCTCAGGGGTCTGAACTGCATGGGGTTTTCTCTCTGTTTGGGTTCTTATCAACTCAGAGCAGTGACTAATGTCTGACAATATGACGGACAGGGGCCGTGGGAAACTGAACAACAGAAGGGATGTGCATATAGGGCAGAGCCCTATGGAAGTCCCTACGGGAATTTAGAGGGAAGTTAAAGTAGGACATGTCAGTGAATGTCCATCAGAAGAACCACTTCCAGGACTGGCAGGCTAGTGGAACCAGCAAGTGGGCATCCTGGTAGGCTTCTTTGCTGTGGCCATCTTGGTGCGGGAAATAGGTGGAAATGGGGAGCTGCAGCAATGCAGCAATGGGAAAATGGTCGACGTGATTCTTACATCCTGTGAAGCACACATTGCCAAGGACTGTTCAGCCTGGCAGCAAGAGAGACAAAGACTGCAGGTGGTCATGAGGAAGATTCTCCGAGGGCAAGGCCCTGCACATAGCTGGCATGTCGAGTTAGGTAGTACTCCTGGGAGGCTACAAGTGGGTCCTCACAAAAGGAGACACCATCTCCGGGCCAGGCTTTACATATCCAGAAGTACATGCAAACGTTCAAGCTACATAGCAGGACTGGAACAGAAGATACTGCGCCATTTGGGCTGGCAAATTACATTTCTGCAGACCAAGCACACAGTTTCGTCCTTGGAGTAGTAGGGTTGATAGAGAATTGGAATGGGCAGTTGAAGCATTGGTTGTCTCAAACATGAGTTGAGAAAGGTATGAAGAGCTGGCTTACACACAGTCGTGAGCATGTGCTCACACTCAACATGAGGGGGCCAAGGGAGATGCCCCACAGGATAGATTCTTTCCTTTCGCTGCAGGATGTGGGGAGGAAGGGCTGGGGGAGGATGCTGGGGTGACTATATGATTGTTACTCACATCACCTCCACTTTCTTTTTCCTACCTGATACAGTAGTCCTGACACTAGTGCTACAACTGCGGAAATGGGAAGCAGGAATAATTCCTAAGCGAGAACCTCTAACTATAGCTTTGAACCTTCATGCCAGAAGTCGTAAGGGTCTGATGGAGTGGAATGTGCCTTCACGCCATCTGGCAAAATTGGAGTGACAGCAAATGCAGCTGTATTGCCTAGTGGCCGAGACAGCCCACGAGGTGTGGACCTATGCAACCCAACCCTACCTGATATGAATGGGAGTGGACCGAAGGGAAGGCACTTGTTAGACTAGCTGCCTTCGCTGCAGGCGATGAAGATCAGCACAGTGGCTGAATCTGACAGCCCTTTGAAAGGTGAAAAAGTTTGCATAAAAGTCAATGACAAGGAGGAAAAGGAAGAACGGTAGTCTAGGCTAAAGGAATGAATAAGCGGGTTATGCAACAAGAGAAATCCCATATTACCTTGGTGTCTCGAGAGACTCAGAGCAAGAGATGGTATTGTCTCTTAGCTCCATCATACCAGATGCCGGAAAATGTGAAGCCACATGTTACTAAGACCACTCCTGCTTTCAGGACCTGACCAGGTTGACGGGAAGCCAGGGAACCTGAGTGGCCTCGCTCTAGGAGATGGGGTCATATGATATGATGATGACCTGAACCAATGGTTAATGACTGAGTGAAACTCTAGCAATGTGCCAGCATGTCTTGATTCTTATCTTTCCGGTTCCACGTACCACCATACTGTGATAAGCTGTAACACTGGCCTTGTTAATATTCAATTATAAATGTAATGAAGAACTGAATTTAGCTAAGCACCAGCTATATTTAGCCATGAGTTACATTAAGTGAGGAGCCCATTAGACTGAGGTGGCTCTAAAGCAAACCAAATCTAAGCTTGTAAATGCCTCGAGGATACAAAAATGAAACCTAAGGACCACCCATCAGAAACAGCCACACGGGTTTGAAGCTATAGCCAATCAGTAATCTCCTTACCTTGCTCCAGCCCTTTTTCTAAAAAGTCCAGGGGTACTCCTAAGCAATTCAGATTTGTTGCTTTTCGATTCAAATAGATTTTTTCTCAAATAAATTCTTAAATTTCTAATATGCCTCTGTTTAGCTCTTAACAATACTGAATGTTTCTAAACAAGTACTATGCTAAATAAGGTATAAATATCAGTTGATCAAGGAGGAATCAAATTAGTACAAATACATGAATGTGTATCTAGTGGTTTTACGGGATGGATTATCTTTCCCTTTAAATGTATTCCTACCCCACACTGGCTCCTCCAAATTTCAGCATATTTCTGATACGATTGCTGTATGTGTTATATAAAGTCTCTACTAAATGTAGATGCTCAACGATCCTTTGCTGTAAGAGAGCCTTGGCAAAGGACTAGGGCGTGGCCTGTGAAAGTAGAGGATTAAGCTGGGCCAAGGAAAGGTTTGGCCCTTTAGCCAAGGCTGCTGGAAGGTCAACTTGGTTTAATCTTCCTGATAAGAATGTCCTTGTTTACTTGGGGGGCGTCTAGGATCAGACTACAGAATGGATGCTAACAAGGTGATTATGATGCTACTTTGGGCTACCTGCTATCAGCTGGACCTCTGGAGGGGCTGGGGAGTAAGGTCAGCCAAGAGAGTGGTGGGCCAGGTCTATGTGACCAATCCCAATAAAAATACCAGACACTAGACAGGATAAGCTTCTCCGGTTGGCAACGCTCCATGTGTATTGTCACATATCTCTGCTGGGGGAAATACATGCTGTCTGCAGGACTCCCCCGGGAGAGGAGAACTCAAGCTCCATGCCTGGTCTTTCCTGGACCGAGGGCTAAGAGACTTTTCCCATTGCTGACTTGAATCTGTCTCCATTTTCGATAAGACACTATAATTTTGAGTATAATGGCTCTGCTGAGTTCTGAGTCCTTCTAGTGAATTTCTGAACCTGATGGTGGTCGTGGGGACCTGCTGAAGTTGTAAAGACCAAACGATATTTATCTCACATATGTACAGTGGGTTTAGCATCTAAAATCAATAAATATAATACACTATATCAGATGCAGGAAAAGATATGGGGGTGGGTAACAAATTGAGGGTTGCGAAGGCTTCCTTAGCCTGAATAGGATCACTCAGAGAGGGAGAGGGAGGAGGAAGGAGCAGTGATGGAATCCTCAGGGAACACCAACGTGTGAGGGGCACAGAGCAGGTAAAGGGCTTCTCTGAGGAGACTTTTGAACAAAGACCTGAGGATGAGAAAGAGTCAGCTGTGCAATGACCAGCGAGACAGACAGCACTGATGACCACTGGACAAGTGTGTGCAGAGCCTGAAGCATAAGGGCACCTGGCCCAGTGGAGACACAACAAGGAGTCAGTGTAGCAGAGCAGAGAGAGGTAGCAGGGGCTTGTAGATGAGAGCAGAGGCAGGCAGGGCAGATCATGCCAGAACCAGCATGGCTTGGGCTCCTCATCGGACTCACCATGGGGTTTTATGAGAGGCAGTAGCTCCGTGCAGACATCTCAGGTACCAAAAAAGTTTGTTTTCCTTGTCACTTCTGCTTGAACATGAAACGGTGTGGGGTCAGGAACTTTCAGGGAAGAAGAAAGGTAGAGTTAATACATGGCAGCCATGTGGTAAAATTCCATGGATTCATGTTTTTAAAAGCGTGCAAAAGAAATTGGGTGAATTTTGTGTAAAATGGGCAGCAGGTTAACGTAATTTACCACTGGCAATTTCCAAGTTTGGCAATGTTCTAAGAGGGTCCACACATGGAATCTCTGTGTACAAGTTTGTGCAATTTTCTTATTTACAAAAATGCCTTAAAAATTCACCCAACCGCCCTAAAATCCAATCAGAGCAAATCTGCGGGACAACCTAGAAAAGATCCCCAGGCGTCCCAGCCAAGGAAATGGAAAGGTCCCTCTGGCTGGAAAGCAGTCCAGTTCCAGGTGCACTCTGCTGTAGCCGCACCCCTGTCCTCTCCCCTCCTCCATCCCCAGGCAGCCATCCCAGACCCCAAAGGCAGGGGAGCCCCACCGCAGGGATGCTCCGACAGATCCGGTCACCCTGGCAGAAGGCTTCCCCTGCGAGCACGGGCTCCTTGCTATTGAAGGAGATGCCCGCGTTGTTGACCAGCACGTCGAGGCCCCGTACTCCTCTTTCAGGAAGTCGGGAGGGCGCGGATGCTCTGCAGGTCGTCGATGTCCAGCTGGTGGAAGCGCGGGCTCAGGCCCTGGGCCTGCAGCTGCTGCACGGCCGCCTGGCCCCGCGCCGTGTCCCGCGCCGTGAGCACCACGTCCCCCGAGAACTGCCGGCAAAGGTCGAACGCGATGGCGAAGCCGATGCCCTTGTTGGCCCCAGGTCACCAGCGCCACGCAGCTGCGGGACAACGCGGCTGCGTGGAGGCCTGCGGGGCGCTGGCGGGAGAGCGGTTGGGACTGCCAAGTACAAATGGCCATGGACTTTGCAGCCTTTTCTCACACTAGAAAAGCTCATCAGGATGCATCTTGTTATCCCCATTTTAATGGGAGGAAGTGCATACCCAGAAAGTTCATAAACTAGTTCAGTGGTGGGAAATGAATTTTCTTCCTTACTATTTCCTTGTACCAACAGAGGACTAGCCGACTATAGGGTCGAGTTTCACTTCTGAGCTGCCTCTTAAGGTAGTCACTTCCCACAAGTGGCCATTAGATGTAAATTTAATGAAAATAATACAATTTGAAATTCAGTTCTTAGCTGCACTAGCCACATTTCCAGTGCTCAACAGTCACACGTGCTGGTGGGCACTGTATTGTACAGACACCTCCACGATGTTCCCTTCACAGCACAAAGTTCTGGTGAACAGGGGTGCTTTAGATAGATGCCAATTATGTTGCCATTGCAAGGTAGGTTTCCAATGAGTTGCAACACACAAAACTAATAATCAGGGAAAGAGCTTTGCTTTTTTATTCTCTTAAATATTTTTTGAGATAATTGCAGATTCACATGCAGTAGTAAGAAGTAAGATAGAGATTCCTTGCACTTGACCCAGTTTTCCTCAGTGGTAACATTTTGCAAAACTCCAGTACAATATCACACTCAGAATACTGACATCAAAACAATCCACCAATCATGTCCAGATTTCCTCATTTCACTTGTACCTATTTGTATGTGTGTATTCGGATCCATACAATTTTATCACAAGTGTAGGTTTGTGTATCCACCACTACAGTCAAGATATACAACATTTCCATCAGCACAAGGATCCCTCCTGTTGGTTCTTTATAACCAAACATACCTCTCTCTTGCCCCCACCCTCCCCTCCCTCAGCCCTGTCCAACAGTAATCTGTTCTCCATTTGTAAAATTGTACTGTTTCAAAAATGCTCCCCAGATGGAGTCATCGGTTATAACCTTTTGGGATTTTTTTTCACTCGGGATGGTGTAGAGCTTTGTTTTGGATTTTCTTCCTTATCCGTGTATATCCTAGTTCTGTCATTTTCTGGCCTCTCTCCACACCCCTAGCCTCATTCACTTTCTTCTATAGTGGGCGTGAGCCAGTGTTGGAAGGAAGTGGGATGGACTAAATCCACTAAGAGGGTCAGTTAGCGATAGCACGTGGCATGCAGGGAAGTCTGGTCATGGTGAGCGGCCTGAAATTTCAAAAGACCAATTCTCGGAGGGCGATGAATCATGATTTTCAGCCTGATTTCTTTATCCTTGTAGTACTGGTACCAACACAAGAAGTGACAAGTCAGTGGGGCAGGATGCTCCAGAAAATACAATCCATGAACATCATACAGTCTGAGAATGTAGTGTATGATAAAAGTGGCATTAACAATTAACAGGGGAAGCAAAGAATTATTCCAGAAAATGATAGTGGGGGAAAAGGAGCAATGATTGCAAAGGAAAAAAGAGATCCTCACCCTACACGGTACACCGATTAATTTCTAACGAGAGAGAAAAAGTATTTTCCCACTTTTTAAATTTATGGGCTAATAAGTGAAACCATAAAACAAGTATAAGAAAAGATAAGTAAAATTCACATTTTTTCAGTATGGGAAAAGGGCTTTGTCAGCATAAGAACAGGGGAAGAATAATAAAGGAAAGGAATGAGAGATTGGACTATGGGAAATTCTTAGAAAGTTTGTTTTGGGGGAAGCGTGCTAATTTAAAGCCAGTGAATTAAGATCTTGAATCAAGGTTTTGTATATTTTTTCTCTGTCAAATTTGGGTCTTGATCCTGGTGGTGTGTTTTTGAGCCTCCCACCCTTCCTCGCACACCGCACCTTGTCTGGGTTTGAAACCAGCCCAACACAAGGTTGCCATAAAGGAAGCCATATTGTAGAAAAGAGACCATGTTGTAACTTTGAGTGACCTCTGACTAAGTCACCTAGCTGGATTTTCACCCTCCAGGAGATCCACCTGTTCTGCAGATTTTATGACCCCTGCTTGTGCATATACCTCCCAGCTGCGATAAGATGCTAACTTGGTTCTTTGGGGTTCCTTAGGAATGTGATGACCACCAAACAGAAAGTCTATAATGATAGCCATCATCAATGAAACCTGAAAGATCTGGTGTGGCAACTGCCAGTCTGTAACACCAGAGGGTCAACATTCCTAACCCTCCCCCCGATAACCCACTGGCCTATATAACTGCTTCAAGATTCTGTACCCTGCTTAAGATGGTTCTTTTGGACATTAATCGGCTGTCTTCCCTCTTGCTAGCAAGCTGTAATAAAATGCCCTTTCTCTGCTATTATCTTGCCTCTCGAACATTGGCTTTTCTCTCGTGGCGAGCGGATTGTGCCCTTTGTGCAGGAACCAGTTCTGAGCAATGTGAGAAGAAAAACAAAAGAGTAAAGGTAGAGGCTCCGGATCTCTGTTAGGACTCTAATGGCTAATGTGGAAGGTATTCCTTGGTTGTGAGAGTCAAGTCTGAGATCATCCTGGCTGCTATATGGAGAAAGAATTTTATCACATCTATGATTTGTGGAATAAATGCACATCGTTACCACCCACTGCTTCAAAGTAGTTATTTTATTTGTCCTGAAGTACACAGTCCCATGATGTCTATTAACATAAAAGCTGTTGGAAAACAGTAGTAAATTCTAAGTTGAATTCCAAGTTGTTGAGCTCTCGGGGTCTTCCCCTGCCCATGATTATTTACCCTCACAGAATTCGACTTGACCCTGGCTCTTCTTTTTATACTTTCTGCCTGTTTAGGATGGTCAATAAGCCTTGCCTATGGGTAGAGCATGGACTTTGAGTCTCCAAATCTAATTGTGGTTGAGCTGCTGACTTAATATGTCACTCCAAGTAATTAACTTAATCCTATCAAAGATAACCTATGTAAAGGCAGATTTTAATAAGTAGTATACTAATGCAATAGGGAAGTGCATCTAGCACAAGCTGAATTCAAAGTGCAATAGTACAGTGGTGACTGGGCATTTTAAAGAAAGAATGCCGGAGTCAGGGCAGGGAGCTGAGGGGCTGGAGTACTGTCACTGAAGTGAAGAATGCAACGCATAGGTCAGTGTAAAGGTCAGTAGGCCCCAGTGTGTGCTACACAGAGACTGGGAGACAGAGGCCCTGTCCTTTCCGATGATTACATTTCAACAGAATGGCTTTCAAGTGCTTAAGAAAGACTCTCTGAGTTATAGGAGATACATATACATCTCAAACGGACAGAAAGGATTCAGAAATTGTAGGAAATGCTCTAAGAAAGGGTGGTAAAGAGCCTATGGTCAGACATGGGCTAGAACAAATAGGAAACCCTTTAGGCAGCCTTGAGAATGTTAAGGGGGCTCAGGTCATCCTAGGATGGGGCGTTGAGCTGTTAGAAACTATGCCAGTGTTTCAGTCTTTTAATGTGGGGGGCAGGGAGTGAGTGAAATCATTTGTGCTGAGTTTGATGATTTTATAGCCCACGTTGAGGCCTACTTGGGAAGAAGGTTCAGAAGAGCCTGACAGAGTGACAAGGAGAGAATCTGTCAATTCCCATCTTGAAAATGGGACGATACATTACCTTCCTGCCTCATAAAAGCAAAATACCTGTTTCATCTGCCCCCTTTCTTCCTGTCTTGAAGGCTTTTGTGTGACAATGTCATGCTCGGATCTGTAGCAACTCTCTTGAGACCATGAGGAAAGAAACTAAAAGGGGAAGAGCCAACTCCCAAAGGAAGATATTGTGGAAAATTAGAAAGAGCCTTGATCCTTGATGACATTACTGAATCATAGGTCCAAACCTGGAACCGTCTATTTCCAGCCTCATCTTTTCTTTCCAATAAACTTTTAATTTTAGAATAGAGCCTGAAAAGTTGCAAATGTACTACAGAGAATTCCTGTATACCCCTCATCAAATGTCCCCTTGTATTAACATCTCACTCGGATGGTACCTTTCTCACAACTAGGAAACCTACATTGGAACAGCAGTATTAACTAACCTCCATGCTTTATTTGGATTTCAGTGTTTTCCCCCTGATATCCTTTTTTTAATCCGAGATTCCCTCCAGAATACCACATCACATTGATCTGTCACGTCTCCTTAGTTTCCTCTGTCTTATGCCAAAAAGTCTACTTGGCTTTCACTACGTTTGACAGATTTTAAGAGTACTGGTCTGGTGGTTTTGGGTTTGCCCGATGTTGTTCTCAAGGAAGAACTGGGTTGACTATCACAGAGGCGAAGTCCCCTTCTTATCTCCAGGGAACACGCTATCAGCATGATTCAGCACTAATGTTGCTAACCCTCTTCACCTGGCCAAGGCAGCGTTTGCCAGGTTTCTCCACTGGAAAGTTACTTCCCCACCTTGCAAACGGTACTCTTTGGTGGTGATGCCAGCTCATCATAAGGTTGACATGAGGGAAGCCATTTTGTAGAACAGAAACCATGTTGTAACATTGAATGGCCACTGACTGACTAACCCAGCTGGATATGCACCCTCCAGATCTAACTGCTCTGTAGATTTTAGGAGCCCTGCTTTGCAGGTACCTCCCCGCTGCCATAAGATGATAGTGTTGTCCTTTTGAATTCCTTAGGAAGGTGATGACCCCGAGAGTCTACCTGGTGTGGCCACTCCCAGTCTGTAATCCCAGAGGGTCAACATTCTTAACCCTGCCCCGTAACCCACTTGCCTATATAACTGCTTCAAGACTCTGTGACCAACTCAGGATGGTTCTTTTGGATATTATCGGCCTTCTTCCCATTGCTAACAAGCTGTAATAAAATGCCCAGTCTCTGCCACCATCTTGCCTCTTGACCGTTGTCTTTTGTCTTGTGGCAAGAAGGTCATGCCTTTGTGTGGTAACAGAAATCTGGTGACCACAAAGGGAGTTTAAGTTTTGCTCGTGGCCAATCAACCTTGGATGAGTGGCCTGTTGCATAAGTCCCTAGCAGCTGTCGAGGCTCCATTTGTCTTGCAAACCTCACTATTTTTTTTCTTTTTTTTTTGGTGAGGAAGATTGTCCCTGAGCTAACAACCATGGCAATTTTCCTCTATTTCATATGTGGGATGCTGCCATGGCATGATGAGGAGAGATGTGTAGATCTGTGCCCTAGATCCGTACCCATGATCCTAGGGCCACCAAAATGAAGTGTGCAAATGTAACCACTATGCCATCAGGCTAGTCCCTGTAAAACTCACTTTTAAAATAAGAGCCCTAAGGCTGCTTTCTAGGGCCATCCTTTTTCATTTCTGTGAGCCTGAACATCACTGGTGAAAATGGAGAATAATCATGACAGCAGAGGCGTCTTTACAATGCGGAATGCTGATGTGAAGGGAGGGCATGTGGGGGAGGGTCACTGAACCCACTGGGAGGCAGGCTTGGTGTTGGGCAGGAAGAAGCTTCTCATCACAGTCCTGGGCGGTGTTAGGTCCCAATCACAGGGACTCATGAGAGAAGACACTTTGCACTTTTATTGTGTTTTCAACATTTCCACCTGGATGAGGACATTTAATCTTCATAGCAATCCTATGCCCAAAGTCTTCATTTAAAAATGGAGAAACTGAGATACAGTAAATGTGGTTTTGCTCAGGGTGACGCAGTAAGGTGGCAGAGCTGGGATGTTTTGTTTCCAGATGTTTGTCTTGAAACATTTCAAACAGAAAAGTTGACAGAATAGTAAACACCTATATATCCACCAAGCTAGGTTGAACAATTATGAATATTTTAGTATATTTTTGTGTTTGTCTTCTGTATATATTTTGCTGAACCACGTTCATGTTGCAGACCTCAGGACACTTCCTCCCTCCATAAATAACACATTCTCATTGAAGAGATTTGACAGTAATTCTCTCATGTCCACTGACATCCAATCCATATTCAATTTCCCCAACTCTCTCAGATTCTCTTATGGATGGATCTTAAGTGCCTCCTCACAGCTCACACTTTGCCATTGTGTTTTTCCAATGAGTTTGGTGTTAAAGAGACCACACCAGATGTATTCTCCTCATGTTGTTGTCCATGTTATACTAGAGGCTGGTAAACTAAAGCCAGCAGGCCAAACGGCGCCACGTTCATTGTTTATGTACTCTCTATGGCTCCGTTCATGCTACCTCTGCAGACCTGAGTGTTTCCCACAGCGATCATGTGACCTGCAAAGCTGAAAATATGTACTCACTGGCTGTTTCTATAATGTTTGTTGACCCCTGTGTTATACTGTCTTTCTAGCTATCTAACTTTTAGGTGTATTAGATTTCTGAGGTGGTTGGCATGTAAAGAAACTACATGAATGGATGTTTATAAAAAACCCTTTATTCATCTATTGATTTTCATTCATTGTCATTGAGTCCACTTTTTCTCCCTCTATATCACAGAAGAAATCACAAAGGACTTCTCAGAATTGAGAGTCAAGCCAAGTCAAATTTAGTACTCCATAGGGATATTTTGATTCTTCTTATTTTTTAAATTTTGGGTAGAGATCTTTTAAACAGTGTAAGCGTCCTTTGGTCAAATCAGGACAGGTAACTTAATGAGAACTATGGAGGGAACAGTGAGAGGAACCCCCATTGTTCAACTTTCTTCTCCATAACAAACTCTTCATGAGGCCACTCAGCATCTGAGGGCAAAAGGGGCAAGTACATGAGGGTCTGTGCTCTTTCTTCTGGGGTTTTTATGGTCTTGCATCCCCCATGTCGGTTCTTACCCATCCTGGGCAGCAGGCATTCAGGAGGATCTTGTCCCCTCTCTGCTCACTCAGTCTCCTGGCATGGATTCTGGACAGGACAGTGATGTCCATCTTACACACTGCATATGCCATGGCCTTGACATCAGGCCAGCCTTCCTTTATGTGCACTCCATTCTTTGCATCATCCACAAACTCGTTCATGAGCCCCACCAGCTCTACCTCAAGGACGGTCTCACTTGTAAACTTTTGCTGCAGTCCTGGGCTGCAGGTTCAAGAGCCATGAAGGTCATCATGCTAGACACGTTCACCACTCTGCCTAAAATGTAACACAGATCATAACCTAGACAGGCATGCATAAGAATGATGAATACCAAAATTGCTGAGATCTTGTCCCCTTCAGAAACAATGACCAGTTTGCCATGAGCATTAATTAAGACTGCCTATATGAGTTAATTAGATCATATAATCTTGAAGGTTGTTTTAGCCACAATGTCACGGATTATGTCAGAGAAATGCTCTAATGGGGAGAGTAGTGCCCAGGAGTTCCATAAGAATATGAAAATGGTTTATACAGGACCATGCTAAGGGGAATGTAAGGAGGGACTCATTAGTGTCAAAAGCTGCCTTTGGGAGTACTTGAGGATGTTATGGTCACTTGTGCAGTGTTCTATGATCAGGTCTGTCTTGACCAAGAAAAAGCTGACTTTGATGGTTTGATGGTTGATGGATGGCAGATCCTAGGTGAATGGACAGCATCTGCTTTGAAAGGCTGCCACTCTGATGGGGGAAGGTAAAAACAAGTCAGTTCAGTAGTGTGAATTGTGTGCTGTTTTCTGTTTGGGTTTTTATTATTTTAGTTGCAGAGACTAATGGCCTGGCAATATGCTGATGGTGAGGAACAGTGGAAACTGAACTATTAAAGGGATGCTATCAAAAGCAATGAAATACCTCCTACAACAGGGATGAATCTTGAAAACATTATGCTAAATTAAAGAGACCAGACACAAAAGACCACATATTATATGATTCTATACATATGAGATGCCCAGAACAAGAAAATCTGGAGACAGAAAGTAGATTAGCGATTGCTCTGGGACAGGAAGAGTGGAGGAACAGAGGGGTGATGGAATTCTTCTTGTGAAGATGGATATGTTCTAATGTTGAATGAGGTGATGGGTCCACAACTCTGCACGAGTATTAAAAACCACTGAATTATATATTTTAAGTGAGTGAAGTGTATGGTATGTGAGTTAAATCTCAATAAAGTTACAAAAAGTATAAAGCAATGACACATTTCTCATCAATTTTTTGTGGAAAATATAGTTCATATTCATAGAAATGAATTTATATTAATATGTATAAAGAAAGAGTTTACTATTTTTACATCTCAATGAGTCTTTTAAATGGTATAAAAGTCATGAGATCATACTACCAATACGAGATTTGAGTAAATTAGGAAACTCTCCCTGTTTTAATGTAAATATTGGGAAACGATCATCTTTGGTTAACTTGAACTCTATTCTACAAAGGGAAGGCATTGCAAAAAAAAATGGCATAAAAAGATAATTCATGACACTATGACTCTTATTAAACTACCTTTGAGATAACTACAATGAATTATAGAAACCTCCTTATTAATCTTCCAGCAGTTTTCTATGATGAACACATTTCACAAATGGGTCAATTATTCCAGTCCTTCCTTTTATCTGGAACATATGAAGTATAAGAACAAACTGAACCTCTTTGTGAAATGTTCTAATAAGTCCAGTCAAAGATCCTAATGAACTTCCCAAGGTGGGAAATGGGACAATCTGGTATGTAGAAAAAGTTCTGTTTCAGCTTGTGTTTTTCCAAGTTGCATTCTAATGGTTGGCGCATGGGTCTCTGTTGAATTTTGCCAGTGACTCCAACAACGGCAACCAAGGAATTATTTAGTGATGTCAATTTGCAGTTTAACACTGAATAAGTGGCACCAATACCTACTGGAAAGTCAGCCAATTGTGTCCCCACTGTCATTTGTACCTGGGGCTCATGGGGGACTACTGGAATTGGAGCCACCAGCATGGCAAAGAACCCTTGGCCCCGTCAATCACCTTCCTCCTCTGAGTCTCGGACTCAAGAGGTCATGAGCTTATTTGGGGGAACCCTCTTTTTCTCTCATGCCTTCCTCTAGCTCAGGGAACTCATGTTTCTAGTGCCTCTTTTCTTTGCAGCAGGTACACTGATCCTTTTCCAATTTTTGGCGTCCCTTCCTCCCTGACCTTGGATCCCCCTTCTTGTCCCATCTGGGGGAGCTGTGTAAAGCACCTCGACTAGCTTGGCTTTATGCACCTCTCAAATGTTATAAACTTTGAAAGTTATTCCCACCAATTGACCTGAACTCATTTCTATGGTCCCCTCGACCTCATTGACCTTCCTTGCCATCAGTATCCGTGCCACATTAGTATTAAAAGGATTCGACACACTTAGAGCAGCCATGTCCTTATCAAGTTTTTCTTCTGGTGTCTGAGTATCTTTGACTACTAGAGGCTTGGTTTTTCTTGGGATCATTGGTGTGGTCCCTGACCAGTCAGCTTTCTGATCATGCAACCACAGAAAAGCCTGCCCATATGGAATCTCATCCCATTTTCCAGACCTTTCACAAAACAACTCCAACTGCAACATAGTGTAATTATTCAAAGTTCCATTCAGTCGCCATCTTTCCTCACTTTCCAAGACATATGTCAGCCAAGAGGTGTTATAGTAAAATACGATTTGTTTCTTTTGTCATTGGCTTATAGCTGTAGGTTCACCAATCAGGAAAAATCTTTCCCAAGGGACTCTTAGGTGGAACAGATGTGACACCTCCCACATTAATACTCTTTTATTTAAAAAGAGGAGAAACAGAGAAACCAAACCAAACCAAACAAGCTCGATTTCCCAAAAACCCTCAGCCAGCAAATGGTAGCCAGAACAAAGGAAACAAAACCAACCCAACCCAAAAACCAAAATGCTTCCAGTCCCACCTTAGTCCATAACGTACACTTGGTGGTGCCCAGAAAATGAAGATCTGGCCTACAGATCTTCCCAAATGAGCAAGGACAAGGGACCTCTGTGTGCACACTGGGGGCATTATCTAGTCTGGCCAGGGCATCGTGACTCACGAAACAAGTGAGTTTTCCTTTTGCCCAAAGTCATTTCCCTGGTAACTAGCGGTTAGAATGGCTGCACACAGGAGGGAGCCAGAGGGAAGGCTTGCAAAGTGAAAGAAGGTTTTTTTTTTTTTTTTTTCCTAACATAGCTTTTTTTTTGTTCTTTCATTTATTTGTTTATTTTCGGATGTACATCATAACATATTTCAAATTCTGTGTAGATTACATCATGTTCACCACCCGAAAACTAATTATAGTCCATCTCCTCACATGTGAGCCTAATCACTCCTTTTGCCCTCCCTCCTTCCCCCTTCCCCTCTGGTAATCACCAATCCAATCTCCAATGCTACGTGTTTGTTTATCGTTGTTTTTATCTTCTACTCATGAGTGAGATCATATGGTATTTGACTTTCTCCCTCTGACTTATTTCACTCAGCATAATACCCTCAAGGTCCATCTATGTTGTCACAAATGGCCAGATTTTATCATTTCTTATGGCTGAGTAGTAGTCCATTGTGTATAAATACCACATCTTCTTTATCCAGTGGTCCCTTGATGGGCACCTAGGTTGCTTCCAAGTCTTGGCTATTGTGTATAATGCTGCAGTGAACATAGGGGTGCAGGTATCTTTATGCCTTTGTGTTTTCAAGTTCTTTGGATAAATAACCAGCAGCAGGATAGATGAATCATATGGTAGATCTATCCTTAATTTTCTGAGGATACTCCATACTGCTTTCCATAGTGGTTGCACCAGTTTGACTCCCACCACCAGTGAACATGGGTTCCCTTCTCTCCACATCCTCTCCAACATTTGTTGTTTTCTGTCTTGTTAATTATAGCCATTCTGACTGGAGTGAGGTGATACCTCATTGTAGTTTTGATTTGCATTTCCCTGATAGCTAATGATGTTGGGCATCTTTTCATATGCCTGTTGGCCATCTGTATATCTTCTTTGCAGAAATCTCTGTTCTGATCTTTTGCCCATTTTCTAACTGGATTGTTGGTTTTTTTTGTTGTTGAGCTGTATGAGTTCTCTGTATATTTTAGATATTAACCCCTTATCTGATATGTGGTTTGCAAATATCTTCTCCCAGTTGTTAGGTTGTCTTTTCGTTTTGTTGATGGTTTCCTTTGCTGTGCAGAAGCTTTTTAGTTTGATGTAGTCCCATTTGCTCATTTTTTCTTTTGTTTCCCTTGCCCGGTCAGACATGGGACTTGAAAATATGCTGCTCAGACTGATGTCAAAGAGCGTACTGCCTATGTTTTCTTCTAGAAGTTGCATGGTTTCCGGTCTTACACTCAAGTCTTTAATCCATTTTGAGTTGATTTTTGTGCATGGTGTAAGGGAGTGGTCTACTTTCATTCTTTTGCATGTGGCTGTCCAGTTTTCCCAACACCATTTATTGAAGAGACTCTCTTTTCTCCATCGTATGCTCTTGGCTCCCTTGTTGAATATTAGCTGTCCATAAATGTGTGGGTTTACTTCTGGGCTCTCGATTCTGTTGCATTCATCTGCATGTCTGTTTTTGTGCCAGTACCATGCTGTTTCGGTTACTATGGCTTTGTAGTATATTTTGAAATCAGGGAGTGTGATATCTCCAGCTTTGTTCTTTTTTCTCAGGAATCCTTGGGCTATTCAGGGTCTTTTGTTGTTCCATACAAATTTTAGGATTCTTTGTTCTATTTCTGTGAAAAATGTTGTTGGAACTTTGATAGGGATTGCGTTGAATCTATAGATTGCTTTAGGAAGTATGGACATTTTAACGACGCTAATTCTTCCAACCCAAGAGCATGGAATATCTTTCCATTTCTTTCTGTCTTCTTTGATTTCTTTCAACAATGGTTTACAGTTTTCAGTATACAGATCATGAAAGGAGCTTTGGCAGCTGCTGGAGCAGCCCCTCTGCCTGTCCCAGGTGCTCCATGAAGTCCAGCCAAGGGAGGAAACCTAGATTTGAATTGGTGTGAAGCCCCGCCAACTGAGCATCGGTCCTTGGCCATCTGGCATCCCTGAGTCTTTCTCCAACCCTCCACTTTCCCAATTGGTACAGGCGTGGTGTATGACTTGGGAGTGTCTGATCAAGCCCAGGGGGTCTTAGTGAGGACCACCCATAGATCCCATCTGGGATGCCAAGTTGTTACCAGAAGTTCAGTCTCTGAACCCGGTGCCAATCCAAATAACGATAACAGAGTATTGAATGGAAAGGAAAGGCTTTACTTTCTTGGCCAGGAAGAGGGAGCAAAGCAACAGCTAGTGCCTTAAGAATAGCTTGCTCCCCATTAGGAAGTGGGTAGAGGTTGTTAAAGGTTGGGAATGTGTCTGCTTGTACAGAGGGGGCACATAGCCTTGTTGGCTGGTGTTTGTTGGCTGGCGTTTTCCCAGCTGTCCACATTTGGCCTTGTGAGGCTATTTGCCGGGTGAGATGAGATAATCCACAGATGGACGTCCTTGGCTGTTTGTCTCCATGGTGGATTCTGGTACCAGGAAGCCGAGAAGTTGGGCCTGAGAAGAAGCTTTGGTTTCTTGATATTCTCTGGACATTTGGTTCCCTGTAATAGACTTCAAGGACCTGTGATTATTTACAAGTTTAATGGGAGCCCAGCGTGAGGCCATCTGGGCTTTTAACAATGTGTAACTTCCATTTGGTTGTAAAGCTCATGGAGTCAGAGGTTAAAAAAATAAATATTTACATATGAGTGTAACTTAAGCAGGGAACAGGGATGTGTGCTTTTGGTTTTGACCTCATATATGCTAGCTTCAACATAGGGGAACACATGTGAGGGCTGGTATTAATTAAGAGCCTGTAACATACATAGATCTCCTTGCTTTCTCAAGAGAAACTCAAGAGAGAGAATTAGAGAATTAGGTCCTGTGATTAGACTCTCGGTGTGGGCAGGGTGCCTTGCTGTGGGCTTCCCAGTGAGCCCCCAAGTGGGAAGGAATGTTTTATGAAGCTCTTACTGTGTGCCAAGCCGTTGACTGCAATGTTGTATTAAATGGCTACATAATCCCCATTTGCTAAAAGTGTTCAGAGTTTGATGATTTTGTCCAAGGTCACAGAAAATAAGTGGCATACAGAATTAGGTATTATTTTTAAGGTCCTAAGGAAAAAAGCATCCCTGTAACTTCAAATATATATATTTCCAAACAGTTGAGAAGCTATCATGTTAATCTAGATATTGCTGTCTTACGGTGTCGGTTTGCAAAAAAAAAATAAAAAGGAGCAAATAAACTGCCCTGTTGAAGGGAGAAAACTGTAAACTTTAGTTTTATTTTACTTTATTTTTAATTTTTGCTGAGGAATAGTCACCCTGAGCTAACATCAAAGCAAATGTTTCTCTATTTTTTAGTATGTGGGCCACCAGCACAGCTTGGCTGCTAATAGAGGAGTGTAGGTCCCCATCCAGGAGTCAGGCCCGGGGCCGCGGAAGTGGAGCTAGCTGAACTTAACCACTAGGGCACCAGGCCTGGCCCAAACTTCACTTTTACAATAAGAGCCCTACTGTTGCTTTCAGGAGACATCCCTTTTCAATTCTGTCAACCTGAAAATCACTAGTGAAGAATGAAGAATAATCATGAGAGCACAGCCGTCTTTACAACATGTGGCGCTTCTGTGAAGGGAGGGCATGTGGGGGAGGGTCACTGGGGCCACTGGGAGGCAGGCTCAGTGTTGGGCAGGAAGAAGCTCATCACAGCCCTGGGTGGTGTTAGGTCCCAGTGACAGGGACTCAAGATGGAAGACACTTTGCACTTTTATTGTGTTTTAACATTTTCACCTGGATCAGGACACTGGATCTTCACAGCAATCCTATGCCCATTGTCCTCATTTTACAGGTGGAGAAACTGAGACACAGTAAGATGTGGTTTTGCTCAGGGTCACACAGTAAGGTGGCAGAGCCAGGATTTTTCGTTTCCAGATGTTTGTCCTGAAAGCTTTCAAACAGAAAAGCTGAAAGACTAGTATAGTAAACACCTATGTGTCTAACAGACTAGGTTGAATAATTATGAATATTTTACGATGTTTTTGTGTTCATCTTCTGTATGTTTTGCTGAAACATGTTCATGTTGCAGACCTCATGACACTTCCTTCCTGCATAAATTATGCATTCATATTGAAGAGATTTGACAATAGTTCTCTCATATCCATGGACACCCAATTCATATTCAATTTCCCCCACTGTCTCCGATTCTCTTATGGATGGGTCTTAAGTGCCCACTCATACTTCACTCTTTGCAATTGTGTTTTTCTAATGAGTTTGGTGTTATAGTCACCACACCAGATATCCTTCCTTCATGGTGTTCTCCATGTTGTACTAGAGGCTGGTAAACTAAAGCCCGCAGGCCAAACCCTGCCAACTCATTGGCTTATGTATTGTCTATGGCTCCTTTCATGCTACCTCAGCAGATCTGAGTAGTTCCAACAAAGATCGTGTGGCCTGCAAAGCTGAAACTATGTACTTACTTACTGTTTCTATGTTTGTTGACCCCTGGGTTATACTGTCCTTCCTTGACCTAACATTTAGGTCTATTCAATTTCTGAGCTGGTCGGCATGTAAATAATCTGCAAAATGGAAATTTATAAAGATTCAAATTTATAAATATTCATCTAATGATTTTCACTCATTGTCGTTGATTCTACATTTTCTCCCCTATATCACAGAAGAAGTTACAAAACACTTCACAGAATTTATAGCCAAGTTAAATAGAGTACGTGATAGGGATATTTTGATTCCTCCTCTTTATTTGGGACATGGATAATTTCACAGTGAAAATGCCTTTTTGGTAAAATCAAGGCACGTAATACACTGAGGCCCGCAGAAGCTGTGAGTTGAGCTCACCATTGTTTGACTTTCTTCTCCACTACAAACTCCCCATGAGGCCCCTCAGCATCCGATGGCAAAAGAGCCAAGTATACCGGGGTCTCTGCTCCTTCTTCTGGGCTTTTTGGGGCACGTGGACCAGACATGTCAGTTCTCACCCACCCTGGGCAGCAGGCATTCAGAAGGATCTTGTCCCCTCTCCTCTGCTCACTCAGCTTCCTGGCATGGATTCTGGACAGGACTGTGACGCCGATTTTCGTCACTCCGTATGCGGTATTAGGCCAGCCCTCCTTCTGGTGCACTCCATTCTTTGTATCTTCCACGAACTTGTTCATGAGCCCCACCAGCTCCTCTTCTGTGATGGTCTCACTTCTAAACTTCTCCTGCAGTTTTGGGCTGCAGTTGTGAAGGGCACTGAGACTCACAGTGCTAGACACATTCACCACTCTGCCTAAAATCCAACAGAAATCGTTATGTAGAAAAGGATGCACAAGAATGATGAATACCAACTTCGCTGGGATTTTGGACCAGAAAACTTCCATTTGCAAGACAATTACCAGTTTGCCCTGAGCATTAATTAAGACTGCCTCCATGAGTGAAGGACATGATACAATCTTGAACTTATTTTACCCAGAATGTCTAAGATGATGTCAGAGAAATTTTCTAATGGAGAGGGTAGCACCCAGAAGTTCCATAAGAAAATGACAATGGTTTACATAGGAACATGCTAGGAGGAATGTAAGGAGGCACTCATCATACCAAAGGCTGCCTTTGGGACCACTGGAGGATGAATGTCACTTGACAATGCTCTATGACCATGTCTCTCTGGACCAACAAAGAGCTGAAAGGTTGATGGATGGCAGATCCTAGGTGAATGGACAGCATCTGCTTTGAAAGGCTGCCACTCTGATCGAGGAAGGGAACAACAAATCAGCTCAGGGGTCTGAACTGCATGGGGTTTTCTCTCTGTTTGGATTCTTATCAACTCAGGAGCAGTAACTAATGTCCAACAATATGCTGACAGACAGGGGCCGTGGGAAACTGAACAACAGAAGGGATGTGCATATAGGGCAGAGCCCTATGGAAGTCCCTACAGGAATTAGAGGTAAGTTAAAGTAGGACATGTCAGTGAATGTCCATCAGAAGAACCACTTCCAGGTCTGGCAGGCTAGTGGAACCAGCAAGTGGGCATCCTGGTATGCTTCTTTGAAGTGGCCAGCTTGGTCCATGAGATAGGTGGGCATGGGGAGCTGCAGCCTTGCAGCAATGGGATAATTGTTGACGTGACTCTTACACCCTGTGAAGCACAGAATGCAAAGGACATTCTCTGGCAGCAAGAGAGACAATGACTGCAGGTGGTTATGCGAAAGATTCCCCAAGGGGAAGGCCCTGCACACAGCTGCTAAGTAGAATTAGGTAGTACTCCTGGGAGGCTACAAATGGGTCCTCACGAAAGGAGACATTATTTCTGGACCAGGCTTTGCGTACCCGACATAGATGTCAATGTTCAAGCAGTACAGCAGGAGTGGAACAGAAGATACCACACCATTTGGGCTGGTAAGTTACACTTCTGCAGACCAAGCAACGCACTTTTATCCCTGGAGTAGTAGCTTTGATAGAGAATTGGAATGGGCAGTTGAAATGGTGGTTGTCTCAAACATGAGGAGAGAAAGGTATGAAGAGCTGGCTTACACACATTCGTGAGCATGTGCTCACACCCAACATGAGGGGGCCAAGGGAGATGCCCCACACGATAGATTCTTTTCTTCTGCTGGGGGATCTTGGGATGAAGGGCTGGGGGAGGATGCTGGGGTGACTATATGATTCTACTCCACATCACCTCCACTTTCTTTTTTCCTACCTGATACGGTACTCCTGACACCAGGGCTACAACTGCAGATATGGGAAGCAGGAATAATTCCTCAGCAAGAACCCGTAACTACAGGTTTAAACCTTCATGTCAGAAGTCCCAAGGGCCTGATGGAGTAGAATGTGCCTTCGCCAATATGGCAAAAGTGGAGTGACAGCAAATGCAGCTGTATTGCCTAGTGGCCGAGACAGCCCACGAGGTCTGGACCTATGGAACCCAACCCTACCTGATATGAATGGGAGTGGACTGAAGGGAAGGCACATGTTAGACTAGCTACCTTCGCTGCAGGCGATCAGGATCAGCACAGTGGCTGAACTTGACAGCTCTTTGAAAGGTGAAAAACTTTGGGTAAAAGTCAATGATAAGGAAGAAAAGGAAGCAAGGTGGCCTAGGCTAAAGGAATGAATAAATGGGTTATGCAACAAGAGAAATCCCATATTACATTGGTGTCTCGAGAGGCTCAGAGCAAGAGACGGTATCGTCCCTTAGCTCCATCATACCAGATGCCGGAAAATGTGAAGCCACATGTTGCTAAGACCATTCCTGCTTTCGGGACATGACAAGGTCGAGGAGAAGCCTGAGAACCTGAGTGGCCTCGGCTCTGCGAGCCAGGGTCATGTGATATGGTGATGAACTGAACCAATGTTAACGACTGAGTGGGACTCTAGCAATGTGCCAGCATCTCTCGATTCTTATCTCTCAGGTTCCATGTACCACCATACTGTGATATGGTGTAACAGTGCCCTCGTTGGTAATATTCAACTAGCACACATAATGAAGAACTGAATTTAGCTAACCACGAGCTATAATTAACCATCAGTTAAATGAATTAGAGAAGGAGCCCATTAGACTGAGGTGGCTCTAACGTCATGGTGGCCTATCAAGCAAACCAAAATCTAAGCCTGTAAATGCCTCTAGGTTACAAAAACGAAACCTAAGGACCACCCATCAGCAATGGCCAACTGGTCTGGAAGCTATAGCCAATCAATAATCTCCTTCCTTTGCTCCAGCCTTTTTTCTACAAAAGTGGTGGGGTACTCCTAAGCACTTCCCATTTGTTCCTTCTCCACTCGAATAGATTTTTTCTCAAATAAATGCTTAAATTTTTAATATGCCTTAGTTTATCTCTTAACAATACTAAATGATCTACACAAATACTATGCTAAATAAGGTATAAACAGCAGTTGATCAGTGAAAGAATCAAATTACTATAAACCCACAAACGTGCATGTAGTGGTTTCAGGGGATGGATTATCTGTTCCTTTAAATCTATTCCTACCCCACACTGGCGCCTGCAAATGTCAGGCATATTTCTGACACAATTGCTGTATGTGTTATATAAATGCTCTAGTAAATGTAGATCCTCAATGATCCTTTGCTGGAAGAGAGCCTTGGCAAAGGACCAGGGTGTGGCCTATGAAAGTAAAGGATTAAGCTTGGCCAAAGAAAGATTTGGCCCTGAACCCACGGCTGCTGGAAGGTAATCTTTACACAATTGGAATGTCCTGCCTGATACAGAGTGTCATTGTTTACTCAGGGGGTCTAGGGTCAGGCTACAGAATAGATGCTAACGGGGTAATTATGGTGCTACTTTGGGCTACCTGCTATCAGCTGGACTTCTGGAGATGCTGGCGAGTAAGGTCAGCAGAGAGTGGTGGGCCATGTCTATGTGACAAACCCCAACAAAAATACCAAATACTAGGCAGGATAAGCTTCTCCGGTTGGCAATAGTCCATGTGTATTGTCACATATCACCGCCTGGAGAAAACATGCTGTTTGCAGGACTCCCCTGGGAGAGGAGAACTGGAAGCTCCATGCCTGGTCTTTCCTGGACCCTGGGCTATGAGACTTTTCCCATTGCTGATTTAATTGGTCTCCATTTTTGATAAGACACTATAATTTTGAGTATCATGGGCTCTGTTGAGTTCTGAGTCCTAGTGAATTTCTGAAACTGAGGGTGGTCATCGGGACCTGCTGAACTTGTAAAGACCAAATGATATTTATCTCACATATGTACAGTGGGTTTAGCATCTAAAACCCCATAAATATAATACACTATATAAGACACAGAAAAAGATGTGGGAGGATAACAAATTGAAGGCTGCGAAGGCTCCTCTAGCCTGAATAGGATCACTCAGAGAGGGAGAGGGAGGAGGAAGGAGCCGGGATGGAATCCTCAGGGAATTCCAACGTGTGAGGGGCACAGAGCAGGTAAAGGGCTTCTCTGAGGAGACTTTTGAACAAAGACCTGAAGGATGAGAAAGAGTCAGCTGTGCAATGACCAGTGGGGCAGAGAGCACTGATGACCACTGGACAAGTGTGTGCAGAGCCTGAAGCACAAGGATGCCTGGCCCAGTGGAGACACAACAAGGAGTCAGTGTAGCAGAGCAGAGAGAGGTAGCAGGGGCTTGTAGATGAGAGCAGAGGCAGGCAGGGCAGATCGTGCCAGAACCAGCATGGCTTGGGCTCCTCATCGGACTCACCATGGGGTTTTATGAGAGGCAGTAGCTCCGTGCAGACATCTCGGGTACCAAAAAAGTTTGTTTTCATTGTCACTTCTGCTTGAATAGGAAACGGAGTGGGGTCCACAGCTTTCAGAGGAAGAAGGAAGGTAGAGTTAATAAATGGTAGCCATGTGGTAAAAACCCATAGAATTATATTTTTTAAAGCGTCCAAAAGAAATTGGGTGAATTTTGTGTAAAACTGGCAGGTAGTTAACAGTTGTACCAATGACAATTTCCTAGTTTGACAATGTACCAACCGGGTCCACACATGGGATCTCTGTGTACAAGTTTGTGCAATTTTCTTAATTATTTTAAAATGGCTTAAAAAGTCCCCCTATTTCCCTGAAATTCAATCAGAGAAAAACTGCGTGACACCCTGGAAAAGATCCCCAGGCGTCCCAGACAAAGAAATACAAAGGTCCCTCTGGCTGGAAGGCAGTCCAGTTCCAGGTGCACTCTGCTGTAGCCGCACCCCTGTCCCCACCCCTCCTCCTTCCCCAGGCAGCCATCCTGGACTCCAAAGGCAGGGGAGCCCCACCGCAGGGATGCTCCCATGGATCTGGCCACCCAGGCAGAACGCTTCTCCTGCGAGCACCGGGCTCCTTACTCTTGAAGGCGATGCCCGCGTTGTTGACCAGCACGTCGAGGCCCCCGTACTCCTTTTTCAAGAAGTCGCGCAGGGCGCGGATGCTCTGCAGGTCGTTGATGTCCAGCTGGTGGAAGCGAGGGCTCAGGCCCTCCGCCTGCAGCTGCTGCACGGCCGCCTGGCCCCTCGCCGCGTCCCGCGCCGTGAGCACCACGTCCCCTGAGAACTGCCGGCACAGGTCGCGCGCGATGGCGAAGCCGATGCCCTTGTTGGCCCCGGTCACCAGCGCCACACGCCTGCTGGACAACATGGCTGGGTGGGGGACCGCGGGGCGCTGGTGCGGAGAGCGGTTCTGTCTCCCAAGTACAAATGGCTCCGCGCGGCCGCTGCGCGCAGCTTAAGAAGCCTGACGTCTCCGAGGGCGCTGGTTGCGCGCTAGCAGGACGCGCGCCCCCAGCCGCCTGGCTCGGCGCGCAAGCGCAGGCCTCGCCCCCTCATGGCTTGGTCCCTGGGAACCTCATGGGGCGCAGCGACTGCAAAGCAGTAGTACTCGCCACTTTGCGAAACTGGCTCGCAGAAGATTTAAGGCCGATTGCTGTTATAGGCTGCCTGCCTGGCAGAGAGAACCATTCTGATAGGCCGCGTGAGTACATTTCAACTGAAACCGTAGCTCTGGTTCTCCAAGAGTCTTTCTCTTGTGTTCCCCCGACTATTTCAACTCTTCCAGGTTGTGCTTGAAGAAATGGGGCATTTGCAGACTTTTTTTTTTTTTTTTTTCCTGGCGTTTTCAGAAATACCGCGTGAACTGAAATCTTTGGATCTAGAGATGTGGAATAAGGTGGGAAGACGTGACAAGGGGATTTAGTGTGTGTTGATTTCTCCCCTAAGTATGGAAGCAAAGCTCCTGGCTTATCCTTGGCTGATTTTCACCCCGCAGTGGGGAGCGTTTACGAAATCATGACAGGGTTACCTCCCTACACACCTGCAGGGTCATCGACTTGGCTGTATCCAGGTCCTGCACTGTAAACGTGCTCCCGGGTGTTGCAGCCCTTTCTCACACTCAGAATAACTCGTCAGGATGCATCTTATTATCTTCATTTTAATGTGAAGAAGTGGATCCTCAGAAAGTTCATAAAGTAGTTCAGTGGTGGGAAATGAATTTTCTTCCTTACTATTTCCTACTAACAGCAGAGGAATAGCCGACTATAGGGTCGAATTTCACTTCTGAGCTGGCTGTTGAGGTAGCCACTTCCCACAAGTGGCCATTTAAATGTAAATTTAATGAAAATAATACAATTTAAAATTCAGTTCTTTAGTTGCACTAGCCACATTTCCAGTGCTCAACAGTCACACGTGCTAGTGGGCACTGTATTGTACAGACACCTCCACGATGTTCCCTTCACAGCACAAAGTTCTGGTGAACAGGGGTGCTTTAGATAGATGCCAATTATGTTGCCATTGCAAGGTAGGTTTCCAATCAGTTGCAACACACAAAATTAATAATAAGGGAAAGAGGTTTGCTTTTTTATTCTCTTAAATATTTTTTGAGGTAATTGCAGATTCACATGCAGTAGTAAGAGGTAAGATAGAGATTCCTTGCACTTGACCCAGTTTTCCTCAGTGGTAACATTTTGCAAAACTCCAGTACAATATCACACTCAGAATACTGACATCAAAACAATCCACCAATCATGTCCAGATTTCCTCATTTCACTTGTACTTATTTGTATGTGTGTATTTGGATCCATACAATCTTATCACAAGTGTAGGTTTGTGTATCCACCACTACAATCAAGATACAGGACATTTCCATCAGCAGTAGGATCCCTCCTGTGCTCTTTTAAAACCAAACATACCTCTCTCTTGCTCCCACCCTCCCCTCCCTCAGCCCTGTCCACCAGTAATCTGTTCTCCATTTCTAAAATTGTCTTGTTTCAAAAATGTTTCGTAGCTGGAGTGGTACTTTATAACCATTTGGGATTTTTTTTTTTCATTCAGGATGAAGAGCTTTGTTTTGGATTTTCTCCCTTATCCAAGTGTATGCTTGGTCTGTCATTTGCTGGCCTCTCTGCACACCCCTAGCCTCATTTACTTTCTTCTATATCGGGGGTGAGCCAGTGCTGGAAGGATGTGGGATGGACTAAATCCACTGAGGGTCACTCAGCAATCCAACATGACATGTAGGGAAGTCTGGTCATGGTGAGGGGCCTGCTATTTCAAAAGGCCAATTCTAAGAGGGCCGTGAATCAGGATGTTCAGCCTGATTTATCCTTGTAGTACTGGTACCAACACAAGAAGTGACAAGTCAGTGGGGCAGGATGCTCCAGAAAATATAATCCATAAACATTATGTAGTATGAGAATGTAGTGTATGATAAAAGTGACATTAACAATTAACAGGGGAAAGAAAGAATTACTCCAGAAAATGGTAGTGGGGAAAGGGGGCAATCATGAAAAGGAAAAAAAGAGATCCTCACCTTCCAAGTACACCAATTAATTTATAAAGAGAAAGAAAAAGAGCTTTCTCACTTTTCAAATTTATGGGTTTATAAATGAAAGTATAAAACAAGTATAAGAAAATACAAGTAAAATTTCTATTTTTCATTATGGGCAAAGGGGTTTGTCAGCATAAGGACAGGGAAGAATCACAAAGGAAAGGACTGAAAGATTTGAGTATGGGAAAGTTTTAGAAAGTTTGTTTTGGAGAAGCATGCTAATGTAAAGCCAGTGAATTAAGATCTTGAATTAAGATTTTGTATATTTTTTCTCTGTCAAACTTGGGTCTTGATCCTGGTGGTGTGTTTGTGAGCCTCCCACCCTTCCTCGCACACAGCACCTTGTCTGGGTTCTGAACGTGAGAAGGAAAATAAGAAAGTAAAGGTGGAGGCCCCGGATCTCTGTTAGGAATCTAATGGCTAATGTGGAAGGTATTCCTTGGTTGTGAGAGTCAAGTCTGAGATCATCCTGGCTGCTATATGGAGAAAGAATTTTATCACATCTATTAACTTGTGGAATAAACGCACATCTTTACCACCCACTGCTTCAAAACAGTTATTTTATTTGTCCTAAGGTACACAGTTCCATGGTGTCTATTAACATAATAGATGTTGGAAAACAGTATTAAATTCTAAGTTAAATTCTAAGTTGTTGAGCTCTCGGGGTCTTCCCCTGCCCATGATTATTTATCCTCACAGAATTCGACTTGACCCTGGCTCTTCTTCTTATACTTTCTGCCTGTTTAGGATGGTCAATAAGCTTTGCCTATGGGTAGAGCATGGACTTAGAGGCTCAGAATCTAATTGTAGCTGAGCCGCTGAGTAAGCATGTCACTCCAGGCAATTTACTTAAGTCTATGAAAATTAAACAATATAACAGCAGATTTTAATAAGTAACATACTCTTGCAATAGGGCGGTGGGTCCAGCACGACCTCAACTCAACTTGAATTTGTACAGAGATGACTGGCATTTCAATGAAAGCATGAGGGAGTTGGGTGGGAGAACTGAGGGTCTTTAGTCCAGTCAGGAGAGTGAAAAATTGCAAAGGGTTGGGTTGGTCAGTGTAAAGGTCAGTAGGCCACAGTGTCTGCTACACAGAGACTGGGAGACGGAGGTTCTGTGCTTTCTCATGATTACATTTCAACACAATGGCTTTCAAATCCTTAAGAAAGACGCTCCTGGGTTGGAGCAGATGGGTATATATCTCAAACAGACAGAAGAAGGGTTCACAAATTGTAAATAAATGCTCTAAGAAAGGGTGGTAAAGAGCCTATGGTCAGATGTGGGCTAGAACGAATAGGAAATCCTTTTGGCGGCCTTGAGCATGTTAAGGGGGCTTGAGTCATCCTATGATGGGGCCTCGAGCTGTTAGAAAGTATGCCAGTGTTTCAGTCTTTTAATGTGGGGGGAGGGGAGTGAATGAAATCATTTGTGCTAACTCTCATCACCTGGCTGACAAGAGAATTTTCACATATTGAGGTATAAGGGGTAAGAAGTTGGGTTCAAAACTGATCCGGCTGGAACTAAAAAGCCTGACTTGTGGTCTATGAAACATACATTGTACATAAGCTTAACCATTAAAGTAAAGAATGCACTCTCAAGATAAGAATGCATCCTTCCCTATTGGTAGTGTCTGGATTGGTCCCCTTCCTGACATCAGGGTCACGTTGACCTGGTCATTTGCAACTTAATACCTCTGAAATTTTCATGAAAATGTATCCTGGGTGTGATTACTACATGTTCTTTGTTCCAAAAAGATAAAAGACTGTACTGCAACCCATGCTTCTCGGGAACGCCTTCTAAGGCCTCCTCGGGTTATAATCCTTACTCTGGCTCATAATAAACTCAACCCAATTTTGATTTATAGGTTGTTATGGATTATTTGCACGGACATGGCCAAGGCGGTGTTTTCCAGGTTTCTCCACTGTAAAATTACTCTTCCCCCATCCCGTACTGTACTCTCTGGAGGCAAGTCTCTAAGGAGAGTCCACAGTCAGGGCGGGGGTGGGTGGGGCAGAGACTGAGCTCTGTCTCCTAGAGGGAGTAGCAGGTACATAATGATTTGGAAATCTGTAGGCGGCCTCTGGGACTGCTAGGTCGGATAGGGAGAATTGGGCGGGCCTCATGGGGCAAACGGGCTAGAGGGCTCCCTGCCCGCAGATGGCGGGGTGGAGCCGATCCAGGCAAAGCCGGTCGAGGCAAAGCCTGTGAACTAGGGGGCCCGGGCCAGGCTTGCTAGGCCTTAGCGGGAGGCGCAGCAGATCAAGGGACGTGTGGGGGCCTGCTTTAGGGGCTGGGGCCGCGACGCCAGCCTTAGGAGGGCCCTCCCCCTACTGTGGCAGGAGAGACTGCGGTGGGAGTCTTCAGGGCGGAGGTTCCTCGAACCTGAGCCGTTGGGTTTTCTCGCCCTTGGCTCGGGAGTTCAGAGTCCGTGACGCATCCAGGAAACAATGCGCATGCGCAGGCCAGGAGACGTGGGCCTGCAGCGGAGGGAAGGGTCCGCCCGGCGACTTAGGACTTGGGTCAGTGAGGACTCGATGCGGTCCTGACGGCCCTCAGCCTCTCCCTCTGCCGCTCCGGCTCGCTTCTTGCATTCGCCTTCCGGAGGAGCGCTGTACGGAGTTTCCACCTGTAGTGGGCTCGTCATCGCCGCAGCCATCTTGGGGGCGGTGCCCCACCGCGGGTGGGCCGGAAGAACTTCCGGGGTCAGGGAAACCGGTGACCCGGGGTTGCCAGGGCAACAGGAGCCGGGTAGTTTGGGAGTTTTCCTCACGTTTTAATTTTTTGTTGTAAAGAGGAGAACTGAGCTCAGGTTGCCGATCTCCACGAGGCCGGGCATTGTACTGGGCGCTACGGTATCCGTCCATGCTCTGGAAACCGTTCATTTAGCGTATTTGACCCAAGAAGCCGCCGTTGAGGCGCGTGTGTGGGATGCGAAGGAGCCTAAGGTTGCGTCTGTAACCCCCGGGGCCTGAGGCGCTTCGGCCCGAATATGGCGGGCGGGGGTGCGGTGTGTGTGGAACATTCTGAGGACTGTGGGCGGGAGGACGGTGCCGGCAGCCGAGTGTCACCCGTGCTGTCACCGGGCGCTCGTGCAGAGCTGGCTCGCTGGACCCGAGCCCCGCGCGGCCGGCCCGGGGGTGGTTGTGGGGTTCCCGGCCCGTGTGCGGGGGCAGCGCTGGGCCCTGGTACCGGCCTCGCCATCTTTGGGTAGATCGGACAATGAGCCTTCCACTGCTGAAGCGCCGTGTTGAGTGCCTGGGGTTCTTGTTTTGTTGTTCATTTCGGTCCGGTATGTTTTAGTAGTAGATTTTAGGAACAGGTGTATGGTTAAACTGTACATATGTGCACCTAAGTAATATTCCTGTTATGTAAGTCACAGAATAGGATACCAAAGTAACAGTCCAGCCTTCTCCCCTTGCACGGCTTTGAATATCCTTTCTTAAACCCGTTTTTATAAACATATATAATATGCTCAGAAGCAAACCCGAAAGGGAACATTGCATTTGTAATGTTCTGCAGCTTTATTTTTTCACCTCATATATCTGGGACATTTTTACGTGTTAGCATGTACCTTCTTCCACTGAATGGCTGCCTAGTTCTCAGTCCATTGCCTGTGTCATATTGGTGGTTAATGGATTTCATTTTTATGCTTCCAAAGAAGTGGCATGTGGACAGTCTAATAGTCGTTTTAGGTTTTATGATCATCTCTTTGTTTTGTCTGCTTTCTTGGCTCTCATTCTCTAATCTGTTGCAAACCCCATTTAATCACATTGACTTCAGGATCGTGGTTCTAAGAACAAACCATTACTTCACACTCAAAGAGGATTTTTCTTTTTTTCCTCCAAGACTTCCTAGCTGATGGTGGCTTCATGGCTACTGTTCATTCAAAATATAATTAGATCGGTGCTTAGTCAGTGTTGATTAGGACTGAGATGTGTAAGTCACCAAAGCACATGGTCATGAAATCAGTTATGAGGGTTTCCATGATTAATCAGCATTACATCCTTATAGGTACGAGGAACCGTGATTATGATACAACTGGATAGGAAGGCAAAGAAATGTTTTTTGTTTCAGATTGGGCACCTAAACAGAAACTGCACTTGTAGTATGAAGAAGGGAAGAGGAAGAACAAGCCGGATCAGAAGACGAAAACTCTTCAGAAGTTCTGAATCAAGAGGAGGTACAGTTTAGATCATTTGGTGCCAGTGATGGAAAAAGGAATGCTTTGTTGATTGGTATGAACAGATACATGGCGCTTTTCTCAGAGGCTCATGGGCACTTTTCAAAAAGGATATTTCTTAAAGAATACTCTTTTATTAGTGCCATTATATTCTTTTAAACCCTGTGGGACTATGAATATAGTTCTCATTGCTCCAAGTACGTCTGCTCTGGAGATGACTCCCAGATTTCTGTTTCTGGTCCTGGCCTCTAGCTACCTGTAGGATCTCAGTGTTTGGATCTAAATTCATCATTTCAAGTTCAGTGTAGCCCAGTCTGAACGAGATACTGTATGTGAAAGTGCTTGGCCAGCTGGAAAGTACTACATAAATGCAGTTGTCATTTTTGATGAAAATTTAACCACTCGTCCTGGTGGACCTCAGGTGTGTCAGCATCTTCGGAGGTGATCTTTGACTGTGGTTCTTTGTCCTCTGTAGCCAGTGTCCTGCTCGACCTCGCCTGGCCTTTCGTAGGTGAACTGCTTCTCTGTTCTGCCTGTAGATGATTTCAGCTGGGTCTTTGCTGGTTTACCTACACCCTTGTTTTTCTTCCCCGCCTGTTGTTCCATTTGCTGCTGTCAGTCTGATGTTCCTAAGGGACTGGTTCCCTGTCGCCTTTTTGGTGGGGAGCCTCCATGAATGCTCCTTCCCTCTTGTGTGACATCTGAGCTCCTCCTGTGTGACATCGACTCCTCTTGTAGGTGGCCCCACCCTGCCCCTCCATGTACTGGACGTCTGTTCTTACTCATGGTTCCCTGAGCATGCTCTGCACCACTGCCCTTCCTCGTAATCCTTCCTCTGCCCAGAACACCTGTTTTCCTTCTTGTTACTTGTTCCCTTTCTCTCTAACCTTCAAGACTGAGCTGAGATTATGTCTTTGGTAATGCCATTTCCATTTCTCACAAATGTCACCTTTTGTGAAGTTGCTTATTGGGCATTATTCTTAGGGACCTACTGGTTTTCTAGTTGTTTTTCCTGGAAGTCTTGTTTCCCACCTAAAATGTGATCTTTTTGAGGGTGAAGAACACATTGAGCTTTCCCTACAGTGCAACATATGCTGTGTGGATAGTAGTTGCTCATTAAATGCTCAGTCATTAAATACTCTTACTGTAAAATCTAGTTTTTGGTTTGTGATAATATATTTTGGGAGTATTATATCGTGGATCGTATTTGAAAAAAACAGTTTTATTGAGGTATAACTGACATACAATGAATATTACATTTTAATGTGTAGAATTTGATAGATTTTGACTTATGTGTTTGTACAGGAAACCATCGCCGCAGTCAAGATAATGAGCATATCCATC
Organism: Equus przewalskii; assembly: GCF_037783145.1. NCBI lineage: Eukaryota > Metazoa > Chordata > Mammalia > Perissodactyla > Equidae > Equus > Equus przewalskii. The sequence continues at coordinate 32,303,744 of NC_091857.1, read as the reverse complement.
ACCCCAGGAAGTTTCCTTATTTACCTTTGTAATCCTTTCCTTTTGGCCCTCTTTGAACCCTTCCTCCCCCTGTCCCCATGCAACCCGTGATCTACTTTCTGTCACTATCAATTTGTTTACATTTTATAGTTTTATAAAATGATAGCGTATGAGTTTTTCTTTTATTTGGCTGCTTTTACTCAAGATAATCATTTTGGGGTAATTCTTTGTTGCTGTGTATCAGTAGTTCATTCTTTTTTATTGTTGACTGTATGCCATGATTTGCTTATCTATAATGTTGATGGACGTTTGGGGTGTTTTCATTCATTGCCTACTACAGATAAAGCCATTATGAACATTTGTGTACAACAAATCTTTGCATGGACACATAGTTTCTTTTCTCTTGGGTAAATACCTAGGAGTAAAATGATTGAATCATATCATAGGTGTAGGTTTTGTTATTAAAGAAACTGTCAAACTGTCAAGCTGGTTGTATAATCTCATGTTCCCACCAGCAGTTTATGAGAGTTCCAATTGCTCCACATTCTTGCCAACACTTGTTGTCGTCTTTGTGATTATAGCCCTCCTAAGTGGTGTGAAGTGCTGTGTTATTGTGGTTTTTGATTTGCGTTTCCTAATGACTAGTGTGCTTATTTGCCATTTATCCAGGCATTCTTTGGTTCACTGTTTAGATCTTTCACCCATGTTTTAATTAGGTTGTGTTGTTTTTCTTGACTACTCAGAGTTCTTTAGATATTCTGGATTCGAGTTCTTTATCGGATACTTGATTTGCAGATGTTTTCAATCACGCTGTGGCTTCTTTTTTAATTCTCTTAACAGTCTCTTTTGAAGAGCAGAAATTAAAATTTGATAAAAGTCCAGTTTATCAATTTGTTGTTTGTGGACCTTGCTTTTGGTGTTGTACCTAAGAAATCTGCCTAACCCAAGGTTGAAAAGATTTTCTCCTATGTTTTCTTCTAGACGT